>NC_143586.1:163956541-164287788 GCF_048544385.1 Mastigoproctus giganteus | reverse complement strand
CAGTCATCTTCGACGTTATTCTTTGATCATTTGTATATTATGTTCATTAGTTCTTTGATCATTAGTGTATTGGTATATATGATAACCTTAGCAACTAAAATACGTTGATTCTTTGGTTTAATATAAGTAGCTTCATTTAAACAACCTTTTGATTCATTCACAGATTCTCAGAATCTCATTTTTCTGCTTTTAACAAATTCATTAATTTTATATTAACTTTTAATTTTTATCTTTAGTCAAAAAATCAAGCAATCTGTATCTTCAACTTCGATCTGGATGGTGATGGAATTCCCGAGCTCATTACAGGATGGAGTAGTGGGAAAGTAAGTTTTCTTGTGCTAAAAGGAAATAAATTTAAACAGTTTCAACTGATTCATGTGCTGAAATAAAATAAATTTTGAAGCATGTTTGAGTGCATGTTGGCTGCCTTTGGATGAATGTGTAAACTGGTAGAACAGTGGCACCCTTTGACAAGTATTTAAAGAAGATGGATAAAACACATATAAGCACTTTTCAGAGTTACCAAATTGAAAAATACCACAAGCAATCACTAATGAGTGTCACCAAACCATATTCAAATCCAGCATGATCCAAAAGAAGTTTTGAAAGAAGATATTATTGAGCTCCCCAAGAAAAAGAACTTGTGAATCACAAACTTCTGGTGAAAGAAATCCTGAACAAGCCAAGCAAACTGATAATTCTAGGCATGTGACCTCACTCATGCAGAAAGTTTGTTCATGTTGCTTTCCCTTCTGGCTCAGATAAACCAGTTTGCTTGTTCCTTTTGCCAATGTTTGAGAATATGAACACAGCTCTTCAATTCAACATACCTTACATCCACGTATGAGGTCATTACCCCTAGTTATATTAAAAAGTGTTATCATTAGGCATATGGTGCAAGGAAGCCTGAGGCTTTTGCTGCACCAGCCAAAAAAAAAAAAAAAAATTTCTAAGTTATCCTGAGAGAGAGAAGTAGAAGGGAATCACCAAGAAAGAGAAGAATGATGATATCCAGCTCAGGACCCTGGGTGTGCTATGTATAGATTTGTTATGCCAACAGTTTTTAAATCTTCCACTTACATTTGGAAGTTGATTATCATAAAAGACTGGAAACAAAACAAAAAGAGTGATTCTGATTTAGTGTAGTCATTTCTACTGCTAAGGTCATGAAGAGTCTAAAACAAGAGAAGGTTCTGTTTTTTTGTTCAGTGAGGAAGTACTTTTTTACTGCTTGTAACTATATGGTCCACAAGTTCAAATTGAAAAATGATGTTTTTATAAATGCTGAGATAGCTCAAATTTAGCCGGGTGGGTAAAGTGCCTGCCTAGCAACCCAAAGGTCGTGGGTTCGAATCCTGCCTCGGGCTTGGATCAAAGTACTGCAGAAACCTTGGGCAGTGCATTATGGCCACAGAAGCCAATGCACCAACAACTACCAAATAAAAAATAATAATAATAATAAAAAAAAAAAGCTCAAATTTCATCAATTGGAAGTGCATAATTTTCAAATTTGAAAGTTTTTTGAACAAGATTCCAGTACTTCTTGGTTTTGTTAAAGATAAGTTTTCCAGGATCATCAGTTCTGTAAGTTTCAGTGTGAAAACCTATCAGATTCTATTATAAAAGTAGGAAGAATTGATGTACAGTGGTCTTATTTAGGGACAAATATACAAATCTGAATTTATATCTTCTCTTTCTGGTGTAGTTTGGAAATGCTCTTGGCAACCAAGTCTGAACAGCAGGTTATTGTTATAAACAAAATTTTTATTCAGCATTTCTGAAGAGATGCAAAGACAGCAACAGTATCTTTCTTGAAGCAGTCATTATCAGGTAAGTTCCAGGAGACAATCTAAATAGAAATCCTAGGTAAGTTAATGCTTGAAAGCATACTGTATTAGTAAACAACTGTGTGTTTTGATTTCAAAATTTAATTTCTAGTGAAGTGTGAATTTTACAAGAGTTTTTCAAAAAAGTTTTTTTTGAAAATATGTTGTCAATTCACAAAGGGGGTTCAAAAGGTGACACAAGTAACTATAGACCTATTAGTTTAACTTGTGTTCCGGGTAAAATAATGAAGTCACTGGTTAAGGAAGCATTGCAGGATCATCTAGACAAGACTCCAGTAATAGTTAAGACAGCATTTGTTTGTTAAAGGTAGGTCTTGTCTGACCAATTTGATTGGATACTATGATGTGGTCACAAAGGAACTGAATGTCAAAAATAATTTTGATATCATATACTTCAAGACGCCTGGTCAGTGTGAAGGAAAATACCAAACCCTCCAGCATATGACAGCACGACAAAACAAATGGCCCTCAGTCCCCAGCAGCTTTCACCCCCCCTCTTACGGCAGCGAGAGGATCAGAGTGGAAGCAGAGGGTGCTAAGAATCTCTGGGTATAACCAGGCTGCCATGCACAGAAACTGAACTTGGCCTGTTATACGTAAGATCACTCATCAGTGAAGACAGGATATTAGAGCTGGAAAAGGAATTAGAAAATATAAATTGGAATATCATTGGTTTGGCTGAAACAAGAAGAAGAATGAATCACTTATAAGTTTATCAAGTGGAAATCTGCTGTACACCAATGGAAACAGTGAAAGGAGTGAAGGTGGAGTTGGGTTTCTGGTCCATAAAGATTTTAAAAACAACATTTTGGAATTTAAAAGCACATCACCAAGGGTTTCAAGACTAATACTCAAGATTTCTAAGAGATACAAGCTAAAGGTTATAATGATTTATGCACCAACATCGAGCCATGTTGATGAAGAGGTTGAAGAAATGTACACCAAAATTGAGAGTCTTCTAGATGAGCAGAAAACCCACTACACTATTATTATGGGGGACCTCAATGCTAAGGTTCGAAAAAGACAAAACAGCGCAGAAAGGGGAACTATAGGAAATTTTGGAATTGGTGAAAGAAATGAAAGAGGCGAAAGACTTGTGGAATTTGCAGAATCTCGGATTGTCAGTAATGAACACTTTTTTTCAAGAAAAGGGTGAACAGAAAGTGGACATGGAAGAGTCCAAATGGATTAACAACTAATGAAATCGACTTCATCCTCACTAACAGAAGATATATTGTGAATGATGTTACTGTCCTGAATAAGGTAAATGTTGGAAGTGATCACAGAATGGTAAGATGTACACTTGATATAGATGTAGGAAAGGAAAGGAAAAAACTGACTCGAGTAAATAATACAAAGGTCTTTGAAATAACAGAAGAGGAAAAAAAGCAGTATTTACTGGAAATTAAGAACAAGTTTGAGCTTCTGCAGACTGCTCAGGACCAAGATATCGACGAGGAATATTACAACTTTCTGAAAGTGATAAAGCCCAAGAAACCTATAGGGAAAAAGAAATCCAAAGAAGAAAAAATTAGTCAAGAAACTCTTGTCATGATGAACCAAAGACGACAAATGAAGAGCAAGAAAAACACTGACAGGGAGAAAATTGAGTGTACTGAGTTATGCAAAGCCATTAGAAAGAGACTCAGAGAGGACATAAGAAGATTTAACACAAGAAAAGTAGAACAAGCATTAAGGGAAAACAAAGGATTTAAATCAGCAGCCATGAGCAGTAGTACAGAAAGACAAATGATACTGAAACTGAAGAATAGCGATGGTGTACTTATAAACAGCAGAGAAGGCATAATTCAAATAGCAGAAGACTACTATAGAGAATTATACAAGGAGCGAGGAAATGATGCCAGAAGTGGGGAAGATGGATTGCAAAGTAGCAACACATACGACATACCCGATATTCTTCCTGATGAGGCAGAACATGCATTGAAGAAAATGAAGAATCGGAAAGCCCCAGGGGAAGATGAAGTTACTGTAGAGTTGTTAAAATTGGGAGGAAGAGACATAACACAAAAACTGGCAAGGCTCTTTACAAAGTGCATTAGAAAAGGTGTGACGCCTAAGCAGTGGAAAAATGCAATCATAGTTTTGCTGCATAAGAAAGGAGATAAATCAGAAATTGGAAATTATAGACCAATTAGCTTGCTGTTCCACATCTACAAGTTGTTCACAAGGGTCATTACTAACAGATTAGAAAGAATACTTGATGAGAACCAACCGAAAAGTCAAGCTGGCTTTAGGACAGGATTCTCAACTATGGATCACCTTCATATAATATCTCAGCTAATGGAGAAAGCAAATGAATATAAAACACCATTATGCCTGGCATTTGTGGATTATGAAAAGGCATTTGACTCCATACAGCATAAGGCAATGTTTCGGGCACTAGAAAGACAAGGCATAGATACCCCACATATTAAGATTTTGAAGAAAATATATGAGAGTGCTACCTCCTTTATTAGACTAGACAAAGACAGTAGGAAATTTAAAATCGAGAAAGGAGTTCGACAAGGAGACACTATCTCCGAAACTGTTTACTGCTGCCCTTGAGGAAGCTTTCAGAAGATTAGACTGGTCGCAGAATGTGAACGGAGAGTATCTAAACCATTTACAATTTGCAATGACATTGTGGTCATAATCCACGATCCCAAAGAATTAGAGGAAAATCTTAATCAGTTATGCACAGTTAGTAAGGATTTTGGACTAAAGATGAATATGGCTAAAACAAAAGTAATAATGAACAAACTACCAATTTTAAACACACACACCAACCGTTTATGACTGGTTGAATAATGAAATAAAATAAAATAAAATGATAGAAAAGACTGTAAAATAATATTTACAAAAAACTTTTAGTCATTTACAAAAAACTAAACTATAACAAAAGTAAAATAAGTAAATAAGTTAAAATGCATTAAAATATAAATATAAAAGCGATAAAAAGACGATAAAAAACACTAGAGCTTTCGGAGATGTCTTCCTCCTTCCTCAGTAATAGTGAGACTTAAATGACACATCCTTAAATACCAGGTTCACGGCACACGTGGATGACCAGGCACATACTCAGCATTCCTTTCACTTGTACCGGAACCGGAAGTGGACTGGACACGTGGAAAATTAAAACGTTTGTCTCTTGTCAAAACCACCGCCTCAAAAAGGGGGTGTAAAAGACGATAAAAAACACTAGAGCTTTCGGAGGTGTCTTCCTCCTTCCTCAGTAATAGTGAGACTTAAAGGACACATCCTTAAATACCAGGTTCACGGCACACGTGGATGACCAGGCGCATACTCAGCATTCCTTTCACTTGTACCGGAACCGGAAGTGGACTGGACACGTGGAAAATTAAAACGTTTGTCTCTTGTCAAAACTACCGCCTCAAAAAGGGGGTGTTTTAATTTTCCACGTGTCCAGTCCACTTCCGGTTCCGGTACAAGTGAAAGGAATGCTGAGTATGCGCCTGGTCATCCACGTGTGCCATGAACCTGGTATTTAAGGATGTGTCATTTAAGTCTCACTATTACTGAGGAAGGAGGAAGACACCTCCAAAAGCTCTAGTGTTTTTTATCGTCTTTTTACACCCCCTTTTTGAGGCGGTGGTTTTGACAAGAGACAAACATTTTAATTTTCACGTGTCCAGTCCACTTCCGGTTCCGGTACAAGTGAAAGGAATGCTGAGTATGCGCCTGGTCATCCACGTGTGCCGTGAACCTGGTATTTAAGGATGTGTCATTTAAGTCTCACTATTACTGAGGAAGGAGGAAGACACCTCCGAAAGCTCTAGTGTTTTTTATCGTCTTTTTATCGCTTTTATATTTATATTTTAATGCATTTTAACTTATTTACTTATTTTACTTTTGTTATAGTTTAGTTTTTTGTAAATGACTAAAAGTTTTTTGTAAATATTATTTTACAGTCTTTTCTATCATTTTATTTTATTTTATTTTATTTTATTTTATTTCATTATTCAACCAGTCATAAACGGTTGGTGTGTGTGTTTAAAATTGGTAGTATGAATAATCCCAACCTCAGAGGCCTTATTGCAGAAATAATGAACAAGTATGCCACAGAAAGGCAAATAATGATTGAAGGAACAGTAATTGAAAAGGTGGAGTCATATACTTATCTGGGACAAGTTATTAGCTGTAATAATGATAAATGGCTGGAAGTCAAGAGAAGAATAAATTTTGGATGGATAGCATTCAGGAAATATAGTCACATTACTGAGGAGCAATATCCCAATTTGTCTGAAACATAAAATAATGAACCAATGTGTACTCCCCACCATGACTTATGGAAGTGAAACTTGGGCACTCACCAAAAGAATGGAAGAGAAGCTGAGAACTACACAGCGAAGAATGGAACGAATTATATTGGGAATCAGACTGTTAGATAAGAAGAGAAACACATGGATTAGGCAGCAAACTCAAGTAAAGGACATTCTTATCAAAACTAAAGAACTAAAATGGTCTTGGGCAGGACACATAGCTCGAAGACATGATGATAGATGGACTAAAAAAATAACAGAATGGTACCCAAGAGGAGCTAAATGAAATCCTGGAAGACAAAGGTGGAGATGGATAGATGAAATGCATGAGTTTGTGGGTAGTAAATGGATGGCCAGTGCTCAAAACAGAAGGAACTGGAAAGTTGCTGGAGAGGCCTTCATCCTGCAGTGGATTGAAAATGGCTGATGATGATGATACTTGGATTTCAGGAAAGCTTTTGATACTGTTGCACATAGAAGATTGCTGTACAAATTGGAGAGATATGGTATTAAGGGTAAGTTGATACAATCGATAAAGGGATGGTTGAGTGGGAGACAACAGAGTGGTAATCAGTGGACTGCTCTTCACGGACAAATGTTATTAGTGGAATTCCCCAGGGTTTGGTGCTGGGCCCATTGTTGTTTTGTGTATTTATCAATGATATTGATGAAGGTATATCAGGATTAATGTCCAAGTTTGCAGATGTTACAAAGGTTGGCAGATGTTACAAAGGTTGTTAATGACAGTAAAGATGGTATACTACTCCAACTGGATCTAGATAAGTGGGCAAATGGGCTGGGAAATGGCAACTGAAGTTTAACATTGACAAATGCAAAGTACTGCATATTGGTAGCAGTAACGGATGAGAAATGTACCAACTGTGTTGTACTACACGTAGGGAAGTGGAAATACCTGGGGAATTACCTGGGGGTAATTGTGCAGTCAAATATGAAGTTTGCTAAGCAGTGCAGACGGGCTGCCAGGGCAGGTCATGGAGTCTTCTGAATGCTATATATAGGAATTTTGCTAGCAGGGACAGGGAGGTGATTATCCCGTTGTACAAGGCACTGGTCAGGCCACACCGTGAGTATTGTGTACAGGTCTGGAGGCCTCGTCATAGGAAGGATGTAAAGTTGCTAGAACGAGTACAAAGAAGGGCAACAAGATTAGTGAGCAGAACAAAGGGGTGCTCTTGCCAAGAAAGACTTAAGTTCTGCAAATTGCAGTGTCTGGAGAGTAGGCACCTGCATGGTGATCTGATTGAGGTGTATAAGGGGTATAATCCCATCAGCATTCAGCTTGCTCAACCCTTGAATGGGTTGAGCAAGCTGAATGCTGATGGGATTCTTCCTCTTGCTCAGATTAAGAACCTGAGGGGGTGTGGATTCAAATTGAGGAAAGACAGTTGTAGAATAGATGTGTGGAAATTTGCCTTTAGCCAATGGATGGTTTGTTGGTGGAACAGACTTCCATCTTTCATTGTGGAAGTTGATTGCCTAAATAAATTTAATGCTGAGCTGGACAGGCATTTAGAATGAATGGAGGGATGAAATGGGAGGGTTTTTTTTTTTTTTTGCTGATGCTGCATAAGCTTGGTTTCTTGCATCATATGCCTCTACTAATGCTAATTTTATTTTTAGATTGATGCCCGTAATGTTCAGTCTGGGGAAGTTGTATTCAAAGACAATTTTGTTCATTGTATTGCTGGCATCACCAAGGGAGATTACAGACTTGATGGTCAAGAAGAACTTATCTTTTGTTCTGTAGATGGAGAAGGTACTTTGAAATTCTAATTTTCAGTTTTTTTAAATAATATTAAATATCATCTCTCTACTCTAAATTTATTATACATAATTTCGATACATATATTTTTGATATGTTTCTTAATATATTATTTTTTAAAATACAGTAGGGTTTCACTGCTTACAGGATTTTCATTCATATTAAAAAATTCTCAGTGGATGATCAACGACGTTGATTGTTCACTGAGAATTTTTTTCTGTGAATAATCAATGTATATGATAAGCACAGTATGACTCAAATTTTTCTGAAAATTTTGTGTCATACTATGCTTTTATCATATATGAAGTATTATATAGCAATGCAAAATAATAAACACAGGATTTTTTAAATATAATAAAAAGAATTAAAAAGGCATCGTGGAAATCTCACAGAATTCCTACAAATGTTATCATTGTCTTAAACCAGATCTTAAATCTAAGGTGAATGTTATTTTGTTATAGCAATCGCCTGTACAAAACTGTACTGCATGAGAATCTAGGTGAAAGGTTTTAAAATTGTAATGGAAATCTTCGAAAATTAATTATGGACTAATATAAAAATGACTAAAATAAAAACATTCCCAAAAAAAGTTGAAATGCACTCTGGCCACCTGGATCGTTAGAGGCATTCCATGAAAGAATGACTTTAATATTTCATTCCATGAAAGAATGAAAGTCAGAGGCATTCCATAAATGAAATTTCAGTAAAGTTTTCACTCCAAAGCTGTCTTTTGTTGATGTGAGAAGTGGAGAATAAGTGAGGAAATGGGAAACTTGACATAAACTATATTGGAAAGTCACGCATTCATATTGTTACTTTTAGTTGAAATATTTGTGTGGAAACGTGTTCCAGGATCCATGCATTGAAAATATCAGCTGATAGTTTCACATTTGATTGCTCCGATATTGCTGAAATTGAAAAGTTTTTTGGCTAATGCACTGTGTATTTTTAATTTGCAAGGGAGAAGGAAGTTTAAGAACTATACTAACTGTGTCATTGTGAGGGATGCACTTTCAATTTGGCACGCTCACTAAGTTCTGACTGCAGATAATTCAAGTAAATTACATTTACCTTTTGTCACTAATTATATTAGCTATATATTTTTACAGGCAGGCAACCACACACCCAGTAAGATAAATAAATAAATTTAATTTTTGCCTACTTGTGTTGTTAGTGTGTTTAGTACAATTAAACATGTTACCATTAGCAATAGTATTAGTAGAGCATATGATGCAAGAAAGCAAGCTTATACAGCATCAGCCAAAAAAAAAAAAAATCATGGAGGCAATAATCAAGGGTGGAATTCAGGATAGAATTTCATTTGGATAGAATTGAAATTCTCAGGGATACTCAGCATTGTTTTGTAAAGGGAAAATCATGTTTAACAAATCTGGTTCGCTCTTTTGAAAGGGTCACTTATGAGCTGGATTTAGGGAATAATTTCGACAATATTTATTTAGATTTCAGCAAAGCTTTCGACTCAGTCCAACATGAGCGATTGCTTTATAAGCTGAAACAGGTTGGAATCACTGGGAAAATCCTTAGATGGATATCAGGATGGCTAGAGGGCAGGAGGCAGAGGGTTGTGATAAATGGCTATTCCTCAGATTGGGTTGATGTAAGAAGTGGGGTTTCCCAAGGATCAGTATTAGGACCACTGTTGTTTTTAATTTTCATAAACAACATTGATGAAGGGATAGAGGGTGTGATGTCTATATTTGCAGATGATGTTAAATTGGTAGAGTAGTTAATGATCACTGTCAAGCTGAGTTTCTTCAGAGAGACCTAGATAGACTTCAGAAATGGTCAGAAAAATGGCAGCTATGCTTTAATTCAACAAAGTATAAGGTATTACACCTGGGAAATAGTAATCCCAAAATAACGTATTCACTTGGTGGAGTTCAACTAAACCCAGTACTGGAGGAAAGGGACTTGGGTGTTTCGATACATTCAGACATGAAATTCTCTGAGCATTGTAAACAGGTTGCAAGGAAGGCCCACGGTGTCCTATCAATGATCTATCAAACTTTTGCAAGTAGAGATAGGGACGTGATATGAGGCTTTTGTTAGACCACACTTGGAATACTGTGTTCAAGTATGGAGACAGCACCTAAAGAAAGACATCGAGCTTCTTAAAAAGGTGCAAAGACGGTGAGATCGACTCACCAGAATGACTTTGAAGAAAGACTTTGAATATGTGGGTTGCAGAGTTTTTGAAACTAGACACCTTAGAGGAGATTTGATTGAGGCTCTGAGAGGCATCAGTAAAATGAATGAGGATGAAATTTTCAAGATTATAAATGATGCTAGAACTAGGGGAAATAAATTCAATTTACAGGGGGAGATGTTAAGATTGTACTGCTGGAAGTTTTATTTTAGCCAGCGAGTTATAAATTACTGGAATAAGTTGCCTACATGTGTGGTAGAGGCTGACAGTTTGGGGAAATTCAAAGGTCATCTGGATAGTACCTTCGGGTGAGGGAAACGTATAGGATGATAGGTTTAATTTCCTTTTCTTTTAATTATTAGTTTGCTTTTTTTTTTTATCATTGTTTTATTCGTTTTTTTTTTTTTTTTTTTTTTCTTCGCTGGTGCAGCATAAGCCATAGGCTTTCTTGCACCATGCGGCCATTACTAATACTATATGGGTGGTAATTATATTCTTATATTTGATAATATTTAAGGCTCTGCTAAAGTTAGGCTCTGCTACATCTGTAAAGTTTGTGTTTGATACAAAGGACTTTTAAACAAGCTCCCATCTTATTATTTACAGATTTTTTTGCAAGGGGTATCCAGTTTTCTCTCCGACCACTCACTGCATATGATGATAGATGGTTCTCTCTCTCTCTCTCTTCTAACTCCAATACTAATTTGGACATCCCTCAAGGTTCAGTTCTTTCTCCCACTATTTTCCTCTTATATACAGGCAACCCTCGTATAACACGTTACTTCTAAAACACGGTTTCACTTTAACACGATTGATAAATTGTGGCAATCCTTGCACAATACAAAATCTTGCATAACACGGCATTTTTGAGCTTTCATGTGGAGAAAACCCTGCTATTTTGTTAGATGTAATTTTCAATGTTTCCATTCCTTTTTGTGAATCCTTGCTGTTGACTCGCTAGTCGATATTGCCTTCGTGATATTTTTCTAAAGCACATTTCTGGAGGTCGCTACCATAAAACAATAAAAACAATTTGCAGTGTCTGGTTTATTGGGCTTTTCTGTTAGTGCAATCAATTATAATAAATGGGTAGTAAACTCGATCTTCCTGTATTTGCTATAGTACAGATAGCTGGAATTCTGTAGGTTTTCACGTTATTGGTGAAATGTGTTTCCCCTTCCATGAAATATTCAATCATACAAAAAACATAAATAAATTTTAAAAAACTCATTACTCTGTATCTCACTTGTGCGTATCAATTTTATTACAACTTCTGCAAGCGGCGTTCTTTGTTATTAATTGCTTATAATTTTTACTGTTTTAAATTTTACAACCAAAACAAAAAAAAGTCAATGAACAGAAATATCAATTAGTATGTACATATTACAGTACTTATTAATTACTATGTATGTAAGCATATATTTATTTTTATTTTGCTAACTGGAAAACGTTCTTCCGATTTTCATGTATCATTTAAAGCGGGGGGGGGGGGGTCCACTGTATTTTGTTGGGAAATCCCTGGGTTATGTTCTGTGCTATTGAACTTGTGCTTGTTTGAGACCATAAAAAATAATTGTGACTTCGAAGAGTGCAGTTCGTAACTTTTAAAGAGAGCAGAAGGTACACGAAATCTAGGTGCTGCAGAAGAAGTTGTTCAGAGATCGTGCTTAGCAGTGATGAAGAGGAAGAAAATTAAATGAATGTACATTATCTCACACATAAGTATCATAGTTTGTAAGATAAGACGCTTGTTCAGTTATTACTATTTAAGTTACTACTATTATAAAAATAAAGTTAAAATATTAAGTTATTACTACATAAAAATTAAGTTTCCGCTAGTTATAACAAAAAAAGGCATATTTTTGTTACCTTTTGGAATATAACCCCACTTTTTTGTACTGGTTCTTAGTCACGTATAACATGGTTTCACATTACACAAGATTTTGTAGGAACCAAACTACCGTGTTATATGAGGGTTACCTGTATTAATGATCTTCCATTGACTGGAAATCCTATCCATGGGTTTGCTGTTTATTAGTGTACTGGTTCTTAATCACGTATAACATGGTTTCACATTACACGAGATTTTGTAGGAACCAAACTACCGCGTTATACGAGGGTTACTTGTATTAATGATCTTCCATTGACTGGAAATCCTATCCATAGGTTTGCCGTTTATTAGTGCACTACATTGAATATTCCAGTTTGAGAAATGTGTCCTTCACAAACAGCTTGAACTTCTCAAATATCCTCCATATGTCCTTAAATAACACATAATTAACTTTAATTCTCTAAATCTCAGTCTTGTCTTATCTTGCAAAAAAAAAGTCTGCTCCTCTGAGTAGCAGACTCAATCTGAGTTATCTTCCATGACTCAGTTTTCTAGATGAGATCACGTATCTTTATTACTAGGGATTAACCTGACTTCTAACCTCTCTTGACCTGAGTACATCAGAAATATTGCTTCCTCTGCATCTAAAAAAACTGGATTTTCTTTCACTTTTGGTATTATTTTTATAAACAACTACTCACTCTGTACAAATCTGAAATCTCTCCTACCATGAAATATTGTTCCCACATCTGGAGTGTTTCCTGAAAACCTCTCTGAGACTTCTAGACTCCACTCAAAAGAGGAGAGTTGGATTAATTAATGATTGGTCTCTTACCAAGTCTCCCCACCTTCTGTCTCTGCTGCATGCCTTTTCTATGGATACTTCTGTGGGCACTGTTCTTCTGAATTGGCATCTGTAATCCCCCCCCCCCCAAGTCCAGTCCAGACAAGCACCACAACCAGTCAGCTCCCATTTACTGTCTTGCTTAAACTTGCAGAGTCAACTTTTCTTCTTACTTGTTTATCCCTTTGACTTCTATTTTCTGGAAAAGACTTCCTTCGCATGTATTTCCTGAAAATTACTATATACAGAAATTCAAATTTGTTGTCAATAAGTATCTTTGGTCTTCTCAGACTTCGACCCATGCATGGTAATTATTACCATGCAAGGGTGATACTAAGTATCACCATGATACTAAGTACTGTAAGCCATAATACCTTTTGCATCTGGGATATTTTATTAAAAAAAATAGTATTCAGATGATATTTAAACAAAAACAATGAAATTTTTGTAATTTCATTGTAATCGCCAACACAGACCACATTGGTGAGTCTGTGTTGGCGAGTTTTTTTTGAAGAAGGTTGTCTGCATGAGGAAAGTCTCCAAATATATGGGTTACAGAGGTTGGTACCATTCACCTTAGAGCTTACCTGATTGTGGTATATGAGACTCATGGGCGGTAGTAAAATAACGAAGGCAAAACTTTTCCTGTTGAATGCGATTCCAGATTTAGTGGATTACCCCTAGATCTATTATGGGAAAGTGAGCTAGAGTGGATTGTTGTTTTGTTTTAGATAGAAAATTGTTAATTACTGGAATAAGTTATCTTTCCATGAGTATTTGAAGATGAATGTTGGAGAAGTTCAAGGATCAGATGGTAATTATCTACATGAGGAGGGAAACACGGGTAGTGTTTTATTTTTAATATATTTTACTTTATTATTGTTATTTTATTTTGTTTTTTTATTATTTATTTATTTTTTAAAATTTATTATTTTATTATATTTTGAGCCAGTGCAGCAAAAGCCTGTCGCTTCATTGTGCAATTTGGCTAATAGTAATACTAACACCAGTTGGTCCTACCAAAAATTAAAAAAATCATCAAATACTATTGTATTGCCTTTGAGAAAGGAAAATCCCTTTCTTTTACACTTGACGGTAGTTACCGTATTTCCCCATGTATAAGACACACCTTAATTTTGGGGCCCGAAATTTGAAAAAAAATGTATTACATAAATTACATTTTGTAATATTACATATTACAAAATGTTATTGAACTCAAGTTTTATTCATCATAAAATTCATAAAACTCATCACTCTCAAAACTCCCATCCATTAGCTTGTCCTCATCTGTGTCTGATGACGAATCACTGTCTTCATATATTGCCTCGTCCTCAGTTCCATCTATGGCATTTGAAATGCCACACTTCTTAAATGACTTGACAACGATCTCAATCTTGATATTATCCCAGGATCTTTTCACCCAGGTACAAACTTCTCCTATAGTTGGTTTCTTCACTCTTCCTGCTGGTGTCAAATTGTCCCCAGAAGACTTCATCCATTGATTCCATGCATCTCTCATAGCAGCTTTGAAGGGTTTGTTAATGCTGACATCAAGTGGTTGGAGCTGGGATGTCAAGCCTCCAGGTATGAAGGCAAGTTTTGTTTTTTGCTCTGCAGCAATCTTCTTTGTATTTTTTGTTATGTGTGCCCTGAACTGATCAAGCACCAATAAGGCAGGTTTGTATAAGAGCCCACCTGGTCTCCTGCTCCAAACTTTCTCAAACCAGATCTTTATCCCATCCTGATCCATCCAGCCCTTGTCATGAACGTGGACAGTCACTCCTCGAGGAATGTCTTCTTTTGGCATTGTTTTGCGTTTGAAAATCAGAATAGGAGGCAGCTTGGTTCCGTCGGCACAACAAGCTAGAACAACTGTATAATGGCTCTTTTCATGTCCACTTGTCTTCACAGTTACAGTTTTCACCCCCCTTCTTATCAACAGTTCTGTTACTTAGGACATCAAATTGAAGGGGGACTTTGTCCATATTTGCAATCTGTCCCAACTCAAACTGATATGTCTTCCAACATTGAATGACAAAACGATGAAATTCAAGGACCTTCTGCTCATAGCTTTCAGGCATCTTTTGGGCAAGTCTGGTGTGTGTATGCATGCTTAGTCCATTCCGTTTCATGAACCTGAAGCACCAATTGTGTCCTCCTTTGAAATCAGTAACTTCTTTTTCATCAGCAATTCTTCTTGCCTCATACTGAACCATATTTGTGGACACGGGAATTCCAATTGCCCTTTGCTCCTCAATCTATATCTTCGATTCCCTCTCTAAATTAGGCCATTTTGCTGACTTGCCTCTAATGGCCTTCTTCTGCCGTGGCGTTTTCAGTAGGGTTTCTTCTGCCCGTAGCCAGTCTCGGATTGTTTTCTCAGTTGAAGGGGACCAAACTTACGTTCAGCAGCACGATTTCCATTCACTTTTGCAAACTGGATCACTTTTAACTTGAATTCAGCACTGTACGAAAATCTTTTCTAAGCCATTTCTGGGCAGAACATGGCAAAACGTAACCTAATATACCGGTAACAAGTGCGAAACAATAAGTGCAAAGACAACAAGCGCGAAAAAGCGGGAAATACAAGTAAAAAAAAAAATCTACAGCCACTGTATAAGACGCACCCAGTTTTTAGATCCCAAATTTTTCGAAAAAAGGTGCGTCTTATACATGGGGAAATATGGTATATCTCTAAATAAATCGTACATTAATTTTTATCAGTGGTTTCTTTACATGTAGACCTTGGCACATGGAGTCACTGCTGATAATGATATAAAGAGAACTGCTTTCTCTTGGTGCTTTTCTAGCTTGCTTGTATAGAAAACACTTATCCAGTAAACCTATAAATTTTCTGCTACTGTGAGAGTGGAACATCATAAGTTCCTTTCAGTATCTGTTAAGTACACTGTCTGTATAGTTTTTCATCATACTTGTCACAGTTATTTGGCTTATAGCAGACCCCTACTGTGGCAACCCATGTCAGTTGGGTGCAGTGCACCCAATTGATTGAACACTGCATTATAGCCTTAGTCACTCATGCACCATAAAAACAAAAACCAAACCAAGCACCCAACTTGACATGAATTGGGTGCAGTGGTTAAATTCTATGTACTCAACCAAGAACATGACTCCTTCTCTTCCATCACCCTGGCTTGCCTATCCTTTTGGAACACATTGTACATGTTTAAATTCTGCGCCCCCCCCATATCTGAGTGGTGCTATATTTTTTGATATCCTTATCCTCCAGACTAGCAGTTTTCCAACCAACCTAATGTCTTATTAATGTTTGAAACATTATCAAGACAACATTAGGTGGGTTGGAAAACTGATAAGTCTCTCCTGTTAATAATTACAGATCATGCTGAGAAAATTTCTATCCCATGAACCTCAGCACAATCTCTTCAGGGGTGAATTATTGATCAACACGGCTCTCATGATGTATTCCTCCTGTCATGTCAGGAGGAATTCATCGTGAGAAATTCTAGACATACTTTCAAATTTAATCCTAACTCATGACTTTTTGTAAACATTGCCCTGTTAAGTAAATCTTCAAATTACCTGTTCTTAATATCATTAATACCAATAATATCATTGTTTATGTCCTTAAAATATAACTCTTTTACATCATTAATTTTTGCTCTTGCAGACATATTCTGGTCCTGTTCCATCTAGCATTTTTGCACAATATATTTTCCATTTCCCTGACAGTGGAGTCACCCACATTAGCTACTTCCTGTAGGACCTTGTCGTGTTGTTTAGATGTATGTGTAGGTTTTAGTGTTGAGTTGTATGTAGCCAAGTATTTGATGGGTCTCTTGTTTTAATTCCTTTGATGACATCAGCTCTTTTCTTCACACTGATATTTGCACATCACACCACTGAATTTTCTCACTTTTTTTGCATTGAAAACATAAAGGCATGTCCTTTCAGAAGGCTCTGCAAATGTGTCACTTTTAGTGCTTACTAAGAAATCTTGATTTGTGTGAGAACTGTCCTTAGCAGCCCTCCTTCATAGAATAATGTTGCTACACTATTATGCATGTGCTATGGTCTAAAATTACATTATTTATTATGTTTTTTGATTATATTATAAAAATTGCTTTCATATATTCATATTGTTGTAAACTTATAATTTATAGACTTAATAAAACCATTTTAATATTAACTACATCCCACCACACACACCCACACACCCACACACACACACGCACGCACGCACACACACACGCACGCACGCACGCACACACACACACACACACACAATTACACAAGAATATTAAATAGTATTTATGTGTTCTTATATTGGATTTGTGTAACGTGGATGTTGAGAACTTTTTTATTGTGAACCCACCCTATTCTCCTGACCTAGCACCATTAGACTTCTTCTTGTTTCGAGAAATGAAGAAACCATTGCACGGATGTCGCTTTGATTCATCTCAGGAAGCCATCAATGAAGTGGAATTGTGGTTTTAGGCAAAAAAGTGTGGACTTCTATGATCAAGGCATTAAACAACTGATTCATAGATGGGAAAAATGTGTTTCTATAGATGGAGAGTACATAGAAAAGGATTAAAGTTCCTGTGAAGTTTAACCTTTCTAGGGTTATTATTTCTAGGTAAAGGTACAGACTTTTTTATACCTCCTCGTATGATGATGGTATCACTGACCAGAAGACCGAAGAATATGATGTCTTTATATTCTCCCTATGCAATGGGCAAGGGAGTGTGAATATCTTATGGGTAATTTCAGTTTGACTCTTATTGATCAGAGCAAATGGGAGGGGGAAGTCACCATTGGGAACAATATTTTTAAATAAACCAAATGATTATGATTATTAGAGAAATATTAAGGACAAGAATATTCTAGATTTGATCATTGCTCATGAACCAAATGGCATCATAGGGCTGACAGGAATCCTTATTAATGAGTGATCATGAAGTGCTAAGGTGAATGATTATGAGGGAGATTGTTGAAGGTAAGGAAAAAGTTTTTAATTTCAGGAAAGGGGATTGTATGATAGTCTAGGATGCTAATAAGAGCTATATCAATTGGAAAGACAGCATAGGGAGAATATGGAATAATTTCAGTGCTATTGTAATGGAAATCATGCATGCATTTATACCATTAAGTGAATTTAGCATGATGAGGATACTGAGGTAGATAGAAAAGTGGCTAGCCAACTAAAGCAAAAGAATATAGGATCTCTGTGCTATGTTTCCAAGTTACAGAATGGTGATAAGCTTATGATTGGGCTTTGCAAGGAGAATTTGTGGATTAAAAGAGCAAAGAAAGGAGACAAGGAGTTTTACAAATATATAAATAGAAATAAGAAAGTTCAAATCAGATTGGCTCTTATGTAGTGGATATGGGGGGAGGTCCTCGATGAAAAAATTGATGAATTAAATGGGTACTGCATTAGTCTTTACAGATAAAATTCTGCTCATGGCATGGAGAAATTTTGTTAGGGAACTTAAACACTGTAGGCTTACAGTTCAGCTGAACCCCCCCCCCCACACTGAGGTGCAATCTTAGATATATATTTTTTTCCCAATCTGGGAAAGGGGGTATTAATTTTATCAATAATTTTGAATAAGCCACAGCTATTTATAACATTTGTTTACAGTCTGATCCAGAGAAAAAGTACAATACTTTTTTTTGGTGGGGGGGCGGCGACACTTCTTGA
This sequence comes from Mastigoproctus giganteus, assembly GCF_048544385.1. Lineage (NCBI taxonomy): Eukaryota > Metazoa > Arthropoda > Arachnida > Uropygi > Thelyphonidae > Mastigoproctus > Mastigoproctus giganteus. The sequence continues at coordinate 164,269,350 of NC_143586.1, read as the reverse complement.
AATATGGGTGCAATCTGTTTGAAACTCTTTTGTATACAGGCTGATTGAAACAAAATTTACAGTACTTGATTTCTTGATTACAATACTAAATTTAAAATACTTGATTTAGTTGCAGTAAAGTTACCTTCATCTTCTGTATTGGAAATATTTTTTGTTTCAGAACCTGATTTAATAAGAGAATTTTTTTTTCCAAATCACCATTATCCAGTTTTTGTTAGGAAAATTAGTGTAATATAAAAGCAACTACAGTACTGACTCTTAGAATAGCTAAAACAATTTATTTTATTTTTTTTTTTGATATACCAGGTTCATTTTAAATCTAAACCCCATTATTTGTATGAAATATGGTACTACTAAGTAATGATCATTGGTGTCTGTGGCTGTTACTTAACTGGAGGAAGTGGCAGTTTTTCATGTGTTCAAACATGGATTTCTTTACTCAAACCTTATTTGGAAACAAAGTCTTAAGTGAATATCAACAAAAATTAGTTGAAAAATTTCCTACCAAACATCCATGAAAAGCTGCAATTTTCAAGACAACAAAGTTCTGTAAGTATGGATCAATTGAGAATAAGGAACATGAAAGGAGTGTTCGTACACATGACACTTTGGATGACATTAGATGAACAGTTGTGCAGGCAGTCTCAAAACAAATCTCTACAGAAACTCAGAAAGGTTTGGCTCATTTTACTATAAGAAAATGATTAATCTTTTCCATATAGAATCCACAGTGTGCATGAGCGTCAATTTCAGATAACGTTAAAAGATTACAGTACTATAATTGGTTTAAAAGTTTAAACCAATGATAGTACTGTGATTGTATTGAAATTTTGGATAAAATTTATTTCACTGACAAAGTGTGTTTTCAACTTAGTGGCTACTTTCGTTCAAAATTGGAGAAGTGGAGAATATGGAGTATCCGCAAATCCCCCCCCCCCCCAATTGCAATTACCTAAAAAATCAGTGTTTGGTCTGGCATATCTTTTGAAGAAAGATAGTTGGGCTCATATTTTTTTAATAAACTGTGACAGCCGATGTTTACCAAAGCATCATAAAAATTCTCTTACCTAAGAAAATACATTGCAAAGGAGCCTGGAATGTCAGATGACACGTGTCGATGATGCCACCTGGCCTCAGAAACGATCCAACACATCACTGCGGGGTGCAAGGTGATCACCCAGACTGAGTACACTCATAGACACGCGAGGAAATACCAGTTGACCAAAGAAAGTGTATCATACTTCAAGTATGAACTCCAGGCAGTACTAGAGACCCGAACCCACAAGCTGTACTGAGACCACACCATAATAACGGATAAGACCATCCCACACAACAGACCGGACACAAAGCCCTTGTGGACCTGATTGACATAGCGGTGCCCAACACTAGCAAAGTACAGAAAACCCATGAGGAAAAAATTAGGAAGTACACGAACCTGAGACATGAGGTCAAGGAGATGTGGCATATGCAAGAAGTATCGACCATCCCGATCATCGTGTCAACCACCGGTATGGTGCCAAAGACTCTACATAGCAGCCTAGCAGCAATAGGTCTCCCAGAGAACACCTACAAGGAACTCCAGAAAGTCGCAATCCTGAACACCTGTAGGATAGTCAGAGATTTCCTCGACCAACAGTAACACCAGACATTACAACCACCCTGTGTACTTGGTAGCAGTGAGATTTCACAGAGTGGAATCCCCCAGTCAGAGAGAAATAATATAAGAGCAGTAATAATAATGTGGGAACCAAGTGTGACATGGCAAATGTCCACACAGTAATCGAACTCTGGACATACCCTGTCCAATATATCTTGTGTGATCGTGGTGGTAGCTTCTTAGTATTAGTATTAATAATGGCCGCATGGTGCAAGAAAGCCTATGGCTTATGCTGCACCAGCCAAAAAGAAAAAAAAAAACCGAATAAAACAATGATAAAAAAATAAACTAATAATTAATAAAATTAAAGGAAATTAAACCTATCATCCTATGCGCTTCCCTTATCCGAAAGTACTATCCAGATGACCTTTGAATTTCCCCAAACTGTCAGCTTCTACCTCCCATGAAGGCAACTTATTCCAGTAATTTATAACTCGCTGGCTAAAATAAAACTTCCTGCAGTCCAATCTAAACATTCCCCCCCCCCCGTAACTTAAATTTAGGTCCCCTAGTTCTAGCATCATTTATAATCTTGAAAATTTCATCCTCATTCATTTTACTGATGCCTCTCAGAGCCTTAAACACCTCAATCAAATCTCCTCTAAGGTGTCTAGTTTCCAAACTCTGCAACTCACATATTCGAAGTCTTTCTTCATAGGCGCCTCCGTAGCCAGGTGGGAAGAAGCAGCAGTGCGTAGCACACGCTTCTTGATTAGACCGGGGTTCGAGCCCGTCACCACCAAAGACGGAGGATGCGGAAAGGTCAGGGAATGACCACTGCATATCCCTGAGCAATATGGCCTTAGTTGCTAATGCTCCTAAAAACCAAATAACAAATAACAAATAACTTTCTTCATAAGGACGCCCTTTTGCCGATCTCACCAGGCGAGTTATCCGTCTTTGCACTCTTTCAAGAAGCTTGATGTCTTTCTTTAGGTGCGGTCTCCATACTTGAACACAGTATTCCAGGTGTGGTCTAACATAAGCCTTCTTCAATTCTCTGCTTTAGTTCCTGAATGTCATGTGGCTAAGGTAGTACATAAACACAATCCTTTATGTAGCCCCACAAGATGAACTCACACAGAGTTAAGTCCGGTGATCTCGGTGGCCATTTCAAGAAACATTCGACCCTTTCTCCAGCACATCCAATGCAGTGCTTGTGTAGCTTGGTGTTAAGGTAGGCCCAAACGTCATTATGGAAGTTGGGAGGAGCCCTGTCTTGCTGGTAAATAAAGTCATCACTATCTTCCTGAACTTAAGGCATCAACCATTGCTGAACCATATCAAGGTAGGATAGCCCAGTTACACTGTAACTGGGCTATCCTATAGAGGTACGACAGGTAACACCAACTGGCAGTGAATGATGGAACTATACACTTCGGCAGTAACAAATGGGAAACTTTCATGTTTTCTCTTTCATGGTATAAATAAGTAAATGGTATCTCTCTTACTCCAAGTGCAATAAATTATTGAAAGTATTCCCACCATTTATAGACACCCTGTATAAAGAGACACAAAATTCCCTGTACAGTGTAGTTCAGCAGCAAGGAGGACCCTTAGTGTCCTATCATTGATTTATCAGACAGTTGCTTTTGGGGACAGAAAAGTTATTCCACTGCATAAGGAAGTTGCGAGACTGCTTGCAAATACTGTGTCCAGATGTGGAAGCCACACCTAAAAAAATATAACCTCTTGAAAAGGTCCATGTGTGTGTGTGTGTGTGTGTGTGTGTGTGTGTGTGTGTGTGAAGGGTGATTGGTTAAAGGCTGCCCAGAGGAGAGACTTCAAATATGTGGACTGCAAAGCTTGGGGGTGGGGGGGGGTTAGATTTATTTGAAGTTTATGTCTTTGAAAGGGGATAGTAAATGAATGAAGGGGAAATTTTCATGGTAATAAATTATTCTAGAACCAGGTGACAAAAATTTATTCCAATGGGGAAGAATTATACGAGGCATTAAGTTTTTCACTAGTAAGAATTTGATCTTTGGAATGAGCTGTCGTCATGAGTTGTTGAGGTAAGTGGTTTGAGTAAATTCACAAATCCACTGAATAGTTACCTAGATACAATTTGAATAGAGTGAAACACGTAAGCAGTTTTTTTTTTTTTTTTTATAGTGCACCAAAAGTCTGACTTCCTTCCACTCTATAGCTTATACATGTATTTAGTCCATCTGGCTGAATTACACCACCTCCCTATGTTTGTTATGTAGTGTTCTAATTTTGTAGTGTCTAATTTGGGCTTACCTGCTTTTTTTTTTTTTATTAGTGATCACCACCAATTATTCTTACTAGAGTTTTTGCAGCTCTATGGATTTTGAACATAGCTTGCCATTCATTCTCTCTGCATCAAAACTCTGAAAAGATTGAGAAACTCCCATGTTGCATATTTATTTGAGACCATAGAATCCTTGAGAAGAAGTAATTTTATTGCACTTAAACATATTACAATATACAGTAAAGCATATAACAATACGTAAATATTCCCAAAAGAATAAACATTACAGGATCTCAAGGAAAGCAACAACAGTTTGAATGCCTATACATTTTTGATGTGATACACTGCTATTGGCGTATCTGGAATTATTAAATCCATGAGACATGAGAGCTTGTTTTAGAGACAGAAACATAATCAACATGTGATCCTTGTACATTGAAGACCAATTAAAGTCTACCATAACTTTAGCCAAATTTTCTTCAGAAATGCCCTCCACCACACAGCTGTGATATCACATTTCACTCTTTCAGTGGTCAGTGGCATGTAGATTGTCCTTCACGAATCGCTATGGGAAATAGTCGTAGGTTTCAGATCTGTCTGGCATGGTGGCCAATTCTATTCCATCCCACATTATCCAAAATATTGCTGAGAGATGCTATCATTAATCAAGAAATGAAGAATGACATTTGTTTTATATCTTTCCCTATCTTGCTGGAAAAATGCAAATATTTCCTCCACCTTTACTCCTATTTTGAGTTGGGGACAAAAGTATTCTTGAAGGAGCTTCAGATAGAATTTTGCATTAACTGCAATAAATAAAAATTATTTATTAAAAATTAAAATTCAAAAACCAGATAGACAAGCCCAATGATGCTAGCTGATATACACTACAGCATTTATTTTTCAGTATGCAGAGGTTTATTATTGCAGTAAAAAAAAGTATTATTTTCTAAATATTGATTTTATTAATCACAAAAGGGGAATTGTCTTTATTTGTCAGTGTCAATCAGATTTTTCCATTTTGTATGGGAACATTTTAAATCTTTTTGAGCAGTGGTTAAAGTAGCAGTTTTTTTTTTTTTAAATCTGCTTGTTGCAATAATCATTTCTTAGATTTCTTGGGCTCTTGTAATCACTTCCTCTACTCTTGTAGTTTGACTACTTTCTTTCAACAGTGCACTTCTTATTGTCTGTCACAGAACTAGACTGTTCATATTTCTTCACTAACCTCGAAATCATTGATCATTATGGACCTTTTCTGCAAATAAATTTCACTTTAAACTCGTGCTGCATTGTAACAAAATTGCCAGTTTGATAAAAGATTTTTCACATAAAAAATAAACATAATAATGTACATGCATTATCTTTATTGTATGTATAACAATATACACACACACACACACACACACACAATAAAGATGATAAAAAACATATGATGAAATGGATTCAATTTAAATGTATGCGTCTAAGTCACTTGTAATTCAATTTGTACAAAGATATTAGAATAGCTATGCATTTTATAGTCCATTCCTTTCATACTTCTAACTTTAATATTATTGGATTCTAAACTCAAGTTTCATAGACAAGAAACTGCAGAAATGTGAAGGTACATAAATAGGAACCATCTTCCATGAGAGTATAGTGGTTTCACCTCTTGTCACTCATTTGAAGAGGAATTTCTTAAGACTTCTTCAATCAGGGCTGTAGTTAGCTGACCTCAGATGAAGAGAGAGAGAGAGAGAGAGAGAGAGAGAGAGAGGGGGGGGGGATTATTCCTCTGATTTATTCTGGGTTTTCAGCTTTCACAATATACATTGTCCTGAGAACAAACACACACACACACTTGTACAGAGTTGAAACACAGTGACCCAATGTGGTCAAAGTTGCTGATGCACCTAAAACCCAACAATAACAACAAATAGAAACCTATTACCCATTGATTTAAACTGAATTTCTGCTGGTATACTATTTAAAAGTATATTTACAGAAAACATCAGATGATGATAGTTGAAAAATACAAAGAATGAATAAGTAATGGATACTTAAAAAAATAGTTTCAGTGACATTGTGAGATTCTGTCTAGCAAGTCATAGAATGAGATATGAACTACACCATGCTACCCTCAGAGTTTTGCAGAGCAGCATACTCTTTCCTAACTTGTTTACTAATAATGCTTGGTTTCTTTTCTCTTTAAGAAAATTCTTGTGTGAAATACTAGACAAATATAATGATCTTCTGTTAATGTTATAGTTCGAGGTTATTTACCAACTTCATCAGAGCTTCGACATCACATGTTGGATGCTAATTTTGAGCAGGAGACCATTAGAGACCTCTCTCAGAAGAAACAGGTAAGTGAAAAATTATTGCTTTGTATTGATTTTAACTTAGGCGAATTTGTTATTACAATATCTTTGGTACAAGAAAATTGGTAAATCTGGTAACTTTGGAACCTGATCCTTTCTGGATCTTGGAATTCTCTAGATTTTGGATGGTTACATTACAGGAAGCCCTTGCCAACCATGGGGAATACTCTCCTGAAAAGTACTACATTTGGCAAAACCATGGTTGGCAAGACTAAGGTCCTATAGAAAATTGGGAATTAGGACAAAAACAATAATTGTCAATAAAATATATGAAAAAAAAACACAGTAAATTTCATTTTCCATTCATACAACATAAAATCGATGATATGATGACAATACAATGAGAAAAATTAGTGGTGCCCCTGATTGTAATAAAAATGGTGGTATTATACCTGGAAAAAGTTTGAGTTTTTTTGAATTCTGCTTGGAGTAATACCTATATTTCATCTTTTCTTAATAGATTGCAATACTTAATGGATACATTTTTTAGATTTTAATAAAACAATTAAATATTTTAAAAAAGTGAGTGAAAAAAGCTTCTAATTTCAAAAAAACAAAAAAAAAATTCTGTTAAATTAAAAAAAACATTATAGGCATAAAATGTAAAGGTGAAACTATTAGCCTCATCCATTTTCCATTTTAAAATGTGCACATGTTTTTACTTTTATATGTATAAATAGTTTTAAAAAAATTTAAAAAACATGCCTATATTAGATGTTGTTATTCATTTCATTTTCAAATTTTTTCAAAATTTGAGTATTATGCATCACTCTCTCTTCCTAAGTGACTATTGCTTTCTGTGTCATGTTTATTATTCAAAAATAATAAGGATTATTTCAAATGATTCAAAAAGACAATTTATAACCATTATATCTAAGTTTTGTAGCATCAGTAGCAGTCGCTTTTCCAAGCTGACATTACTACGAGTTAAAAGTAGAACAAAAATAGTAGGCTGTACCTGCTAGGTGAAATCATGCTATAACCCTGAAAAATGATAAATGAAAATTCAAAACCATACCAATTAAAACTTTGTCTATATTGAATATTTGTCTATACAGGGTGTCTCAAAAATATTGGTACAAACATTTAGGGGAGGTAGGTAACATCTAAAGGAATGTGAATCGCATAGGAACCCATAACCAGAAACGCCACCGTAAGTCGGTACACGGCGTTGTTCATCAGTTCGCAAGAGGGAAATTTTCTGGTTTACTCATTCAAGCAGTAGTCGCTACGCCGACCGGGCTAGCCGAGTGGGTAAAGTACCTGCCCGGCAACCCAAAGGTCGCGGGTTCGATTCCCGCCTCGGGCTTGGATCAAAGTACTGCAAAAACCTTGGGAGGTGCAATATGACCACAGAAGCCGATGCGCCAACAACTACCAAATCAAAAAAAAAAAAAAAAAAAAAAAGTAGTCGCTACACGAAGAGCATGCATCGATATACGAACTGTGAGCTGGGAGACATGCACCTAGCGTATGGATTAGCAGAAGGCAATGGATGAGCCGCTCAACGAATTTATGGAGATCACTTCCCAGACAGACATGTACTGGACCACCATTTGTTTGCGCGTGTGCATCAAAATTTGTGCGATTATGGGTCTTTGTTTTTGTTATTTGGTTTTTAGGAGCATTAGCAACTAAGGCCATATTGCTCCGCGATATGCAGTGGTCATTGCCTGACCCTGCCGCATCCTCCATATTTGGTGGTGACGGGCTCGAACCCCGGTCTAATCAAGAAGCGTGTGCTATGCACTGCTGCTCTTTCCCACCTGGCTATGGAGGCGCCCCGATCATGGGTCATTTAGAGGTAACAGGAGTAGTGAGGGCAGACCATGTTCAACACGAACTCCCACCATGGAAGAAAGTGTGTTGAATGCCATCCAGAATAATCCTACCACCAGCGCGTGCCGTTTTTTTTTTTTTTTTTGGTAGTTGTTGGCGCATAAGCTTCTGTGGCCATAATGCACCTCCCAAGGTTTTTGCAGTACTTTGATCCAAGTCCGAGGCGGGAATCGAACCCGCGACCTTTGGGTTGCCAGGCAGGCACTTTACCCATCCGACTAGCCTGTGTCGTTGCCTCTGCTTTAGGAGTGTCTCGTTGCAGTTACAGCGTGTCTGGCACGACGATTCCTTACACCCCTTTCATCTCCAAAGGGTTCAGTTACTGCTCCCCCAAGATCATCCTGCACATGTGGCTTTTGCGCAGTGGTTTCTCCAAGAAAGTGTTCAAAACTTGAATTTTCCAGCCTATGTTTTGGTCACGGATGAGGCTTATTTCACTCAGGAAGGCATTATTCAATCAGCACAATGCTCATGTGTGGCCTCACGAGAACCCACACGGTGTGCGCCCCCCATGCAGCACAACATCGCTTCGCAATAAATCTGTGGGCAGGTATGGTCGGTGACTACTTAGTCGGCCCATACCTGTTACCATCCCGCATGAACTCCGCTAAATATTGGATCTTTCTTGAACAAGTTCTACCAGGGTTACTTGACGATGTTCCAGCAAATGTGAGACGCAACATTTGGTTTCAACATGACGGGGCGCCTGCCCATTATGGAAGGTGTGTTTGTGACCATTTGAACAGGCATTTTGGGCGTCGATGGATTGGCCGTGGTGGACCCATTGCCTGGCCCCCACACTCACTGATTTATCGAGCCTTGATTTCTTTCTGTGGGAGGCCCTCAAGTCTATTATGTATGAATCGCCTGTGGAAACGGAAATGGATCTCGTGGCGAGACTCATCTGCGCTGCTGCTACTGTCAAAGAAACTCCGGGTGTGTTCGACTGTGTCCACCAATCCATGCTGCATCGGTGTCACACATGCATCGCGTCTCATGGTGGAACCTTCGAGCATCTGTTGTAACATCATGAAATGCATCCATCTCGTACTCCATTGTTAATATTATGTCAAATAAATGTTTGCCACTAATTAATGTCTTGTGTCATTTCTGCTTCTTATGCCTCTGCTACTACTTTCCCATGACATTTCCGGTTATGGGTTCCTATGCGATTCACATTCCTTTAGCTGTTACCTACCTCCCCTAAACATTTATACCAATATATTTAGACACCCTGTATAGAAAATCACAGATTTTTTTTTTTATCTTCGGCCAACAATTAATGCAGGCTTGTTATTTTTAAGTCATATTTCATAGGTGGTTAGCACCATGACTACAGGGTTAAGAACAGGTTGATGGAACCAAATAAACATATATACATACATGCATTCACCTTCAGCACTTATCAATTATTTAGAGAACATAATAAAGGGAAAATAAATGTTACTTTTATATTCCTGTAAATTAACATTTACAAGAATCTTCAAAGCATTACAAAACAAATCCAAAATATGTCCAGGAAAATAACAATTAGTTGTAAATATGAAAATTTAAAGAAATGAAATACTTGCAGCAATATGTATCAAGGATCACCAGTTGGCAGCCTAACCCAGGCTGCCAATGATTTTCATGGATTACAAGTAATCTGCACTTAAGTCAGTAACCTGTGCATAAAATAATTATTATTTTGGTTTTGAATTTTTGTAAGTTCCCTTAATTTGATTTAATAAGGGACATTAAAAAAAATCAGTCATACGAGGGTGGTTCAATAAAGAATCGCCCTCACCTACTTCCACGTATTGCAGAGTCGTGATATTTTTTGTGTAGCATTGTACAGTTATTCAGGAAGGGGAATGTCGTAGGTGAAGTAAACATTGGCAGTGAGCTAGATGATTTTCTAATAACTGAGAGGAAAGTGGAGGAGAAATTGTTGAGGATAAACATAAAAAAGGCACCCGGGGTGGATGGGATCTATCCAGTTATATTAAAGGAGGCAGCAAAGGAAGTAAGCAAACCCCTAGCCATAATTATGAGAGCTTCTTTGGACTCAGGGGAGGTACCCATGGACTGGAGATGTGCAAATGTAACCCCAATTCACAAAGGAGGATCAAAGGCTGACACAAGTAATTATAGACCTGTTAGTTTAACTTCGGTTCCAGGAAAATTAATGGAGGCACTGGTTAAAGAAGCACTGCAGGATCATCTGGACAAGAATTCAGTTATAGCTCAGACACAGCATGGGTTTGTTAAGGGCAGGTCTTGTCTGACCAATTTGATTGGATACTATGATGTAGTCACAAAAGAACTGGATGCAGGGAATAACTTTGATATTATATATTTGGATCTTAGAAAGGCTTTTGATACTGTTGCGCATGGAAGACTGCTGCACAAATTGGAGAAGTGTGGCATTCCATAGCAAATTGCTATGGATAAAGGGATGGTTGAGTGGCAGAAGACAGAGAGTGGTAATCAATGGACACTGCTCAACGTTGACTAATGTTATTAGTGGAGTTCCTCAGGGTTCAGTGTTGGGTCCATTGTTGTTTTCTGTATTTATAAATGATATTGATGATGGTGTATCAGGCTTAATGTCCAAGTTTGCAGACGATACAAAGGTTGGCAGGGTTGTTAAGGACACTACTGATACTATGCTGCTGCAACAGGATCTAGAAAGGTTGAGCAGATAGGCTGAGAGGTGGCAAATGAAGTTTAACATTCACAAATGTAAAGTACTACATATGGGAAACAGTAACCCCAGATCAACGTATCAACTCTGTGGTACTACGCTGACAGTGGTAGAGAATGAAAAGGACCTGGGGGTAATTGTGCAGGCAGATATGAAGTTCTCTGAGCAGTGCAGACGAGCTGCAAGAATAGCTCATGGTGTCTTGTCAATGATATACAGGAATTTTTCTAGCAGGGACAGGGATGTGATTATTCCCTTGTATAAGGCATTGGTCAGGCCACACCTTGAGTACTGTATACAGGTCTGGAGGCCTCATTTCAAGAAGGATGTAGAGCTGCTGGAACGAGTACAGAGAAGGGCAACAAGATTAGTGAATGGAACAAAGGGTTGCTCTTACGAAGAAAGGCTTAAGTTTTGCAAATTACAGAGCCTGGAGACTAGGCATCGCCGAGGTGATCTGATAGAGGTGTACAAGGCTTTGAATGGCTTGAGCATGCTCAATGCCGATGGGATTCTTCCTCTTGCTCAGAATAATCACCTGAGAGGGCATAAATTCAAATTGAGGAAGGACGGATGTCGGATAGATGTGCGGAAATTCGCCTTTAACCAGCGGGCGGTTGGTTTGTGGAATAGACTTCCATCGCTTGTTGTTGAAGTTGATAGCCTAAACAAATTTAAGGCTCAGCTGGACAGGTATTTCGAACGAATTGAGGGGTGAAATGGGAGTAGTGGTTGTTTTTTTTTTTTTTTGGCTGATGCTGAATAAGCTTGCTTTCTTGCATCATATGCCTCTACTAATGCTAATGCTAATGCTAATGCTAACATATCTCTGTACTAAAGATGTAAAATTTCAGCCCTGTGTCGTAATTTGTTTTTCTCTTACAGAGCTGAACATGTGACAAAGTAGCATCTGGACAAAGTTGAAGCCAGAGCTGTAATCCAGTATCTGTTCTTGAAGGGAAAATCTCCTAAAGAAATCCACGAGGAGATGACTGCTGTATATAAGGATGAAGCCCCATCCTATGGCATTGTGAAGCCCTGGCATAGACAGTTTAGGTGTGTTCGAACATCGGTAGAATCTGAGCCCATTCCAGGTTGTCTCCATTCAGCCATTGATGAGCACAATCAGGAAAGTTGTCGTTAATCATGGAAGATCACCAGATATCTGTGCGTGAATTGTCCCAGGAGGTGAAGATTAGTGTGGGCTCTGTTGAAACAGTCCTTTGTGAGCAACTCCATTTACAGAAATTGAGTGCAAGATGGATTCCCCAATTATTGACTGGTTTCCAGAAGGCTGATCAACAACAGAAATCACAAGAGTTGTTAGCCCTTTGCCAAAAAAACGAGGAAGACTTTTTCTCTCATTTAATCACTCAGGATGAAAGTTGGATACACCATTTTGATCCTGAAAGTAAAAAGCAGTCCATGGAATGGCGACATCATGATTCCCTACCCCCTAAGAAGGCAAGGGTCCAAGCATCAGCAGGAAAGGTCTTGCTGACAATGTTTTGGGATGAGAAAGGCGTAATAATGACTGCTGAAAGGTAGAACAATTACAGGTGCCTATTATGCCAACTTACTCACAAAATTATGGGAGAAAATCAAAAAAAAAAGGCGTGGCATGCTGTCCAAAGGTGTGAGAATGCTTCAAAACAATGTCCCAATTCACACTTCTGAAATTTGCAACAACGCAAGCGGTCACTTTGTGGATTGAAATACTGCCCCATCCAGCCTACTCACCCAATCTTGCACCATCGAACTTCTTGTTTCCTTCCCTCAAATCATTTCTTCGGGGACCCACTTTCCTGATGGCGAGACACTCATTTCTGCAACAGAGTCTTGGTTCAAAGACCAAACCTCACCACTTCTACAAAAATGGTAGATGTAGCCTCATCCATCAATGGGAAAAATGTGTAAATCTGCACGGTGACTATGTAGAGAAGGACTAAAACCTGTGCCAAGAATCAACAGGTTAGCACCTCTGCAGCTGAGTCAGGCCAATTCTTTATTGAACCACCCTTGTACGTTATATTTAATTCACCTTTTTTTTGTGTGTTCTGTAATAAAAGCCTGGGGACTCCTTGCACCATATGACTAAAAGGAAATAAAAATATTTTGTAATATTTACTTGATGTTTTATTAATTTTTTGCCAAAAAAGGAATTCAGACTGCAATGAGTTATATATTCAGAGCTGCCTGCTCTCTAAATTTACAGTGGAGAATCCATTTTTTTTTACTCGATTTGACCCATTTTTTATCTCACCATTATATTAGAGTTGACATCATAAACATTTCTCTTATTTCAAAAATACCATTTTTCTCCATCTTTTTATTTTTCCAAAAAATAGCAAAAACTGCATTAAGATCAGAATTTTTTTAATCAGTTTTCTTTTAATTTTGTTAAAGAATATGGCTCAGCAATGACACCTGAGAACAGTTTGCCATAATTGTTCAGTTATCCACAAAAAAAAAAAAAAAAAAGAAGAAATCTTTGTATGATCCAATGAAGTGTTATAACTTAAAATACTCAATACACCCATAACAGAAGTTGTATGATTTTATGAATATATTTGATAAATTTCAGACTTAGTTTGGTGGCCAGCCAACTTTGTCATAAATTCTAAATTCTAATGTGTGTTTCCTTACAGTAGTTGAAAGCCTGCCAGCTCTGAATAGAATTCAGTGATAGTAATTTGCTTAAGTATTAAATCAGAAGTGTTAAATTAAATGCTATTTAACATTAGCTTAAATATAATCATATTTGGAGAAAACCAGTTCGTCATCAAAAAGTGAATTTGTGGAATGTTTTTCGAACCAAAAAAAAAGTTATGTTTTCAGTTCTTTTAAATATCATTTAAGGTAAAGAAATAGATATTTTTCAAATTAGTTCTATCAGTTTCAATATGAAACTTACCAGATGCTATTATGAAAAGAGAAAGAAAGAAAAAATTGATGTGCAGTAGTCCTTGGTTGAGGAACCAACAAGTGCACAGGGAAGCACATGATAATACAAATTACCTCAAGTAATTCCTAGCATTTTAATAATTCCTTAAATGATGACTGTCAGAGAATATTCAACCAGGTAAAAAAAAAAAAAAAACATTCAAATTTTCTCTTTCTGGTGCCATTTTGAAAATGCTCTTGACAGCCAAGGTAAACTGCAGTGCCATTGTTATAAACAAAACTTTTACTCAGCATTTATGAAGATATGCAACGTGGGGGGGGTTGTATTTTAATATAGAATGTGTATTTTGTTAGTGAAATTTAATTTTTAGTGAATATAAACTTAAAAAAAACATCCTTTTTTGGCAAAAAACACCAAAACCCTTTCCTCTTTCCTGCTGCTTAGTAATAGCTAACTATCAGCTTTTTGAAAGTCAAAAATTGACAGCTACAATATTTAGTATAAAAATATGATAACTTACATATTTTCTAATACAAAATGTGAACAAAATGAATTAGTGACCGTAGTATATGTGATACTGATGAGTACAGTAGGAATTGAAAGTGCAAAATGTGAACAAATCTGCTCTATGTCCACTATGTATTAGCAAGGTAGTGGACGTAGAGTGAACATATCCTTACAACATTTGAGCAAGAGCAACTGCACTTGCTTCCAGGTTGCAAGAACCCTGAAATAATGCAGTCAGTCTTAGTATAGAACCTCTAATTTTTCTTTAATTTAAATTACTACTATTAACATCTGTGCTTTGTCATCAAGTGGCACTGCTTCTTCCTCCCCAGTGGTGGGCCAGTCATCTGAGTTGAAAAGATAATCCCTTAGAGGCAATAAAGAATAAACATGAATACCAATAATCGCTCTAGGTTTCCAACTGCAGCCCAGGTGACAAGGACAGATGACCTCCATTATTGGGACTGCCAAATGGCAGAAAAACAATATTAAGACATACATGGATCCGACATTCCTACTCATGTATTCTACCAACTCCCTGTAGGAAAATTATTGCCTTTCAGGATTTAAAAAGAACTTGTAAGCATAGCTGGATCCTCAAAGACTGTTGAGCATTGGAGATTGGTTGACATCCTCATTGAAATAACTAATACAAAACACTCAGGAGTGGCCACTGAGTGTCAGCTTTTTTTTTTGGAGGGTTTCCAGATACAGTGATCCTGCAAACACTGTTAAACACATCAGAAAGAGTTTCAGATTGAGACCTCCTTAATGTTTCAGGACAGAAAATCTTTTAACTGAACTTAAAGATAAAGAAGTGATTGAGGTAAAAAGAATCTCAACCAGGCATGATGGTAACCTTATTCTTACATGCAGTATAATCCTTATGTTTAACTCTCTGTACCATCACACATCTATCAAAGCTAGTTATTTGCAATTTCAGCCCTTACTTCCAAACCCCCTGAGATGTTATAGATGCCAAAAGTTTGGACATGCACAAGTGGCTTGCAGAGGAACTCCCATTTGTGAAAAAAATGGATCCTCAGAGTACTACTCCCAAAATTGAAATTCTTCTCCCAGATTAACTGCCCAAACTGTGACCAAGACCAGCCTATTTAAAGATGTGTGATCAAGGAGTGACTGAGGAAACTGAAATATCCATCTAGAAATACAAAGTACAACATAATGTATCTTACCAATAGGCTAAAGTGTCATTCCAAATAACACTGGAAAACAAACA
Organism: Mastigoproctus giganteus; assembly: GCF_048544385.1. Classification (NCBI taxonomy): domain Eukaryota; kingdom Metazoa; phylum Arthropoda; class Arachnida; order Uropygi; family Thelyphonidae; genus Mastigoproctus; species Mastigoproctus giganteus. The sequence continues at coordinate 164,253,938 of NC_143586.1, read as the reverse complement.
TACACACATATCACTTGTAAATACCAATCCATAGAAAGGAAAATCAACTTAACTATACCTCCTAATGAATCTTTTTCCAGTCAGGTCTGAGAAAATGCTCTCTGCCAAACAATTAACACACCTGTTAAAGACCCACCTGAAAGCCTCCCTTCAATCAGAAAGACAAGGAAAAGAAAAGTATTACCTAACAAAACTTTCACAATGAGATGAGCATTGATAAAAGGAAATTAGAGGAAGAGGAGGTAATAGAATATTTATTGAAGAAGACATGGATAAAGGCAAACCATTTTTTCTAAAATATTTCTTAAAAACAACAAATAACAGAATAAGAAATATTTAATAGACACATTCATTCAATGTAACTGTTGTGTTTCCTTGCTTACATGACCCCATAATGCAAAACATATGTGTGTTTTGCTTTATGTGTCTGCCTACAAGAAACACATCTAAATCCACAAGATATTCCTAACATAAGCAGATATACAATTTACAAAAAATACAGGATCCAGCATGGCACAACACATGAAGAGGTGGCAATTCTTAACAACTTTAATATTGCTGTGAAAGAGACACAACTTAACACTCCTCTTGAAGCAGTAACTATCCAAGTTGCCATAGGTATACCGATAACTATGTGTTCTCTATATGTGCTGCTAAACTGTGATGTGCAGTTTAGCAGCACATATAGAGAACAGAATAAGAAATATTTAATAGACACATTCATTCAATGTAACTGTTGTGTTTCCTTGCTTACATGACCCCATAATGCAAAACATATGTGTGTTTTGCTTTATGTGTCTGCCTACAAGAAACACATCTAAATCCACAAGATATTCCTAACATAAGCAGATATACAATTTACAAAAAATACAGGATCCAGCATGGCACAACACATGAAGAGGTGGCAATTCTTAACAACTTTAATATTGCTGTGAAAGAGACACAACTTAACACTCCTCTTGAAGCAGTAACTATCCAAGTTGCCATAGGTATACCGATAACTATGTGTTCTCTATATGTGCTGCTAAACTGTGATGTGCAGTTACCCTCGCCATACTTGATCCTAGGAGACTTTAACTGTCATAACTTGTTATGAAATAGCAACTTCATAGGCCAAAAAGGAAAACATACTAACAACTCATAGATGATAACAATCTTGTTATTCTTAATGATGGGGTGCCCTACATATTTTTACTTCCCACCTTTCACAAATGCTGTAATTGATCTGTCCATATATTCTTCAAATCTCTTCCCCTTACTGAGGTGCAATGCATTTACTGATCCTTTCTACAGCAACTACTTTCCAATTATAGTTAACTGCTAGGCCAAACTCCTAATATTCTTAACAGAAATCCAAAATGGAAACCCGAGAAAGCAAATTGGACAAAATATCACTCTATCAACACTGGATTTGCAGACAACTCAGCAGTTTTCACCTAGAAAAGCAGTCACATATGTTAAAAAGATATTGCTAGAAACTGTTAATGATGCCATACCAAAAAAAAAAAAAAAAACCCCAATACATGCAATACTAACAATACACCCCAAACCTTGGTGGAACAATGATTGTCTTGTAACCAAAAGGGAACAAACATGGAACAACTTCAGTCTCAACCCAACTAATACCAACCTCATTCATTACAAACAAGCACAAGCTATGAATGGACCGAGCTCACTGCTGATGTGATTCTTCCTCTTGCTCAGCCCACACACATGAGGGAGAGGCCACAAATTCAAATTGAGGAAGGACAGTTGCAGAACAGATGTGCAAAAGTTTGCCTTTAGTCAATGGGCAGTTGATTGTTGGAACAAGCTTCCATTTGTTGTTGTGGAAGTTGATAGTTTAAATAAATTCAAGGAAGAACTAGACAAATCGTTGGAGGAAATGAATGGATGAAATGGGAGGTGTTCCTGTTTTTTTTTTTTTTTTTTGGGTTGATGCTGTTATAAGCTTCCTTTCTTGCATCATTTGCCAATGCTAATTTGTTTTCAACTAGAGGATAATTGTTGAAACAAACCTCCATCTGGTGTTGTTGAAGTTAGTAGTTAGAATAAATTTAAGGAAGGATCAGACAAACTAAGGCGCCTCCGTAGCCAGGTGGGAAGGAGCAGCAGTGCGTAGCACATGCTTCTTGATTAGACCGGGGTTCGAGCCCGTCACCACCAAATACGGAGGATGCGGAAAGGTCAGGGAATGACCACCGCATATCCCGGAGCAATATGGCCTTAGTTGCTAATGCTCCTAAAAAAAAAAACCAAATAACAAATAACAGACAAACTAGTTGAGCGAATGGACAGATGATGTAGGTAGTTTTTTTTTTCTTTTTTTAGACATTACTTATAATACTAGTAATAACGAGCTAGTTTATTTACAAATAATGTATCTTACATTATGAGTTGTAAAAATTATATATTTTGTATTACTGTATGCAGTAACTCGAATAATATTACTTATAATATATATGAGCATTTTTCAGTTTTTACACCATGACCCTTATGAATGATTGCCAAATTGACAGCAAAATATGAAATAAGATCCATTTTTTTTTCTTTTTTCTTTATTTGAAAATGAAAATTGATCTATTAGGTTTTTTTTTTTTTTTTTTTTGTAATTTTGATACTGACATTTTTTTTTTAATTTTAGGCACTTCTGCTTGAGTTACGAAACTATGAAGAAAATGACAGAGTTGGTAGCGGAAACTTAAGGACATTAGGAAGAGCCAGCCAACCAAGTGATGAATTTGGGATCATTCCGGTTTGTTTTGTTTCTCTTTGTTCTGTTTTCATTTTTTATTAATAAAAAAATAAATTTATCAAAGGTTTAACTCTTATTGTTTATATGTAATACCCTCTTAAAAATATTCGTACATTCTTTAAATGGTACTGAATGATGAGAGCTGCCCATATGTAGGCAAAGAACAAGTATGAAAATACAGGAATTGACAGAAATATCAGTAGTAACAACTGAGTCATAATAAGAAGCTTATAGAATTTAAAGAGATTATCAATTTCCATGTCAATATTTTGTTTGTGTGCTTATTAGCCTTCTGAAGGATTTTTGAGACTGATGTGCATACTGTAATCGTGGTATCCCAAGATAATTGATAGATAAGGACTGGAGAAACCTAAAGTATGTAGTGAGTAATTTGTGTCTTTTTTTAATGAAAGACGAACAGACAGCATAGAGAAAACTAAAATAATTGTTTGAGATATATCTTTTGAGCCAAAATATTGACAAACTAAATCTCCACAAATTCAAAATTCTGAATTATCTGTTCTGTTCTTTAAATATGTTAATAATAAAATAGTTTTAAAACAGTCTTTATTCAAAATGTGAGCTGCTTGATGAATTTCTAAAGATTAAAATGTATTATCTTTGTAATTACAGTTAGATTTGACTAAAAATAATTCTAAGTGATCACATTTGTTTCTTTCTATAAAAAATTTAACTAATATAATCTCAGATTATATTACTTAAAATATTGTTCGTGAAGTAGACAATTAAGTTAATTCTCTAAGTTAGGTAGGATACTTTTCTTTCTATAAACCTTAATTTCTAATTTAATTTTAAATTATTTCAAATAGAGCAGTTTAAAATGATTAATGGATTTCAAGTTTGAAAACTGCTTGTTTACCATCGAGTTTCTGAGATATTTTCCCCACTCATGAACTTAATTAATTAATCAATTCATATTAACTGAACTAAAAGTTCAGTTCGTCTTCCCAAATGAATGAAATTTGTAATATCCCTTCTTAAAAATGAAACAACAGAATCATTGCATATAGCTATTTAATAGTGAAATAAAAATGGGTTGAAATTGGAGTGCTGTGGAAAGGAAAATCAGAAAATTCCAAAGTTAGAGGACCACAATAATTTTCAGTTTACATCACCATATGTGAAATTTTGTGGATCACTACCATGTTTCTCAAACAAGTGCTGCTACTGTTACTAAAATTATTGATAAAATAAAGATACAAGTTCAAGAAACAAGGGATCTGTTATGCTAAATCATTCAAGTTCATTTTTATTAATTCTTTATCAGTATTCCTCAAGATATTCAGCCATATATGCTATCAAAAAATGCCCTAAGAAAGTAAACAAATATGAAAAGTAGAAAGATCATCAGAACCACAGTCATTGGAAGAAATTAATATTCCAACTCTTTTATGCAAAATTTTAAATGGGGATGTATGAGATTCTGCAATTGAAGAGAAAAGGATTCTTATTTTTACAACTAAAACAAACATGCTGTGGTTGTCATAAGCACAATACTGGATTATGGATGATACATTTTAAACTGTCTCAGAAATTATTCATTGTCTTTACATCATATATATGCACTAGTTAGAGGAAACTATAATTTTTCTGCTCGTACATGCACTAATGACCAGTAAAAGCAAAGAGATTTGAGAGATAATTATTCCAAGATTTAATTGATTTTGTTGAAGATAATGATGTGGAATTAAAACCATAAAAAAAAAATTGATGGAGTTTTATGATAGGAAAGTTAAATTTCTGGAGCTATCTAGATGCCTAGTTTACTGTTCATAATGGTAGGTAAAAGTGAAGTATAGTAAAAAGCTTGATAAACAGTCTTTAATACCATTTTGAAACTATTTTTAGTTCTATAATATGAGTACTAACCATTAAAAACAATGATAAATATTCATAAGTTTTTATTCCTCCATCCTTTCAATGCTTATTTTTTGTGGGGGGGGGGGAAATCTCATTTTTTTTTATCAGTTTTGTACCACCAAAAATGCAGGTCATATACTGCCAGAATAAAGATCTGTAGACTGCTGCCAGAAGATCAGTTTCAGTTTAAATTAAACATCATCTAAAAAGTTAACCTCAAATTTATGTTACTTAGAAAATATTTAAAAGTTTAATACAGTGGAATAGCTTTTTTCATTGAATATGACTCAGTAATTGGTTAATTTTAAAGAAAAAAATCAGGCTGATGTAATGTGGTTTCTCGATTTGTGTTAATGATAAATATGGATTAAAATTTCGTTTAACAGAAATATATTAAAAAGCAATAAAATTTGAGAGCCCTTTGCCTGAAATAATTGTGTATTCATTACTTCTTTTTAAATAAAAATTGCAAATTTTCTTTCATGAGCTCACTCTGAAGTTCCTCATAACCGAAAAGTTCTATTAAGGGATGCTTTCATTTTGGTATATTCACATATCACTAGAATCCCTGGCTTATAGTATTTAAAGGATGAGAAAAAATGAGTTGTGGATATTCAGGGCATTTTTATTAATTCTTTATAAGGCAACCACACAGTTGAAGACAGGACTTGCTGTTAATATGGGTTCAGAAACTATGCCGGTAAGTTATTTTAATAAATGAATTTTAAAATTTACAATTTGAGAATCATTTTTTAGCAGTTTATATAATTTATTCTTGGCTTATATTGTAGTAATTTCTTTATGCTAATGATATCATCAATTTAAAATGAATATTTTTGAAATTATAATTCATTTATACAAGTGTTGACTGATTTGGTACTGTAACTCTCAAACTGTTTCCATGTCTCACTTTGTAAATTGCTTAATGTTTTGTACTTCATTCTTTAACAAAAATATTTGATTAATGATGATGTCTCAAATTAACAATTTTATATTGCATAAGAAATTCCCCTGATAAATGTTACAACATTTAGTTTGGGAGGGGTGTTGTCTGCCATTCAACCAATTAAAATAAATCAAAATTAAAGAAAACAAAATTAATTACAGAAAAAAAAAAAAAATTAAGAAGCACGAGCCACTTAGCATGCAAAGCAACATAGAATCTTTCAAAGATACAACAGCTGCCCAAAATAATACCAAAACCCCACCCACTCTTAGCAAATATTGACCCTTACTAAGAGAAGAAAAATGAAATAAAAATTTGGAAACCACAGTGACAACTTCATGGAGACATCTGCCACTGTAAAAATCCATGAACATTCACATGGCCTTCTTCTTACCAGAACTGGCCATGAGCTTAAATTGAATCTGTCTTTATTAACCACATGGGGCATATATATTCATTTTGCTGGTAATAAGTAGGTCATTACAGATATGGAAATGTTCGAGAATTTTCACATTGGAAAATGCTTTCATGAAGTTGTCACCCTGGTTCCCAAATTTTTTTTTTTTTTGTTATTTATTATTTATTTTTTTCTTTTAGTGCCAAAGTGTCAGTATTTGCTTATGGGTTGGTGCTTGGATAGGATAATATGGAGGTAGGATGCTAAAATTATATACAGGCAACCCCCATATAACATGGTAATTCTACAGGGTGTTTCATAAACGATGCAACCCTAAAATGAAGAAGGTAGAAATTACGGGTAGGCAAATTTATATCAAGTTTGAAGTGTAGGTGGCAGCACTGCACTCAAGGTTACCCGAGGTAAGCAATTGATGCATGTCACGGTCATATGGAGGTCATACCTCCATATGACCGTGACATGCATTAGTCTCAGAGGGCACCTCCGTAGCCAGGTGGGAAGGAGCAGCAGTGCGTAGCACACGCTTCTTGATTAGACCGGGGTTCGAGCCCGTCACCACCAAATACAGAGGATGCGGAAAGGTAATTGCACCAAATACGGAGGATGGTAATTGCAGGTTAAGGGAATTATCCTACATAGTGCAAACATTTTAAATCAGAAGTTAAATATTCGGGATTGTTAAATCGACTTTTAAATCTGGAATTTCTTAACGATTTACCACTAATGATTGACATCCTGCAGGAGCTTTACAGATTCACTATGGTAAAAGCAGATAAATTAATTATTCGATTTATGAATGCTATTGTTAATTTGAAAAATTCTGAAGGAAATTATGAAGCTAAAATTGAGAGCATGTTGAAGTTGAAAGAATTTTAAGGAATCAAAGTTGAAAGTAAGAACAGTAAAATTACCTCATTACAAGTTATTAAATGCACTGTTTTATCCTTAAAGGATAAGTTATTAATGCAACGGGGTGATTTTAAATTAAATAAAGAAAATAATGATACCATTGAAAGAAATGTTAAACATATGCTACCGGAAATCATGTAATATGAAAGAACTTTTGTCTCGGTGGCACAACTTGGTGAAAACTGAATAAGAAATTTGTTTTCTGATAAAATATGAAATATAAATTAATGATTTCAGAGATGATGAGAGCCTTGTCAATCAATTCGGCCCTGGAGGGATTGTGCAAGGCTCAAGGGGTAGAATTTTTTTCAGCCTGGACTGTACTTGTTAACAGGAGAGATTGCTTCTACAGGGATGGGATACACTTAAATAGAAAGGGCGCAAGAATATTTGCTGATGCTATCGAGGCAGTGTTAGGTGGGTCAGAAAACTGCTAGCTTGGGGGGAGACAAAGACGAATAGATTAACAGTAGCCACCGGCAGAGGTGAAAGAGATTCTTGCACTGCTTCTATTGGAATGAGCAGAAGCCTGAAAAACAAGATGCAGGATATTTCAGAGACTGCTGGGAGTCATTGCGGTACAAGTAAACACATGGGTTATGTTAGGGTAGCTAAGAATAGAAATAGGTGCATGTATACTTGTGTGTACACCAATGCTAGGAGTTTAGTAAATAAATTTGATGAATTTGATTTATTGCTCAAAACATCAAAGGCAGATATTGTTGGGATATCAGAGACGTGGTGTCACACAGATATAAGGAATGCAGAACTGGAATTTGGGGAGTACAACGTCTACAGAAAGGATAGACTGGATAGGAAAGGAGGAGGGGTTATGCTATTAGTTAAGAAATACATAAAATCCAAGGAAGTGAAGCCAGTGGACATCGCTGGACAGTGCAGTGTCGAGTCAGTTTGGTGTGACATAAGCATTGGGAGATCAAAATTGAGAGTAGGAGTGTGCTATAGGCCTAATGACTCTGATGAGTACAATAAGAAACTGTACAGGGAAATAGAGTGGGCCAGTAAATCAGAGAGTCTTATAATGGGAGATTTTAATTTATCAGATATTGACTGGAATTTGGGGGCTGGTCACTCACACACTAGCAAGGCTTTTGTGGATTTATTGGATGATTGTTTTCTACATCAGCATGTTCGGGAGGCAACTAGAGAGAGGAATACTCTTGATTTGATTATCAGCAGTGATTCTCATGCATTAAGAATCTGCAGATAAATGAATCACTAGGTGGCAGTGATCACAGTGTGCTGAAGTGGGATTTACTCAAAGAGGTAACTACCATAAGGGGTAAAGGGAAGGATTATTGCTTTCGTAAAGGCGACTACGATGGACTGCGACAGTATTTAAATTCTATACAGTGGGACCAACTGATGATGTTACCAACAGCAAATGCAAAATGGGAAGCATTCAAAGAACTTATCTTGGAAGCTACTAGGCTTTACGTACCAACTAAGAAATATTGTTCAAGGTTAGGCCTAAATAGATGTCAGATGAACTGATGAGGCATATGGCAGAAACGAAACATGCATGGGATACATACAAATTAACACATGACACAGAAGCCTATGATAGATACAAGTTGATCTTTTGTAACCAAGTTACAAAGGAGGTTAGGCAGGCAAAGGCAGATTACGAGAAATCTTTGGCAAGGGATGCAAAGAAAAACAGTAAAGAGTTCTTTACTTATGTAAACTCTAGAAGGAAGGGCATGAATCAGATTGATCCACTTGATGTCGATGGGTCAACTGTTGATGATCCTGCTGAGGTAGCTAACAAACTAAATGAATATTTTGCATCGACATTCACTCATGAGGAGTTATTTAACGAGGGTAAAGCCAGAGGTGTATTCAACTCTGGCAGTAAGCTAGAGAATCTTGTAATACCTGAGAGTAAAGTGGAGGAGAAATTGTTGAAGATAAACACAAGAAAGGCACCTGGGGTGGATGGGATCTATCCAGTTATATTAATGGAGGCAGCAGAGGAAGTAAGTAAACCCTTAGCCATAATTATGAGAGCTTCCTTGGACTCAGGGGAGGTACCCACAAACTGGAGATGTGCAAATGTGACCCCAATTCACAAAGGAGAATCAAAGGCTGACACAACTAATTATAGACCTGTGAGTTTAACTTCTGCTCCAGGAAAATTAATGGAGGCACTAGTTAAAGAAGTACTGCAGGATCATTTAGACAAGACTTCAGTTATAGCTCGGACACAGCATGGTTTTGTTAAGGGGAAGTCTTGCCTGACCAATTTGATTGGATACTATGATGCAGTCACAAAGGAATTGGATGCAGGGAATAACTTTGATATTATATACTTGGATCTTAGAAAGGCTTTTGATACGGTTGCATATGGAAGACTGCTGCACAAATTGGAGCAGTGTGACATTGGAGGCAAATTGCTGCTGTGGATAAAGGGGTGGCTGATGGGGGAGAAGACAGAGAGTGGTAATCAATGGACACTGCTCGTCGTGGACTAATGTTATTAGTGGAGTCCCTCAGGGCTCAGTGTTGGGTCCATTATTGTTTTCTGTATTCATAAATGATATTGATGATGGTATATCAAGCTTAATGTCGAAGTTTGCAGATGATACAAAGTAGGCAGGGTTGTCAAGGACACTACTGACACTATGCTGCTGCAACAGGATCTGGAAAGTTTGAGCAGATGGGCTGAGAGGTGGCAAATGAAGTTTAACATTGATAAATGTAAAGTACTACACATGGGAAACAGCAACCCCAGAGCAACGTATCAACTCTGTGGTACTACACTGACAGTGGTAGAGAATGAAAGGGACCTGGGGGTGGTTGTGCAGGCAGATATGAAATTCCCTGAGCAGTGCAGACGGGCTGCAAGATTTGTATTGTCAATGATATATAGGAATTTTTCTAGCAGGAATAAGGAGGTGATTATTCCCTTGTATAAGGCATTGGTCAGGCCACACCTAGAGTATACAGGTCTGGAGGCCTCATTTCAAGAAGGATGTAGAGCTGCTGGAACGAGTGCAGAGAAGGGCAACAAGATTAGTGAATGGAACAAAGGGGTGCTCTTACGAAGAAAGGCTTAAGTTTTGCAAATTACAGTGTCTGGAGACTAGGCACCAGCGAGGTGATCTGATAGACGTGTATAAAGCCTTGAATGGTTTGAGCATGCTCAATGCTGATGGGATTCTTCCTCTTGCTCAGAATAATCACCTGAGAGGGCATAAATTCAAATTGAGGAAAGACAGATGTAGGATAGACGTGCGGAAATTTGCCTTTAGCCAGCGGGTGGTTGGTTGGTGGAACAGACTTCCATCCCTTGTCGTGGAAGTTGATAGCCTAAATAAGTTTAAGGCTCAGCTGGACAGGTATTTTGAACGAACAGAGGGGTGAAGTGGCAGTGTTTTTTTTTTTTTTTTTTTGGCTGATGCTGCATAAGCTTGCTTTCTTGCATCAAATGCCTCTACTAATGCTAATGCTAAAAATGCTAAATGGGGTGATTTTAAATTAAATAAAGAAAATAATGATACCATTGAAAGAAATTAAACGTATGCTACCAGAAATCATGTAATATGAAAGAACTTTTGTCTCGGTGGTAAGACGGTGAAAACTGAATAAGAAATTTGTTTTCTGATAAAATATGAAATATAAATTAATGATTTCAGAGATTTTGTCAAAGACAGTTTATCTTTAAAATCGAGTGAAATTCCCTTTTCAATTAAGAAAGCCAGAAATATCTTTGAAACCATTGCGATTAGCAATGCTGAAGCTGAGCGAGCTTTCAGTGTGATTAAAAAAATATCGTGTGAATGAATAAATGAATGAATAATGTTGACAATTAAACACATTGCAAATTATGATGACCATACATCTAAATGGAAAACCATTGCTTCAGTTTGATCCGGATCATTATGTCAAATCATTCCTCCGTAATAATAGCTCAGCTATTGAGCAAAGAATATCAAAAACAAATATAAAGAAGTAAATTGCATATGGCAATTTTTAGAATAAAATTTTCTTGAATATTTGTGCATCAACCCCAGAGGCTCACCTCTGGTCAGTATGGGCTTGGCACACCCAGGGTCCTGAGCTGGATATCATCATTCTTCTCTTTCTTGCTTATTCCCCCCCACTCCAGGGTAACTTGGAAATTTTTTTTGACTGGTGCAGCATAAGCCTTCGGCTTCCATATGGCTAATAATAATAATTATTTTCTTGTAATCTGTGATTTTTGTGTACCTTTTCTAGAAAAGGTACACAAAAAATGTATGAAAAAAAAATGTATCCATTATATTTCCCTAGTTGTAAAAAAAATAATAAAAAAGTCACGTGTCTGCCGAGCACGCACGTTAGATGGTTTTATGTGAAACATCCTTCGCATTTCTTTTAGATATTTTGATTTGTATATATTGATTACAAAATAAAAGAGCTTTTGTATTGTAAATATTTTATTAATCTTTCACAAATTTCCATAATTTCTGGAAGACAATATACAATGGATTTATGATAACTAAAGTAAGAGATGTATATTTGCTGTTGCAACATATCTAAATGTCTCTGCATCTAACAATGGAATGTTAGGTGCCTCGAACAGCTGCTTATGCAGAAATGCGAGACGAAAAAGAAATTGTTGACAAATCTTTGTATTGTTGCAGTCATATGACAAATACTTGCAACATACTTATTGCAGTAGTAACTGCAGGAAGTATGATTGTGACGCATACTTCCTGCAGGAAGTATGATTGTGACGTCATACTATTCAAAAATTCCACAAAGTTAGAACTCGAGATATCGTACTGGTCATGAAAAATGCGTCACTCGCTCTAATCTAATCATACTACTAGTGAGTGCTCCACACAGACCAGTGGTCTCAGTGTGGGAAGCGCCTCTGGCAGATGCCTCAGGTGACATCACTTCCGTGACCGATCAGATTTACTCGGTATGTACCCCCCACCCCCAAAGGATGTTTCACATCAAAAAGTCGGCAAAAGTGCGAGCCCATTGTTAAAATATTCTCAGCTCGCCACTAGTTAGGAGCCTATCAAGGATGCATTGGCATAAATCACAGAAAACATTGTTCATCAGCTGCAATTACAGTTTGCTTCCCCTCCACCATTTCCCAACCCAAGGTTTGGGAAATGGTGGAGGGGAAGCAAAATGGATAGGTGTTTTATATTTGTTTCCTAAACAAAATTTTGGGATATTTTGAAGATATCCTACCACCTTTAATCTCTTAGCTCTTTAAATGTGCATGTGCCAAAGCACACTATAACACTGTTAGAGCCAAAAGGAATTGTAGATGCACTTTACATCAACTATTAACCAATCAACCAACACTAAGGCAATCTTGGGACAAAATCTGGGCTTTTCGCACTCTTCATCAGTCCGGGAACATAATGGATATGTTATTGCAGACTGAACTGCAATAGCCAGTGCTCTTAGGAAGACCTTTTCTTTCATCTTTTCAACATCTTTTACTCTCCAGACTTCCTGTTCCCGAAAGAGAAAAACGAAAAGCAGCTAATTAACTTGAGATATAAGGATTCTTCTCCTTATAATGGACCTTTTACCATAGAAGAATTAATAACTCTAATCTTAAGGCAAGTGCCATTGGATCAGATCTGATCCATTATAAAATTAAACATATGTCAGCAAAATCCACAGGCTACTTACTCTATCCGTATAATAAAATCTTTCTAGAGGAACAGTGCGTGGATTCCCTGCATAAGGCAATCATCCTTGCCTTTCCTAAACCAGGAAAAGATACCAAAGTCCTGAAAACTACTGTCCTATCACTTTGACTAGCTGTAAAATCCTGGACAGAATCTGAAGAAAAAGATCCACTTTGGACCATTTAATTAGGTTGGAAACATCCATGGAATGATTTCCTAAACTGAGAACATGTGATTTCAATCTTCTTTGACATGGAAAAGGCATATGACAAAACTTGGAGATTCAGTATTTTAAAAGAACCTTTATAGCATTAGCCTTAGAGGTTATCTACCCATTTTTATTAAGAACTAAATTTCTTAATCAGAAAGAATGATGGGATATTTTTATCCCTTCATTCTTTCTGAGTTTGTACAGGATCCACCTTCTCTCAGTCATTTTTCCAAGAGGAAGGAGTACCCCAGGGATCGCTTTTAAGTGTTGTGTTTTTTTGCATTCAAAATGAATTCCATTACAGAACAATTTCCTCCAACTGTAAGCAGTGCCTTCTATGTTGATGAGTTCACCATATTTTTCATATCCTCCTGAGAGGCATATCCTCCTGAAAGAGAGTTGCCTCTCTTTCATTGAGAGGCAACTGCAATGTGCCATTGAGCACTGGAATGTATACCTATTATAGGATATATAATAAGCTCATAAATAACAATGAGGCCGTAACTTGACAAACATTTGGAGGGAGTGGATGGGTGAAATATGGTTTGTTTGTTTTTTTTTAGCTAATTCTATATAAGTTTGCTTTCTTGCATCATGTGCCCTTGCTAATTCTAAAATGCTAACAATGGCAAGATTATTTGACATCCATTTAGCCTAGCCTTTATAACTGAAATCTTAATCTATTTTATTTATTATTATTACTTGAATGTGGTTTACTGCAAAAACAGAGCCCATATATTGATATCTTTCCTCTTTTTGGTGATTGACACTTAAAAAAGTCATTAAAATTGAGCAGTATACAATATGCTTTATATAAAAAAAAAATTTGTATACTTCATAGATTTGCTTAGGTATTCTTACTGAGATAACTTTTTATTCATATAATTTTCCAACTTATATACTTGCTCCTTTACACACACACACGCACGCACACACACACACACAAAGAAATATTATATATATTTTTTTTTACTCCATCCTTATTGTAACTATACCTTGTTTCAGCCTCATGTTGAAATTACCCTTCACACCTCCAATAATACTATAGTCAGAGCTGTTCTTATATTTGCTGAAGGGATATTTGATGGAGAAAGTCATGTTATGTAAGTTATATTTAGGGAGATGTGTTTAGATCATTCTTTAAACTAATGAGGAATTTTTCTTTTCTTTTTTTTATCTGAAATTTAATTATGTTCACAAGATGGAATTAAAATTTTGCCTTTTTTCCTTTCCTTTTCAGAATATATAATTCTGTTTTATAATCAAATGTCTTAATACATTGCAATCTAGATATAATGTAGTGTGTCAGTGACAACACCCACTTTAAGTGAAGCACATTATATCCAAAAATAAAATTTAACCTCTTTTTTTTTTTTTTTTTTTTTTTTTTAACTCAGAGATGACTTATTAAGCAGTTATTTTTGTATAAGCACAAATATCATTTTGCACATTTTATCTTTACTCTTAGTTTTACTGTCAGTGGCCAAAATGGGTTGAACATTTTAAATGATAAATATAAAATGTACTTGCTGTAGTTTTTTTTTTAATAATGCTACATTTTAAAATAAAAATATTTAACAGCTTCATATATTTAAAATATTAAATTTAAAAATTGTCAGTTTCTTATTTCCACACTTCCAAATCAGAAATGTTTCCACATTTCTGATTTGGAAATAAACTGGGAAATAAATACAGTCGAACTTGATTATAACGAGCATGGAAATAACGAGATCATGGCTGTAACAAGCAAAAAGCCATAATGGTTTTAATTTATGCATATTCCCATATAATTGCTCACTGTCATAACGAGGGTACTACACGGATATACCGAACAAATTTTGGTAATTATGCAAACATTCTTAATTGCTCAGGTAGTCGAAAAAACCCAATTCTTGGAATAGATGAAAATGAAAAGTGCAATTTAGCTTTATGACCACCTGCATCAGATTAGCAGCCGGTTTATGACTTTGTCTTTCAGGGGATGGGGGCTATACAATAGTGCATTGGCGTTCCGCTTGTCGCATTACCCTATTTACAGATTGTTTTGTATTCACTGAACCATAAATTTATTTCGGGACTTCTAAGAACATTGTATGCAGATCACTTTATCATTTTAAAGTAAAATCAGTTAGAAACGAACCCTTCCTTCGGAAACATGTCTATTAACAAAAGAAAGTATCTCTCGATTCGTGAAAAAGTTGAAATTATTCGTGAGTTAGAATGTGGTGTGAAAAATGTTGAAGTGTGTAAAAAGTTTTCTTTGTCATCTTCAAGTGTATCGACATTGTGGAAGAATAAAGATGCTTACATATCAGCACTGGAAAAGAACAAAACTGAAAAAAAAAAAAAAAAAAAAATCAGAAAGTGCAAGTTTACAAACGTTGATGAAGCATTGCTTCAATGGTTCACCACACAAAGTGCTGCTGGATTTTCAATAGACAGTCTGATCTTGAAGGCTCATGCAGAAAAATTTGCTAAAAAATTTGGACGCAACGATTTTGTGTGTAACAGTGGTTGGCTGGATCGATTTAAAAACTGACATAACATCGTTTATGCAGAAATTAGTGGAGAATTTCGATCTGCAGATCCAATAATGGCAAATGAATGGATTGACTGTGTTTGATCAGAAATCAGGAAAGATTTCAATGACGAAGACATCTACAATGCCAATGAAACAGGACTTTTTTATAATTTGACACAATACATTTAAATTCAAAAGGGGGGGGGGATGTGTTGGTGTAAAAAAATCAAAGGCTTGCTTGACGGTGCTTGTATGTGCAAATATGATAGGAACTGATTAAATAAAAAAAAAACTGTTTGTTATTGGAAAATCGTTAAAACCTTGGTGTTTCAAAAACGTAAGGAAACTTCCTGTGGGTTACACTGCAAACAAGAAAGCTTGGATGACTTTGGATATTTTTTGGCAATACATAAATGATTTGGAATAAGGAGCTATTCAGAAAGAAGAAAAATATTTTACTGTTAGTTGATAACTGTCCTGAACACCCCCATATTCAAAACCAATGGACATAGGTGTAATCAAGTGTTTGAAAGGATTTTATAAAAGATTTCTAGTTCTACATCTGATCAAAGAGAACAGAAACTTACCGAGTCTATATTGATATTGGATGCTATAAATTTATTGAATGATGTGCGGAACAACATTACTTCAACAACCATATCGAATTGCTTCAAGAAATCGTAATTAAATTTGAATGAAATTTCAATTGTAGATGAACAAGATGGAAACGAAGTAAACAACTTACCATTTCATCCAAATGGTTGCTACATAACAACATTGTAGGTTTTAATACAGATAACATCAATGAATTTGTACGTGTCAGTGACAACTTATTAACTAGTGGTCTTCCTACAGAGAGTGACATTGTACATGCTGTACTCAACAAAGACGATATTGACGATGGTAAAGACAATGACTGTGATGATGATATGATGACAATTGAAAGTGAATTAAAATGAGTGCTGACAATCTCACAAGCTCAAGGTGCAATGGACACATTAGTCAATTTTTTTGAAGGAACTGAGGCAAGTAATGGGACTTTTAACAAGTTGAGTGTTTTAAAAGGAAATTTAAGAAATATCAAAGTGAAATATTTAAAACAAACATCAATTTTAAGATTCATAAATAAAGACTAATTGAAATCATGTTTATTATTAAATAGTATAGTATTTGTCTGTAATAAAATTACAGACAAATAAATTGTGTTTAATATGGCATAAAGTGCAGCCATTATCAACCCACTGCAGATTTCCCTCAGCATGAATTGTTGATCCTCAACAATTCATGCTGAGGGAAATGGACCATAATCTGCCATGCTGGTCCAGTGCGGGTTGGCAGGTTATGGCATAATTGTGTTTAATAATAATATACAAGCATATTAATGCAAATAATATGTAAGTATATACTTATATTATTTTTTTTTCTATCTAATATTTCTTTTGTTTTTTGAATCTATCTTTTTATCAAGTTATTGAGAATTTAAAAAAATAGGAGGTAGATTTAACTCATTACTGATATAAAGTGTTCATTGTTTAATAGTCCCAAGGGTTCCCCCATCTCCACTGTCACTGATATAGCAAATAACAGTTATAACAAGGAAATTTTGTCAGTCCCTTGATGCTTGTTATAACCAAGTTCAACTGTATAATAAATACTGGGAATCCAATTTACAGTACAGTTCATAATTAGGAAATATGGAACAACTCAGCCATGTAATCATAGGCTGCATAATGTAACAGCCACTGTAGCTGAGTGGACATACACAAGTGTGAAAAAAAAAAAAAAAAAATTCTTCCCCCTCTCCCAGCAGGTATTCCTTTGAAGTTACACAATTCAGGTATTCTGAAAATCATTGCATGTACAAAAATCATGTATCATAGAAAATAGTGTAATATGGCTAGATCAAACTATGGGACTCCCCCCCCCCAAAGATATATAATTTGAGTTATGAACAAAACAATGGAATTTTACATTAATGTGGTATAATTACCATAGTAATGTAAAAAAAATTCTGTGAAGAATACTAACTGCAGTCTATATCAGCAACTTATAAAAATGTAAGCTGCTTATCGATTCTTGCAAACTTTGTATTATATTTTTAGCAGTTTTTAACCATTCTAAATGTGATTTCATCTTTAAAAAAGGATGTCATACACTACTGTTTACAAAAATTTATAAACTGAATATATCGTAACTGACAATTATTCTAGCTTGTTCCCCTCTCAGAAGGGGACCCAGCCACCATGTTTAGTTTTGTGAGTGTTAATTGTTAGTTTTCTCATATACAATTAATGCTTCATTTATGTTTTTTATTGCTTCTATAATTGAGATGAAATAGGAGAGAAACTGTATAGTAATTACTCTCAGAGAACTATTGTTTATAAAAATAGTCTAATTGAGGGACTGTACAGCAGAAGAGAAGCAGTACCTGTTTCCATTCTCTGTGAGGTATAGAGTTTGCTTTGTTGGTGTCTATTGTGAAATTCATGTTTTGCCATAAACAGCATTTTTTTTGTCCCCTCTTGAGGGTTTTGATCACACTCACATTATTATCCAAAACCGTGTCGTATGTTGAGATTTTATTAATACCTCAGTTTTTAAGCACCTTAGGTATATTAAGTTTTGCATACTCAAGGAAATGCTTTTCTGTGAATACTATTTTTGTCATTTTTGGTGTATGCAGTAATCCCCAGCATCACAATGTCTATAATAGAACTTGCATCTCTCTTTTTTTTTTTTTTTTTTGCATCCTTACATATTTTTATAAACAGGCAGAAGTCAATTGTAAAGGTATTGATCTCTAAAACTATGGGGCCACCATGAGTTTCCCATGCTACCCTAGTAATAAATTACACTTTTCTGCTTCTATGAAAAAATAACAAGTCTCTTTCAGACAGATTATGAACTTGCAGAACAGGCTTACAGCATTCATTAGCTCACACCTGGAAATTTAGGTTTTCACACTTTTGGCATCTATCATCTTATGAGTTAAATCTTCACTGTATTGTCAGTTTCCGTATACATATAATGTATATATTTTATGTATAATTCTGTATACATATAATGATGAGGTTCCTAGCACCCCTCCTCCCCACCCAGGAAGTGTGACACCACATTACTAATAAGCACATTGTGCTTTTCTTCTCAAGAAGTGTTACTTAGTAGTGCGACATGGGGCAAATTGTGGAGTTACTTAAAATTTGAAAGATCAATGCCTTTTCATTAGACTTTGTATATTTTTGTTTCTGTAAAAATGGACATATTATGAACTTATAGACAGGTGTAGAACATTAGTTCAAAGTTGGGATATATTGATTTATAAACACTTTTCTGAAAAGTAGTTCATAAATTAAATGCCCGTGAATTGGGAACAACTTTCCCTGCTATAATGATAGGGGAAAACTTGACAAAAAGAAATATTTGTCGTCGTCTTTGTTTTCAGTGTTTTTGATGCATTCTCCATTCGTGCAGCAGTAATGTGTAAATGTGCGTGCATGGCACATCACTAAAAGCAAAGTACAGTATGATGTTATGCAGTGATAGACAAGGCAATATAACTATCAGTAGTTTCATTCAAAAATCTGGCACTAGTGTTTCTAGATTTGAGAGTTTGTACTGTAATTATTTATTCTTTTGAAATTTCCTAGTTGTAATAATGATGCATTGTACTGTGTGAAAAATATCACAGAAAGCATTTGCTATGCTAAATTAAAAACAGATTAAAAAATATATCATAGTAACACTAATTTTACAAAAAAAAAAATAAATAAATAAAATACAGTAAGTCCCAAGCTTATACATTAATTCATTCCAAAGGTTCTGTGTAAGTTGAAAACTTCATCAATGCTTAAATACTATATATATATATATATATTTTTTTTTATATCAATCTAAACAAAAAATATATATATATTGTGTGTGTGTGTGTGTGTGTGTGTGTGTGTGTGTGTGTGTGTGTGTGTGTGTGTGTGTGTGTGTGTGTGTGTGTGTGTGTGTGTGTGTCCATTTAACTTGAACTTGTGTCAGTCAGGTTCAAGTTACACATGACTTACTGTAATAAATTCTGTTTTGCAATGAGAGCAGAAAACATTTTTTTTTTTAAATTTTATATGCATTATTTATTATTGTAAATATTTAATTAATGTGATGGTATATGCACTCAGATCAATATAAACTTTAGCATTAGCATTAGTAGAGGCATATGATGCAAGAAAGCAAGCTTATTCAGCATCAGCCAAAAAAAAAAAAAAAAAACCCCACTCCCATTTCACCCATCTGTTCGTTCGAAATACCTGTCCAGTTGAGCTTTAAATTTGTTTAGGCTATCAACTTCTACAACAAGTGATGGAAGTCGGTTCCACCAACCAACCACCCGCTGGCCAAAGGCAAATTTCCGCACATCTATCCGACATCCGTCCTTCCTCAATTTGAATTTATGCCCTCTGAGGTGATTATTCTGAGCAAGATGAAGAATCCCATTGGCATTGAGCATGCTCAAACCATTCAAAGCCTTATACACCTCTATCAGATCACCTCGCCGGTGCCTAGTCTCCAGACTCTGTAATTTGCAAAACTTAAGCCTTTCTTCGTAAGAGCAACCCTTTGTTCCATTCACTAATCTTGTTGCCCTTCTCTGTACCCGTTCCAGCAGTTCTACATCCTTCTTGAAATGAGGCCTCCAGACCTGTATACAGTACTCAAGATGTGGCCTAACCATTGCCTTATACAAGGGAATAATCACCTCCTTATCCCTGCTAGAAAAATTCCTGTATATCATTGACAAGACACCATGAGCTACTCTTGCAGCTCGTCTGCACTGCTCAGAGAACTTCATATCTGCCTGCACAATTACCCCCAGGTCCTCTTCATTCTCCACCACTATCAGTGTAGTACCGCAGAGTTGATACGTTGCTCTGGGGTTACTGTTTCCCATATGTAGTACTTTACATTTGTCAATGTTAAACTTCATTTGCCACCTCTCAGCCCATCTGTTCAACCTTTCCAGATCCTGTTGCAGCAGCATAGCGTCAGTAGTGTCCTTAACGACCCTGCCAACCTTTGTATCATCTGCAAACTTGGACATTAAACTTGATATCCCATCATCAATATCATTCATAAACACCGAAAACAACAACGGACCCAACACTGAACCTTGAGGAACTCCACTAATAACATTAGTCCACGTTGAGCAGTGTCCATTGATTACCACTCTCTGTCTTCTGTCACTCAACCAACCCCTTATCCATAGCAGCAATTTGCCTCCAATGCCACACTTCTCCAATTTGTGCAGCAGTCTTCCATGTGCAACAATATCAAAAGCCTTTCTAAGATCCAAATATATAATATCAAAGTTATTCCCTGCATCCAGTTCTTTTGTGACTACATCATAGTATCCAATCAAATTGGTCAGGCAAGACCTGACCAATTTGATTGGATACTATGATGAATACCTTTGTGAATTGGGGTTACATTTGCACATCTCCAGTCTACGGGTACCTCCCCTGAGTCCAAAGAAGCTCTCATAATTATGGCTAGGGGTTTGCATACTTCCTTTGCTGCCTCCTTTAATATAACTGGATAGATCCCATCCACCCCAGGTGCCTTTTTTATGTTTATCCTCAACAATCTCTCCTCCACTTTCCTCTCAGTTATTACAAAATCATCCAGCTCACTGCCAATGTTTACTTTACCTACATCATTCTCCTTCCTGAATAACTCCTCGTGTGTGAATGTAGATGCAAAATACTCGTTTAGATTGGTAGCCACCTGAGCAGGATCCTCAACTGTTGAACCATCAATATCTAGTGGACCAATCTGATTCATCCCTTTCCTTCTCGAGTTCAAATATGTAAAGAACTCTTTTCTGTTTTTCTTTGCATCCTTTGCCAAGGATTTTTCGTAGTCTGCCTTTGCCTGCCTAATCTCCTTTGTGACTTGGTTACAGACCAACTTATATCTATCATAGGCTTCCATGTCACCCATTAATTTGTATGTATCCCATGCATTTTTCTTCTCTGCCACATGTCTCATTAATTCATCTGACAACCATTTAGGCCTAAACCTTGAACAATATTTCTTAGTTGGTATGTAAAGCCTGGTAGCCTCCAAGATTAGTTCCTTGAATGCTTCCCATTTTGAGTTTGCTGTTGGTAACATCATCAGTTGGTCCCACTGTATAGAATTCAAATACTGTCTCAGACCATCATAGTCGCCTTTACGAAAACAAAAACCCTTCCCTTTACCCCTAATGGTATTTACCTCTTTGAGTAAATCCCACTTCAGCACATAGTGACCACTGCCACCTAGTGGTTCATTTATCTGCAGATTCTTAATGCATGAAGAATCACTACTGATAATCAGATCAAGAGTATTGCTCCCTCTTGTTGCCTCACGAACATGCTGATGTAGAAAACAATCATCCAATAAATCCACAAAAGCCTTGCTAGTGTGCGAGTGACCAATCCACAAATTCCAGTCAATATCTGGGAAATTAAAATCCCCCATTATAAGACTCTCTGATTTACTGGCCCACTCTATTTCCCTGTACAATATCTTATTATACTCATCAGAGTCATTAGGCCTATAGCACACTCCTACTCTCAATTTTGATTTCCCTATGCTTATGTCACACCAGACTGACTCGACACTGCCCTGTCCATCGATGTCGACTGGCTTCACTTCCTTGGACTTTATGTGTTTCTTAATTAATAGCATAACCCCTCCTGTCCTGTCTATCCTTTCTATACACATTGTATTCCCCAAATTCCAGTTCCGCATTACTTATATCTGTGTGACACCACGTCTCTGATATACCAACAATATCTGCCTTTGATGTTTTGAGCAATACCTCAAATTCATCAAATTTATTTACCAAACTCCTAGCATTGGTGTACACGCAGGTATACATGCACCTGTTTCTATTCTTAGCTACCCTAACACAACCCATGTGTTTACTTGTACCGCAATGACTACCAGCAGTCTCTGAAATATCCTGCATCTTGTTTTCCAGGCTTCTGCTCATTTCAATAGAAGCAGTGCAAGAATCACTTCCACCTCTGCCAGTGGCTACTGTTAATCTATTAGTCCTTGTATCCCTCCCAACTAGCAGTTTTCCGACCCACCTAACACTGCCTCGACAGCATCAGCAAAAATTCTTGCACCCTTTCTATTTAAGTGTATCCCATCCCTGTAGAAGCAATCTCTCCTGTTAACAAGTACAGTCCAGGCTGAAAAAAATTCTACCCCTTGAGCCTTGCACAATCCCTCCAGGGCCGAATTGATCGACAAGGCTCTCATCATATACTCCCTCCTATCGTGTCTGGGCAGAATTGCAGACACTTTCAAGTTCAACCCTAATTCACGGCTTTTTTTCAACAGTGACCTGTACTTGCTAAGTAATTCCGCCGGTCTCCTACTCTTAATATCATTAGTGCCAACGTGTACAACTATATCACCTTTTGTGCCTTTTACTAGTATTACAATCAATATGTTTCATATAAATATCCCAATAGTGTACTCTCATTCACTTTTGAGTTGTGTTGAAGTTTTTATAACAACCTATCTCAAGACTTACAGGTCTCTCCTCAAATAGCTTCAGATAGTCTCAACTGGTGAATCACTGACAATTTGCAATGAGATAGGCAATTCTGTGTGAGTTGATGTAGAATATAAAGAAGCTAAAATTTTGAGTATTAAATATCTTGACAAATATACATGGCCTTTTAAATAAATTTGTAATTGAGGAGAGTACTTCCTTGATCCATTTAGTGGCCAGCAGAACTTTTGTTGCTATAAGTGATATTATGGTCTTACTACTGAAGAAAGAAAAAACTTCTGTCTCCTATTGGATTCATCCTGTTTATTCTGTATACATATAACAGCAGTACTCAAGCCAGAATAGATTTAGGTAAATTGCAGGCCTAAATAAAAATTAACCCAAACATTCAGTTTTGGCCTAATGAATGGTGAAACTGCCATACCAGGTACATCGCCCATGCCAGTAGGGAAGGCGATTAGTCAGAAGCTTTGATAGCTGATTTGAGGTAGTCATTTAAGATTACACAATATTGTATGAAATTTCACAGGGGTACACAATTTATAGCTTTGCTTTTGGACCACATTAGACAATTTGAACAAAAGCTTCAAGAAATATTTCTGTTTATGATTCATTCAATGCTTTTCATTCTTGTTTAATCAAATATTAGATTAATGGCTGCAGAGGCTGCTACAGTAAAACAAGAGAAGAGTTTTCAATCTAATAAAGAACTAATTAACAATTAATAGTCATAGGACACAACAATAATTAAGATGACATTCAAAGGCATTCATCACTTAGCGAAAAAATTAGCAAGCAGGTACTAACGTAATATAAAATTTCATCTACACATAAGCTGGTTGGCTGTATATTTTACATGATGTTGCTTTTTTTTCTTTTTTTTATTATAACTGCTTTTGTTTTTGGTGGTGTTCAGATAGTGTGTATATAATCTTGATTTCTAAGCTACATGATTTCATAAAAAACCTTTCAACCTAAAAGAAGCTATGGCCCTACTAGTAAAAAGATGATATTTAATAGTCAGAGACATTCTGATTTTCTTAAAGTTTACTTTGTGAATAAATAAAAATATAAATAAATTTCTATTTATTATTTTGGATATTAGTTTCTTGTAGCTGATTTGTCACAGCATATATATCAATACAATGGCTAACAATGCATGATATAATTTTTGTGGCAATGTACAATCTCAGCTACAGCCCAAGACCACAGTTAGCCAAATATAAATACAAGTCTTATTTATTTATTATTATTTTTTTTCATCCTCAAGTGAAGTATTTGTTCCAGTTACCTAGCATAATCATTAAAAATTTAAACAGGTAATAGAAATGAAATCTGCATAGAGTAGATTATTGAATTACTAGATGCAAGAGTTAATTAAATATAACAGCCATCAAGTAAGCATTTTGAATAATTTAATTTTTTAGTCATCCTCGAGAGAGTCAGCTTAATTCTGCCCTTCATATCCCTTTGTTTCCATCCAAAGACCTTCCTATAGACTTGCATATTAAAGCAATTGTGGGATACAGGGGAAGGTAAGGATTCATTTTAAATAATATTAAAATTTTGTCTTATTGTGGTAAAGGTTACTGCAGTTATAATAAAGGCTAAAACATTGGAATGAATAGTCCATGATAATATATCACTCAAATTTCCCTTTAATAATTTAAGTGATTGTATCTTAGTACATTCTTGCTTGGTAGCATATTTCAGTGTAGTAACAAGCATTGCATTTTTATTTGTATTGCATTTTATCTGTTAAACTGTTATTAAGCAAACCTCTCAAGATTATCGACCAACCTAATTTTCATTTCTTTTTGCTTTTTTCCAAGTAAAATAATACATTTTTTGAAGTATATAATGAGCATATTTCTTTTTTGATTAAATGTTGAATTGCTGTGATGCACTAAATTTCCCCACCTCAGGAAAATTACCAACAGCCACCAGTAGCATGTGATAGAAAACTCCCAGAAAGTGAACTCCTCTACAGAAAAAAAAACTGTCTGGATTAAGTCAAAAAAAAAGGCAGCAAATGTGAAAAATAAAAGAGCAACAAACATATTAAGGGCAATCACCTGTCCATTTAAACTGTTCAGTATCATTCAGTTGGTAAATTATCGCATAGAAATTTTCTTTGATTTTCTATTGATAGAAATAAAATACAATTAAATAAATGTTTCTTGTGAAGAAGAACAGGTCCCTTTACTTTATTAAATAATTGTTGTAATCATTTGTCATTAAGTTGTACATCCATGCCACTGTGAATAATGCTGTTTTATCAGTGCTATAAAAGACAGTTGTGTCAGACATGGCTGTTGCTTCAGTAGAAGTTACCCACCACAGTAATACATACATTTAAAATATTAGCAAATTTTATTTGTTGTTTTAATTTTTGTTTACCTGTGAATATACCTGCACATAATTTTATAAACTTGAGATATAAATGTCTTTACAGTAAAACTACTGGAATTTATGTGGGAGTTATTCCCACCCCCTCCTCATTTTCTTTCAGAATCATTCTGTTCATGAGTGCTTAATGCTATTTTGCCCATGTTATCTATTAAAAATTCAAAGGAATCCCTATTTGAATAGCATTGTTTCTATATAAATTCTCCCTTTCTTCCATTCAACACTATTCTGTTCATGAGTACTTGGCGATATTCATTGTAGCTTTTTGCTATTGTATTTATTAAAAATTCAAAAGAATCCTTATTTTAATACCATTGTTGTTAGCGACTATTGAGTGGTTAAGAAGAAAGACAGAATTTTATAAATAATGGATTATATGATTTGTTATGCTCCAAACCAAATTTGAGTAAAAAATTTTCATATTAGCATCATCCCAAGGTGGTGAGATATCAGCCAAATGTCAATGACAGTTGTACATTCCAAACTGATGGAAAAGCAATTGAGCAGATAGTGAGAAGGTAAGGACAATATAATAAATGAAGTCAGTTGTGCATGGCAAGATATCCATTCAGAAGCATCAGTACTCATTAGAAAGTACAGGTTGTTGTTGTTTGGTTTTTAGGAGCATTAGCAACTAAGGCCATATTGCCCGGGTCATTCCCTGTCCTTTCCGCATCCTCCGTATTTGGTGGTCACAGGCTCAAACCCTGGTCTAATCAAGAAGCATGTACTCCTGCCCACCTGGCTATGGAGGCGCCAGAAAGTACAGGTGAGAAAGGACAGTATAATAAATGAAGTCAGTTGTGCATGGCAAGATATCCATTCAGAAGCATCAGTACTCATTAGAAAGTACAGGTGAGTGAAATAGGTATGTACAAATCTTGTTCTTTCTAGTATTCTTCTCATCTGTTTTTCTTGAAAGCTGAAGGGTCACTGCTTTGCATGTTGTTTTACCTGGAAAGCCTCTCCAGATCAATAAACAGCTATTATAACAGGTTTTATGGATATAATAGGTTTATAGTCAATATATGACACTCAAAAAGTATGTGGAATTGCTATATAGTTTTGCTACTATTAACATAAGCTTGTGCTGATATAAGCTTGCAAGGAAGCAAGCTTATATCAGCTTAAGCATCAGTCAAAAAAAAAATAAAAATAAAAAAAATACCCACTTTATTTTCCCATTCCTGCTAATAATTTTACCAATCCTTTAAATTTATTTAAATTACCCACTTCCACACCAAGCAGAAGTTTATCTTAACAATCAGTTACTCTCTGTCCAAAAGCAAATTTCTGCACATCCATCCTGAAACTTTCTTTTTCAATTTAATTCCTTCTTAAAATGGGACCTCCAAACCTGTATGCAGTACTCAAGATGTTGCCCAACCATTTCTTTACTTAACAGGATAATCACTCCTTTGCCCCTTCTGGCAAAATTTCTGTCTTTGTAGCATCACCAAACTTGATATGCTTTCATCAACGTTGTTAATAAATATTAAAAATAGTAAGGGACCAAACCCCAGCAGAACCTACTAAAACTAGTCCATGAAGAGCTGTAGCCATTGATAACCAGTCTCTCTTATGCCATCAGCCATCCTTTTATTCATATCAGTAACTTACCTCACTATCACACTATTTCAGTTGTATGGCAGTTTTATTTCATATGGCAGAGCATCAAAAACTTTACTGAAATCTAAATGTACAATGTCAAAATTATTTTTTGTATCCAGTTACTTTGAGTAACTAATCAAATTGGTCAGACAAGATTTCCAAATCCGTGCTGTAATTTTCCTATAAATGTGTTACTGTTTAGATGATCCTGCATTACTTCTTTAACCACTACTCCATTATTGATGTGAAAACATCTTTGGTAGCACCTACTAAATTTTGGACTGAAGTAAAACCAATTTGTCATGAAAATGCAACATGTAAATTATGCAAATTGTCACTTCCTAAATGATGAAATTCATTTAGGAAGTGACAATTCAAGCCAATAGCCTAATTACCCATTTGATTGTCACTGTAGGTGGTTTCAAATTTCCATAATTTTAGCTGGAAGACAATGGATTTATGATAACTAAAGTAAGAGACTTATACAGGTAGTTCTTGACTTTATGAGTTAATTCGTTACTAGTGTGTGCTCGTAAAGCGGGAATTTATATCACATAGATGTAATGCTAAAATAGGGATTACAATTTCAACTATGAAATTTGACCATAGTAATGTTAAAGTTCAACAAAACAATAGTCTATGCTTAAACAATGATTTATTTATCCAAAGAAATGAAAACATAGCCTTTAAATCAAGCAAATTATTTATGTCATATAAATGTTAAAGAATGTTAGGTCTTCATTATCATCGACTAAATGCACACTTGTTGTTGGTTCAACGCTCATTGGCTCTCGTTGGTGGCACAAGGAGCTGTCTTCTTCGGAAATGCTTCAAGGGTCGCTTGTTTCCAAGACAGTCTTCTCTTTTCTTTATAAATTTCACGATAGCATGCATAAGTATTTTTTAAATCTGTAGTTTCTAGTGCACTCAAAATTTGAATCTTGTGACTCGAAAATCTCAATTGCTTTTTCTGCATTGAAAAGCTTCATCAAGCCCCTTGAGAGTGAAGAAACAAAGAGGAGTTTTAGCTGTTAAATCTTTTTCCTCAGCTTCTTGACATTTTGCCATTTCAAGGAGGTATTCATTTGTGAGCTCTCCATTGTGTGCTTGAAGTAGATTAGTGAAGTGAGTTATAGAAACCTCAAGCTGCAGTTGGTTAGCATTATTAATGACTGCTTTTGTTTCATTTTGTATGATCTCTGCTGGTTCTTGAAATCCTTCAAACATCAATAAACTGAGGACAGTTCATTTCCAAACACCCTTCATGTTCTTCTCTGTAAGTTTGTCCTAGGCTCGTTTTATTATTTTGATTGCATCTAAAATATGGAGTTCTTTCCAAAATTCTTTAAGAATTGGGACCTCCCTCCTTATCTCTGCCTGAACAAACAAACACACGCATAGTAGTATTGTATAGCTACGCACGTGGTTTGAAATGCCGTATTTATGAATGTGGCATTTCAAACATTTATTTATTGCAATTAATGTTCATATTTTCAATTTTGGTGTTACTTGCTACTTGAAAAAAAAAAGAACTCGTAAAGCGGGAACTGCCTGTACTGGGAATTGAAATGTATCTAAATGTCACTGGAAAACTGTTGATTGAGGTACCCAATCTTGTAGTTGAAATTGAGGGAAAATGGGAGACGAAAAAATAAATTGCTGACAAATAATTGTGTTGTTGCAGTAATATGACAAATACTTGTATTGTTGCAATCATATTATTCAACAAATCAATAGGGTAATTAGACTATTGGTTTGGATTTCAATAACCTCTTCCAAGCCAAAGATGTTTTCACATAAAACTCTTTCATGTGTACAAGGTACACACACAGTTTTTTTTTTTAACTCTAGAATAGAAGCCAGGTTAATAGGTCTATAACTACTTGCTTTGCCCTTTGATTCTCCCTTTATGAACAGGGAAGACATTTGCACATCTCTATATGTAGGAATCTCTCTGAATCCAAGAATGATCTCACAATTATAGCCAAAGGTTTGCTTACTTCTTTTGTTGCTGCTTTTAATATAATTGGGTAGATTCCTTCAATCCAGATTTACTTTTACTTTTAGCTTCAACAATTTCTCTTCCACCTTCTCAGTTATCGCAAAATCATCCCCTAAATCTAAGGATGCTGTCTTCAACAACCATATAGTGGTTTTGGTATTTATTACTGATTTGTAGAGGTCTGAATTCTTCAATGACTAGAGGAATTTTCAAAGTTGTTTTCAACCAAGGCCTGAGATGGGCTGTAGTTAGCTGAAATCAGGTGGAGGGAGTAGGATTTTTTCCTGTGAGTTATTCCTGGTTTTTTAGCCCATACAACATGCATTGCACACACACACACACAGACATAATGCAAAATGTACAATTACCATAGGTCTCGTTCACTTTCTACTGACCTGAGTAGGATTTTTCGTACTCAGAGTAGTGGAAAGTAGTGCAATATGTCCTAAGTTGCCGATGCACTTGGAAAACAACCACCACCAAGGATCTCTCATAATTTACTTACCCCTTTTGATGCTTCTTTAATATAGAGTTGGATAGAGTCCATAAACACTCCCTGCCTTGTTTATTTTCTTCCAGCACAAAAGTTGGTGCTTAGAATCCTCTTAAGTTCCAAACATTTACTGCATCAAGGGCTCCAATGGTAGTAGAGTCAGTCACTTCACCTAAGACACCAGATATGTTGAATTTGCATAACTCCAAGACTCTCACACAGTTGCTGTCTTGTATAAAATGTAAATCTACAAATCTTGGAGTGCAGGATAAGAAATTTGGATTGGGCAGCAGGGTGACTAGATAGCAGTATACATCATCAGCTATCACATAGATAGGTTAAATACCAACACTGATTTGCATGAAGTGAATAACAAATCCAGATGTAAATTCTAGAAAGCACTTAAAAGTAAACTGAATATGATTCCCAAAAGTTTCATTGAATTAACTGAGGAACAGAGATTATTAATAGATACATCAAAGAGAGCAGAATGTCCTCTAAAATACCTTGTATATTTCATTTTAACTGGATTAACTGACAAACTGAAATGATGAAAGATTGTAAGAAAGCAAAAAAAAACTTTAACTGCAGAGGATTTAGAGGTAAAAAAGGAAAATGCATTATCATCATTGAGAAAAAATTAAGGGATATTACAAAAAAATAAAAAAAAAGAGAAGGGTAGAGAGTGTTATCACCTTGGAGAAGATCAAAATTAGTACACTTAACAGCAGCAAGATTATGAGAATTAGTGACCAGTCTGTTTATCAAAAGGGAAAAACAGTAAAAGGCAGACCCAGAAATTACATAATCTTTGGACCTTCCAAATTTTTAGCATTGCAGATCGTTTGAAATCATCATTTCAAATTTACAGAATTTTAAACATCAAGAATTAAAACAATATATGTGTGTAGTTTGTTACATTTCAGGTGCATTTGATTGTTTCTTAAATAGAATTTTTTTATTTTTCTGTGATTAATAGAAGTTAAAAGTAAATAGTTATCTTCTTATCAATTAATTAGTAAGATTTTAATTTTACAGAACACTTAATTAAATTCTAATTTTACATTCTCTAAACTTAGCCATTCAGTTTAATTACAATTCTCTCTCTCTCTCTCTCTCTCTCTCTCTCTCTCTCTCTCTCTCTCTCTCCCTCCCCCTCCCTCCCCCCCCCCTTACATGGAACAGGACCAGGGTATGTCTGCCAGAGGCAAAATTTGATGATGTTGTAGAGCAGATATCATCTTTTAAGGGCACAAAAGGTGATATTGTTGTATACTTTGGAACTAATGACATTAAAAGTAAGAGATCTGCAGATATACTCAACAAGTACAGGTCATGTTGAAAAAAAGTCACGAGTTAGGGTTTAATGTGAAAGTGTCTGCAATTCTGCCCAGACATGATAGGAGGGAGTATATGATGATATATAGGAACTTTAGAAGGGACAGGGAGGTGATTATCCCATTGTACAAGGCAATGGTCAGGCCACACCTAGAG
The DNA here is from genome assembly GCF_048544385.1 of Mastigoproctus giganteus. Taxonomy (NCBI): domain Eukaryota; kingdom Metazoa; phylum Arthropoda; class Arachnida; order Uropygi; family Thelyphonidae; genus Mastigoproctus; species Mastigoproctus giganteus. The sequence goes on along the minus strand of NC_143586.1, from coordinate 164,223,067 downwards.
TACTGTGTACGGGTCTGGAGGCCTCATTTTAGGAAGGATGTAGATTTGCTTGAGCGTGTACAGACAAGGGCAACAAGATTGGTGAGGGGAACAAAGGAGTGCTCTTACCAAGAAAAGCTTAAGTTCTGCAAATTGCAGTGCCTGGAGAATAGGCACCTGCAAGATGATCTGGTTGGGGCTGTATAAGGCCTTGAATGGGTTGAGAAAGCTGAATGCTGATGGGATTCTTCCTCTTGCTCAGATTAAGAACTTGAGGGGGGCATAGATTCAAATTGAGGAAAGACAGTTGTAAAATGGATATGCAGTAGTTTTCCTTTAGCCAGTGGGTGGTTGATTGGTAGAACAGACTTCCATCTTTTGTTGTGGAAGTTGATAGCCTAAATAAATTTAGGGCTGAGCTGGACAGGCATTTGGAACGAATGGAGGAGTGAAATGGGAGGGTTTTGTTTTTTTTTGGCTGATGTTGCATAAGCTTGCTTTCTTGCATCGTATGCCTCTGCTAATGCTATATAATTACAACCGTATGTAAGATTGTATAAAGTACTTTATTAAGTACAATAAAAGCATTCAAAGTGAGCCTTTAGTGTACTCAATAAACTCTTATTCAATTCTATTGGCCTTAGGGCTAGGTGCCTCCATAGCCAGGTGGGCAGGAGCAGCAGTGCATAGCACACGCTTCTTGATTAGACCGGGGTTCGAGCCCGTGAGCCACCAAATATGGAGGATGCGGAAAGGTCAGGGAATGACCACCGCATATCCCCGGAGCAATATGGCCTTAGTTGCTAATGCTCCTAAAAACCAAATAACAACAGCAATGCCGCCTCCGTAGCCAGGTGGGAAGGAGCAGCAGTGCATAGCACATGCTTCTTGATTAGACCGGGGTTCGAGCCCGTCACCACTAAATACGAAGGATGCAGAAAGGTCAGGGAATGACCACCGCATATCCCGGAGGAATATGGCCTTAGTTGCTAATGCTCCTAAAAATCAAATAACTAACTAACTAACAACAGCAACAGTCTTAGGGCTCTCTTGGAATGTTTTTATTATACATTATTGTACTACTTTATACAATATTACATATGGTTTTAATTATTTTACAGACTGATGTAATGTTTAATCAATAATTTGATGGCATTAATCTGATCTGGGACACTTTCCTGCCTTCCATTCATTCATAAAAGATTAAATATATATAGTTTGTATTAATACAAACTTATATATATAATATATAAGTTTGTTTAAAGTTGGAGAATATATAATTCTCCAACTTGAAAGAAATTTGGGATAGTCCAACAAATCTGTCTAAAAGGACTAAATTTAAAATTTCATAAAAATCTGTCCATTAGAGTGCACTTGTCATGTGTGGATGGACAGACAGATTATGGACATAGTGAAAAATATGCACTTATAAATGTGTGATGCACATAAAAATGCTGCATGCCTAACAGGACAAATGAATTATAAATGAATTCCATGCTTTTGATATCATGGTAAAAAGAATGAGCTTTATCTCATTCCTTATCTCTATAATTTAATGGTATTACTAGTAACTTAATACTGTCTTTGGTTATATTTCATATATATATTTTTTCTGTGTGAATCATTTTTTATTTGCTTAGATAGCAAAGGCCAGAGGACACAAATCCTCTGAATCCTCTGGCCTTTGCTATCTGGAATGTGTATAGCTGGATATTTTTATGTTCACCTCAATAAACAAATATTTATTTTCTTATTGATAAGGAAACTAAAAGAAAATATACTTGCCGGATTTTTTTTTTCTTAGTGTTCACTATCATGTATTTGAGTTAACTCGACAACTTCCCAGATTTGCAATGCATGCTCTTTGTTCTGATGTGACCAAAATTGAGGACCCTAAAAGTTATGTTACATTTACCATTAATGAGAGAGTACAGAGGGTGAGTTGGCAATAGATATTTGGAATCATTCAAATTTACACTGGCACCTCACTGACTTTACTTAAATTTTATTTTGACTTGTTGAATTTTCATAATTGCATTTTTATTATAATCCAAGTAATAATGAAAATTATTACTTGGATTATATTAGTAAAATTTGAATGATATATTTGTGTATGAATTTTTTGAAAATTATGTTTAAAATTTTCATACTAATGACCCATATCCTTTTGAAATGGGACTAACTTTGCTAACTGTCTGAGGAAGGAAAGGACAGTTCTCTGAAATCTGTACAGTCCTTTTCTGAATAAAATCATGCCACAAAGAATTTGTATAAATATTTTAAAACAACTCTACCTTTATGTTGAACTGGGCAACATTTCCTTTCTTTTCTATAAAAAAGACTGTAAGGAGGAGTTCCATATCTCATTTATGTGACTACATGCATTACAAAGAACGAATTCATTGATTGGTTAACAGGATAATTTAGGATAAGTGTTAAACAAAAGACATGCAAGGAAATACTTAATGCCATTCAAAGTAGAGTCCTGCGCTTGTCTGCTGTATTAGATCCATACTCAGAGTAACAAACCACACCTGAGCCCACAACAAATTAATTAATTAATAACACAACAATTAGCTTTAAATTAAAATCATTCAATCAGTAATATTAATGTTTTCTTTCTTTACATAAAAAAATAAAAAAAAAACAAGGAAAACAAAAAAACATTCATAATATAATTAATTTACAAATTTTTTGGCAGTGTGGAAACACGACATTACCTGTTTGTTTCAGCTGTGTTCATATTTCTTCAATTATAAATACACTTGCAGAAACCTCTTTCACTTGCTGTGCTATTGGCAGGGATGGAAAAAATTAAAGCCCTCCTGTTCTGCAACAGAGAGGAGGAATGTAGATGACAAAGAACAGACAAAACTGTATATAATAAAATATTAAGTGCCATATATAACTGGATTATACTGTATAATTTAGGCAGATCACTTAATCGTTGAAAACTACAGTGACCATTCACATTGGAGGGGGGGACCTCCCCCTTCCAGCCTCAATTTCAAATACTCATTTCTTCTTAATTATGCACTCAATTATTATTTTTATATCCTTTGACTTTACACATTGTGGCCTAAGTTGGTCATGCTCCATAAATATTCAAATGAAATCTATATATCCACATTTATGATGTTATTACCTCAAAGGGGTCTGGACATGAATATACACTTTGTAAAAATAATTTCATTAAACAGTAAAAAATGAACATGCAGGTGTCTTTGTATGGGTGATAATAAGTTACTTAAATTATACAGTAATTTTGAATTTCCCAAGGTGAATGCAATCTTCAAAAGTTAATTCTCTTTTAAGTTGCAATTTGTAGGTATCTTTTAATAATGTTATTTCATTTGAAGCTCATCGATTCAGTTTCTAATTCTTCAGCACTGGCTTTATATGGCCTTAAGTACTAATATACTAAATAATAATAACATCATAATAAGAGATAATTTGGAAAAGGAAAATAATTTTTGAAAAAGGTTGGCTTTTCTTCTTTTTTTTTTCGTTTCTGGTAACACAATACTGAGAGAGAAAGAGGTTGAATAGTTTAAATTTAGAGGTTAATAGTTTTAAATTTAGAAAACTAATTGTACCCTTTAGGCAAATGTACGTAATATATTAAGATATCAGTAGTAGTACTGTAATTCAATTTACACAATAAAACTACAATATATTACTTAGAAAAAACTAATAAAAACAGTTGCTTCATGAGCTAACAGATTAAGTTTGATATTATTGTATTAAATTATTTACGTTCAAAAACTGGAACCATGCAAATCCACTAACAAAAAGATTACTGAAGACCCAACTTGCAGGTACCCTACTTAATCTTACAAATTTTGCACCCTTCAAAGGTGTCAGCTGCAGAGGAAACAAGATATAGTACAAATAATAACTAATAGTAATAGAGGAAACTAATAGTGATTGGATTCAGAATCTTACCACTCCATCACTGAAGAATGATGTAGTGGTGAGATTATAAACAAATTAGACATGCAGATGGTAAAAGAGTTAAGGACCTCTCTGAATTTAATTAATAAAATGGTAAGGTCAGAAAGACTTAGGTGCGAGTATATGACCGGGTAGGCAGGAGCGGCAGTGCGTAGTACACGCTTCTTGATTAGACTGGGGTTCGAGCCCGTGACCACCAAATACGGAGGATGCAGAAAGGTCAGGGAATGACCACCACATATCCCCGGAGCAATATGGCCTTAGTTGCTAATGCTCCTAAAAAAAAAAAAAAAAAAAAAAACCAAACCATTAAGCTCAATCCAATTTCCTTCTTGACTTGTTTACTATGGTATGGACCTAAAAATTACTAGTGAAATCATTTTCATGGGATATCAAATCATAGTAGGAGATTTCTTAGGGAAGCATTTGGTTAAACAGGATGATTTTAATAAGTTTAGTATTAGTAATGGCAAATAATGCAAGAAAGCAAGCTTATAGAGCATCAGCCAAAAAAAAAAAAATAAAAGCATTTAAAAAAAAACTCACCTCATCCATCCATACCCTCCAAGAATTTGTCTAGTTCTGTCTCGATTTTATTCAAACTACCCACTTGCACAACAACAACAATGTATGAAAGTTTGTTCCAATGATTAAACCACCCATTATCTGAAGGAAACTTCCGCACATCTGTCCTGCAACCATCATTCCTCAATTTGAATATATGCCCCCCTCAACAAGAGGAAAAATGCTAACATTGAACTTACTCAATCTATTCAAGATCTTAAACACCTCAATCAGATCTCACAGGTACCAAGTCTCCAGATGCTACAATTTGCAGAACTTTTGAGAATGCTCCTTTGTTTCCCCCCCCCCCTCACCAATCTTGTTGTGCTTACCTGTACTCATTCCAGCAGCTCTACATCCTTCCCAAAATGAGGCCTCAAGACCTGTATACAGTACTCAGGCTGCAGCCTAACCATGGCCTTCTTCAAAAGATAATCACCTACTTATCCCTGCTAGAAAGGTTCACGTATATCATTTACAAAACTCTGTGAGCTCTCCTGGCAGCATGTCTGCACCAGTTAATATAAACTTAGTATCTGACTGCACAATTATCTCAAAGGATCTTTTTCATTTTGCACCATGTTGAGTGTACTACCAGATAGTTGGTATGTTGATCTGGAATTACTGTAACCCATATGCAGTACCTTGCATTTGTCAATGTGAAACTTCAAGCTGCCATTTCTCAGCCTATTAGCCTAATGTTTCTTGATCTTGCTGCAGAAGCTTACCTTGATTATGTCTAAGTATCATCTGCATACTTAGACATTATGCCTAATATACCTTCGTCAGTATCATTAATAATTATTGAAAACAACAATGGGCCCAACGCTAATAACATTAGTCCACATAACATAGTCCTAATAACATTAGTCCACAAAGAGCAGTACCCATTCATAACCACTCTGTCTTCTCCCACTCAACCATCCCTTTGTCCATTGCAGTAACTTGCCCTTAATGCCACATTGCTCCAATTTGTACAGCTGCCTTTTATATGCAACAGTATCAAAAGTATTCCTGAAATCCCAGTATATGATGTCAAAATTATTTTTTGCATCCAGTTCCTTGGTCACTGCATCATAGTAACGCATCACATTAGTTAGATAAGCATATTCAAAAAAGGTTAATACTCAAACACCAGCCAAGTAATTAAATATTTAATGAAATAAAATAAAGTAAAATGATACAGTAAACTGGACTATTACAATAAGTGCTAAAAGAAATAAAATCAGTTAAAACAGTTAAAAACTAACAATACTAAAATCGTTAAAATAAGCTAAAATACCGGAAATCCGAAGCTTTCGGAGACAGCTGTCTTCTTTCTCAACAGTGTACTGTTGCTACAATGACACCTCCCTAAGTAACAGGCCCATGGTACTCATGTGACTCACCAGGAACATCGTCAGTATTCTCTATCTGCACACCAGAAACGGAAGTGACCCGGGAGTGTGCCATGTGGAACCGATCATCACGTCTGAGGACAATCGCCTCAAAGAGGGGGTGTAATCGCACACCCCTGTCCCTGTTAATAGTATGACAGGATGAACAGATTCACAAGCTCTCTGAGCCACTTGCGTTCCCAGAACCCATGCGCACGGTCAGTAATGACTGCATCCTCAGGGGAGATCCGATGCTGCTTCTCCCAAAAATGTCCACCACAGCAGACCTAGCATAGTTCGCACTCTTAATGGTGGTCAAATGTTCCCCCAGACAGTCTTTTAGACATCGCCATGTCTCCCCCACATAACAATCCCCACAATCCAGGGCACTTAAACTACACTACTGGTGGAATCCCAGGTTACAGGGTCTTTGACCTGAGACACCACTGTGTGCAACCTCCACCCCGGAAGCTGCACACAGCGGGTCTGACACTCCCGTAGTGCCCACGCCACATGCTCTGAAAAGCCCGGATAGTAGGGAATGTAAGCAGCAGCTACCGAGGGAGGTGGTTCCCAGCGATTGGGGCCAGTCCTATAAACTTAGTACTTAGTACCGTACATGCGTTGGAGGTTGAGCAGAGAAAGAAAATATTTGTTGACATTAGACTTGAACTTCTGTAGACTGTAATTTTCAGGAAATATGTATGAAGAAAGGTTGTTCCAGAAAACGGCCGGTGAATGAATAAACAACGGAGATGAAAAGTTGGTTCTGTGAGTTTGAAGTTCAACAGTAAATGGATGTTGGCTGGTGGTGGCACGTGTTTGGACTGTTTTGAAAGAGAGAGAGAGAGTGGGAATTATAAGAACCAATTCAGAAGAATGGAAGTATCTGTAGAAAAGGCATGCAGCAGAAATAGTACATCTATGAGACAGCGAGAGACTCTGTTAAAGATGAGTCATTAATTAACCTAACTGCCCTCTTCTGAATGGCATCTAGAAGCCTGAGATATGAGAACAATATTCCATGGTAGGAAAAATTTGCGATTTGTACAGAGTGTGAACAGCTGTTTGGAAGAAAAGTAATGCCAAGAGCGAAAAAGAAAACCAAGTTTTTTCGATGCAGAGGAAGCAATATTTGTAATGTGCTTGTGCCAAGAGAGATTAGAAGTCAGGGTAATGCCTAGAAGAGATATATCATCTTGCCTAGAAATTGGAGTGTCACCAAAGATAAGCATAGGAGCAGAAGAATCCTTTTTTGTGAGATATAAGACAGGACTGAGTTTTAGAAGGATTGAAATCAACTAAGTTGTCTTTGCCCCACTGGAGAATTACTTGAAGATCGGCATTTAAGGAATTGGTAACGGATATTCGAGAAGTTGAAGCTGTTTGAGTAGGGCAAGGTTTCTCAAACTGGAATGCAACGTGCTATCATCAGCAAAACTATGGATAGGATTTCTGATCAATGGAAGAAGGTCATTAATATACAAGAGGAAAAGAGTAGGGGAAAGACTGAACCTTGGGGACACCAGCATTAGTGGAGAAGTTGGAAGATAGAGAGCCATCTACCATCACCCTCAGTGAGCAGTCGGCCCCGAGTGCCAAGCGATAGTTCCCAAGCGATCTTTATAGTGCGTTTTCTAGCATTTTTCCTAGAGTGAGTACTAGTGCTTTCATAAACCCTCCACCGCTCGCAACGTCACTGCTGACCGCTCGCAACGTTACTGCTTCCCTCGCTGAGCAACGTCACTGCTTCAACGCTAGCAACGTTACTGCTAACCCCGCTTGCAACGTTACTGCCATCGCTAGCAACGTACTGCTCTCTTCTTCTGCTGATCGCTTGGTCACTGGTTGGCACTGCTCCTGCCTCCACGTGGCGGGGTCGGTAACCTGGGAGAAGGAATTCCCTCTTCCAGGGCTGAAAGGAGCAACGATGGATTGTGATGCATATCCACCGCTAGAGCCCACGAGCTCCATACCTGTCAACTCTGATTCAGAGCGTGACTTGAATCGTCCGAAGAGACAGCGGACTGAAAAACAGAGTGCAGATATGCCAGCATTTCTAATAATGCACTCATTATCCACACAACCTGTAGGCAAGTTATCGCCATTTCTAATACAGAAATGTTTAGAATCGGTTGTTGGATCTCCTAAAATGGTGAAGCGTCTTCAATCTGGAGACCTTCTAATTGAAGCTTCCAAGCCAAGCCATTCAGAAAAATTGTTAAAATTGACAACTTTTAACAGCATTCCAGTGTCAGTTACGCCACATAACACCCTGAACACCTCTAAAGGCGTCATCAGCGAATGGGACTTACTAAATGTCTCTGAACAAGAAATAATACAAGAGCTTAGTGATCAAAAAGTGACTCATGCACGGAGAATCATGACTAAAAAAGATGGCAACCTACTACCAACCAGGTCCATCATTTTAACTTTCAGTACTCCGACTCTTCCATCTTCTGTTAAAGCAGGTTACCTAAATTGTAAGATTCGTCCTTACATCCCAAACCCCATTCGCTGCTTTAAATGTCAGAAGTACGGTCATTCTCAAACAGCATGCCGAGGCGATGCTGTGTGTCCTCTTTGTGGTTCCAAGGAGCATTCTCAAGAAGACTGTACAGCTTCCACTCCTGTTTGCCCAAACTGTAAAGGAAGCCATCCTGCATTTTCTAAAGCGTGTGACCTTTGGAAAACAGGGAAAAAAATTCAAAAGTATAAAGTGGAGCATAAAGTCACATACCCTGAAGCAAGAAAGCAAATAATGCTAACCATGCCTAGCCGATCATATGCATCGGTCACAAAAAATAGCCGCTCAGCTGCAACCCAAACAGATGTCTCCATCGAACCGAATATTTCCTTTGCCGCCTGGGCCAAAACTGCGCTAACTTATAATAAGAAAACTACAGTCAGTGAGACCAGCAACACCCCAATCAGCATCCCAACTGATGCTATCTCAACCTTGCCAGAAACAACGAAATCAGCTACTATTGAAAACCAGAAGAAATCGAAACCAAGGATTAGCAACCTGGAAATGGAGGTTCAGTCAGAGGATGAAGAGACAGTACTTGAGTTACATGCGAATGATACCATGGATACAGGACGCCCAACATTTCCCAGAAATGAAAAATCGAAACTAAGCAGACAGAAACCTTCCCAGAAAAAACAGTCAGATCAATCTTCCTCCAATAAATCCAGCAAATGAATAAATTCCTTCAATGGAACTGTAGAGGATTACGCAGTAATATAGATGACTTGAATGATTTACTAATACAAACTAAAGCAATAGGTGTATGTTTACAGGAAACCTTTTTATCACCACAAGTTTCTCTGAAAATTAAAAATTATTCTATGTTTAGGCGAGACAGGGATTCTGACACTCCTGCTCGTGGTGGGGTGGCTATTCTTATTCGAACTAACATACCGTCAAGACATCTCCAACTACAAACCTCTTTAGAAGTTGTAGCGGTTCGGATAGCAATGGGAATATCGTTAACCCTTGCATCCATTTATATCCCACCGAATTATCCTTGCTCCCAGATTGAACTTGACAACCTTATCACACAATTGCCACCTCCAGTCTGTTTACTCGGCGATTTCAACGGTCACCATCCATTGTGGGGATCTCCCATCATGGATAGGAGAGGCCAATTAATAGAAATGTTCCTGGATAACCATAACCTGACTCTGTTAAATTCTGGCTCTCCAACTCATATTCAACTACCTACAGGTAGAACATCAGCCATAGACTTATCAATATGTTCAGCCTCTCTTTTTCCAAGCATGGAATGGTTAGTGTTAAATGATCCATTGCACAGTGACCATTTTCCTATCATCAGTTCAATTCAAACACAGACGGTGTCATGTCCTAAAGGCCGCACTTCTTGGAACTTTCATAAAGCAGACTGGAAAAACTATTCAACTTGTGTTCTACTTGACAAACTATATGTACAACAAAATCGTATTGATGACGTAACTGATCACATTAAAAGCCACATATTATCTGCAGCAGAAATTTCCATTCCAAAATCTAACCAGTGCAAGCGGGTACACCAAAATCAGTGGTGGAATGAAGAATGCTCCAAAGCGAAACGAGAAAAAAATCATGCCTGGAACCAGTTTCGCAAATTTCCAACTACCGCCAACCTCATTATGTACAAAAAACTCAGAGCCAAAGCAAGACAAATTAGGAAGACAGCAAAACGTGACTCCTGGATTAAATTCGCCTCAGATATTAATAAAAATACTGACACTCGAGTCATTTGGAGAAAAATTCAAGCTCTGAATGGGAAATTTCTACCGCAGCAATCTCCAATAATACAATGCAATGGGCAGGACTTATCCTCTCCTACTCACATTGCAAATGCTTTAGCCGAATCTTTTTATAACATTTCTGCCTGTTCCTCTTATGCAATCTCCTTTCAACGCAGTAAAACTGATTCAGAACGTCATATGTTTAATTTCACAACTAGACTTTCACTTCCATATAACCAGCTGTTTACTCTATCTGAACTGAGAGAATCTTTGAGCAAATCTCCGAACAGCGCAGCAGGACCAGACGGCATTCACTACAATATGCTGAAGCATCTGTGTGAAGCCGATCTCGGCACACTATTACTCTTTTATAACCGGATCTTCTCTGAAAATACGTATCCTCTGTCATGGCGTCATTCCTATATTTGTGCTATTCCAAAACCAGGCAAAGATCCTTCTCTAGTTGAGAATTACAGACCAATATCATTGACAAGCTGTCTGGGCAAAATCTTTGAAAGGATGGTACATAAGAGGCTCACCTGGATTCTAGACTCCGAAAATCTCCTTTCTGATCACCAATATGGCTTCCGTAAAAACAGGTCCACCCTAGATGTACTTGTAAAAATTGAATCAAACATTCGTAATGCCTTCGTGAGAAAACAACATCTAGTGATGGTCAACCTGGATATTCATAAAGCATTTGACACCACATGGCGTCATGGTATTATTAAAGATATGCATCAGTTGGGGCTGAGAGGACATCTCCCTTTAATAATTCAGAACTTTTTAAAATTGCGTACATTTCAGGTCCGATATAAAAACATGCTGTCAACATCTGACATTCAAGAAGAGGGTGTCCCACAGGGTTCCATATTGAGTCCAACCCTATTTGCGATTAGGATCAACAATATTTTGGAAGAACTTCCAAAAATGATTGAAGTATACATGTATGCTGACGATCTCACTATATCCTGCCAATCGCAAAGCATGAATACTATCGAAAGGCAGCTACAAATTGCTTTAACGAAAATTCAATCCTGGACCTTAAGAAATGGATATAATCTCGCTGAACAGAAAACCACTACCACTCATTTCTGCAAACTTCGGTCACTTCATCCTGATCCAGAGCTAAAGATAAATAACGTGCCAATTCCTCTTGCTCACAATATCCGTTTCCTTGGTCTGATACTAGACAGGAAACTGAACTTTCAAGCACATGTGGCCTATCTTCGTACCATCTGCTTGAAGAAATTGAATATCCTTCGGTGTGTGTCATCCATGTCATGGGGTGCTGATCGTCATACTCTCATCCATCTGTATAGAGCTGTCATCAGGTCTCGCTTGGACTATGCCTCTCCAGTATATGATTCAGCGAGGAAAAGTACTTTAGAACGACTAAACACCATCCAGCACTGTGCTTTGAGAGTCGCTCTAGGCGCATTCAGAACTTCCCCGGTTCAGAGCCTGTACATCGAAGCTCATGAACCTCCCTTACATCTTCGCAGAAAATCATTACTTCTGATGTATGCCGCAAAAATCCGTAGTCTGCCCTCTCATCCTTGTTGGAGATGTCTCTACAATACTGAATGCGAGTCATTTTATATCAGTAAACCTAATGAAAACCGACCTGCTGCACTTAGATTTAAGGAACTGGCTCAATCATGGAACATAGATATCAGCAATATATTTCAGGACAAAACACCACCAGATCCACCCTGGGAAAATATCTGTGCAATATATGATGACTACTTTCAACAGTGGGGAAAGAACACGCTGTCTCCTTCCAATATCGCACAGTTACATGCAACTTACACTCTTTCTAATTCAAACGCATGTGAAATCTATACAGATGGATCAAAAACCGAGACCCAAGTAGGTGCTGCTGCAATCTTCCCAACATTTAGCACTTCTGTCTCATTGCCAATAGAATGCAGTATCTTCACTGCCGAGCTCTATGCTATAAACTTAGCTCTGGATCACATTATTGAACAACTAATTCCGTCTGCTTTAATACTCACTGACTCACTCAGTGCTGTCTCTGCCATAAATACTAATACCAAATCCTCTCACCCTGTAGTAAAACAGATTCATTCTCAGTTACTTGCCTGTATGGAATTGAACCAACCTGTGACATTCTGCTGGATCCCAGGACATTCTGGAATATCCGGCAATGAAAGAGCAGATCATGCAGCCAAACAACCAGAAACCACTATTTCGCAGACTTTTCAAGTTCCATTTACTGATTACAAACACATTATCCGTAAAGCATGTTATAACAGCTGGTCATTAATCTGGAAAGGTTATCCAGGAAATAAACTTTACCAAATAAAACCGGAACCAAGGCTGTGGCAATCCAGCTTCAGAAAAAACAGACGAGATGAAATAATTTTAGGAAGGCTAAGGATTGGGCACACTTATCTCACTCACCTGTATCTATTAACTAATGACAGCGCTCCCCAATGTACATCATGTCAAGTACAACTGACCATTCGACATTTGTTAGTGGATTGTCCCCACTTTCAAACTATTCGTTTAGACATCTTTAAGTCAATTTCTAATAAGCAGTCATCAATAAATTTATTACAGATTCTGGGAGATGATTTTAATCAAAAAGAACTCTTTACTTTCCTAAATCGTATAGGAATATATCATAAAATATAGCTATCACAATTAAGCTGATATTCCATATTAACCATTAGAAAGACACAATATGGCTCTAGCAGCCTATGTGTCGTTAAAAACAACAACAACAACAGTGAGCAGTCAGAGAGAGAGAGAAATACAAAAAACAGTTGGCAAACCACACGAAGGAAGCTTGTTTTAAAGACCTTTATGCCGAACACGATTGAAAGCCTTTGAGATGCCAAGAGCAACTGCTTGTGTTTCACTGAACTTTTCATTTGAATTTGTCCATAAATGGGTAACGTAAGCCAGAATATCACCAGTGGATCAACACTGACAGAATCCATACTGGCGATTGTTGATCAGACAGAAGGTTTCTAGATAGTTTAAGAGTTGACAGTTAATTGATTTAATTGATTTCTCCATTACTTTAGAAAGAGTAGAAGTAATTGCAATGGGATGATAATTGGATGGGAGAGATTTGTCAACCTTTTTTTGGAACTGGCTGGATATGAGAAAATTTCCAAACAGAAGGAAAAACACCTTTGAAATAAGAAAGTGAAAAAAGGCAGCAAAGAACAGGAGTAAGTTCAGGAGTGCAGGTTTTGAGAACAAGTGGAGAAATACCATCAGGACCTGGAGCTTTCTTAGCATCAAGATTGGTCAAAATCCTTCTGACATCCTTTTGATGGAAGACTACAGGAGGCATTGAATGGAGCATGTTGGGAATGGTGGGAGATGTTTTTCCAAGATCCTTAATACATGAGTTGGAAGAAAAATGGGATGCTAGCAAGTCAACTTTATCCTTGACTGAAGTGACAATATAACCATTTGGTTTTGATAGAGGTGGGAGCAGAGATGGGTAAGCGTTGTGGCCAATAGCTTTGGCAAGAGACCAGAATGTTCGGCTACCATTAGGGCAAGAAGCAAGTTTTCTACTCTTAGCCTATTCAAAATCTAGTTAATAACTAGATTAATAACTGCTTTACAATTGTTGCAAGCTCTGTTGTAAGCAGAAAATGAAACGGAAGAATTGGAAACAAGCCAAGTATGATATGCAACATTCTTTTCTTGAACAGCCTTAACACATTTATTGGAAAACTAAAGTTTAGATAAAGGACAAGCTTTTAAGGTGTAGTGTGGAATTAAGGATTCCATTACTGCAAGAATAATTTCACTGACACAATCTGAGCAAATTGACAGTAATCCGACCAAGGAAAAGAAGAAAAGAAATCTCACAAGTCATCCCATTCTGCATTCTTGTAATGCCAAACAACATGAGGTTGGGAATAGCCATGATATAAAGGTTCCATTGGAGAAGAGACAATCATCAATATCTGAGGTGCCTAATGGACCACTCACTTCCACTGTGTACTTAGTCTCTGACAGGGAATATCGGAACGGACATATTCACAAGTACCACCTTTGAGGTGAAAGAAATTGTAAAGCGAATAATTTGGGTAACTGAGATGAGCAGTGATTGAATCAACCAATAACTGAGATTCTGTCAGAAAAAGTACATGGGGTTTGGATTTTGCTCTATTAGTTTGACAATTCATGGTGTATTCAGCAGTAAGAAAGGGGGGGGGGGGACATTCTGTATGAAATAATGAATTTTGGATATGGCGAACACATGTAAGAATATACCGAGATCCTTAACATAGTATGGCCTCGACAACCCCCCCCCCCCACCCCACACACACACACGCGCGTACACACTACTTGGACTCCCTCCAGTTACTATCTGGCAGAATAGAGGCAGCAAGATTATACACTAGCTGATTCGGAAGCCCTCCTAGAGAGTTACCAATAGGTTCAGTCAGGTGTACTAACTCGCAGCCGGCTTGCAAACACTGTTTTAAAGCTGTACCCTTGAAATGTAAGGAAGTTTGGATCTCACCATGGTGTTCTTGATAACCTCAAAGGATATCAATCATACTGCATGATGGAAGAGATAGAGGAGGGTTGCCCGAAACTTTTCTCTGGAGAACATGGGTTCCACTACTTCAACCCTACAATAAGCAAAGTGATGGTCTTCCACCGGTTGATGAGAGTCACCTGCATCCTATGCACTTTCTTCTCTGCCACATGTATCAGTAGTTCGTCTGACATCCATTTCGGTTTAAGCCTTGAACAGTATTTCTTTGTTGGTATGAAAAGCCTAGTAGCTTCTTTGATTACTTCCCTGAATACTTCCCATTTATAATTTGCTTGGTAACATTATCAGTTGGTCTGACTGCACACAGTTTAAAAACACTCTGAGATCACTGTAGTTGCCCTTACGAAAGCAAAAGCCTTTCCCTTTACCCTTGACAGTAATTATGTCTTTAAGTAAATTCTGCATCAGTACACTGTGTTCACTGCACCCAATGGGACTTTTACCTGCAGGTTCTTATGCATGAAGAATCACTACTGATAACCAAATCAAGAGTACTTCTTCTAATGTGCTGCTGTCGAAAACAGTCATCCAATAAATTCCCAAAAGTCTTGCTAGAATACAATTAACCACCCACAAATTCCAATCATCAGGAAAGTTAATATTCTCCATTATGCTTAAGCATGATTTATTGGTCCACTATTTCTCTGTATAGCTATTTGGTATACTCATCACAGTCATTAGGCATATAACACACTCCTCTCATTTTCATTATTTTAGTGCTTATGTCACACCAAACTGACCCATTGTCAACTGAATGCAGTGCCTTAGATTTAATATGCTTCTTAACTAAGAGCATACCCCCCCCCCCCGTTCTGTCCGTCCTTCCTATATATGTTGTACTCCCCATTTTCAGCTACAACGTGTCACCAGTATCATTACATTGTCTGCATTTGATGACTTAATCGGTACTTCAAATTTTTACAATGCTCCGAGCATTAGTATACATGAAAATAAACATGCACTTTTTCTTACTCTTACATGGGCTGTAGTTACTCCAATACAGCCCATGTTTACTGTTCTGTTATGACTGAAAGCAGAGCTTGAAATCCCTAGCATTGGTTTCCAGGCTGCTATATGTTACAATAGAAGCAGTGCAAGAATCACTTTCACCTCTGTCTGCCCATTTATGCACCTTCATGTGCATAAATGGACATGAAGGTGCATAAATGTGCAACATTCAGCTTATGCAATCCAAACATATGTCAGATCTCCATGCAGGTGGATATATACCTGAAATATAGAAAACAATGGACCCAACACTAAATCTTATGGGACTCTGCTAATAACATTAATTCAAGAAGAGCAGTGCCCATTGATAACCACTCCCTTTTCTATATATGGTTTTAATGTGCTATAAGTTAATATTGTTTTCACATTTTGTATTATTTGAAACTAAACTTAACTGAATATTCTTGTTTGTTTGTTGTCTTGCTAAATTATTTTAATATGGATATTTCTAATCTTCCTCTCTTTTCCAAGTATTACATTAGGTGATAGTAAAATTAGAGCTTTGAAAACACTGTATACAGTGGATTCCGGTTATTTGGGCCACCGGTTAATCAGGGCAGCCGCTTATTTGGGACAGACAAATCGTAAAGAACAGAACCCAATCGAGAAAATAGCAAGGGTTTACTTCGCTTAATTGGGACAACATGCCATTTAATCGGGGCAGGAGACCGCAGCACTGGAGATTACCCTACGATTGTCTCCGACCGTACCTCATGGTTCATTCGGATTTCTGGAGATCACCACCATAAAATAATAAAAACAGTTAGCAGTCACCTGTTTATTGGGCTTTTCTGTTAGTGCAATCTATCATAAATGGATAGTAAACTCGATCTTATTGAATTTGCAATAATACCGACAGCTGGAATTCTATGAGTTATTATGGTGAAGTGTGTTTACACTTCCACGAAATCTTCAATCATATAAAAAAAATTAATTTTCGGAATCTTCTCTTTATTCCTATTTTTAAAACTTTGTAACTTGTTACTCCGTTTTCGCTTGCACATATCATGTTACTCGCCAATTGTGTGTGTGTGTGTGTGCGCGCCGTGTTCTTTGTTATTGATTGCTTATCTTTTTACTGTTTTAAATTTTAACCCCCACCCACAAATGTTAGTGAACAGAAATGTCAACTAGTTAGTATGTACATATTAATTATTCCAATTATCAAGTTTATTCTTCTGATTTTCATGTATCATTTAATATTTTAATTGGTAAGGTAAGGTAATAAAGGGTAAATTTGTGCTTAATTAATCTTTACTTTTATAGCCTGTGGATATATTCCTCCTATTTTTGCTAATTAAAATTGCTGTTTAAAAGAATTAAAATTAAATTCACACACATGATTATAATGACCGGTGCTTACTACATATCGTATAGTGAATGGTACTTTACTGTAGTGAGTCCATCGTAATGTGATTTGATGGCGCCTCCATAGCCAGGTGGGAAGGAGCAGCAGTGCGTAGCACACGCTTCTTGATTAGATCGGGGTTCAAGCTCGTCACCACCAAATACGGAGGATGCGGAAAGTCAGGGAATGACCACCGCATATCCCGGAGCAATATGGCCTTAGTTGCTAATGCTCCTAAAAACCAAATAACAAACAAACAAACGTGATTTGATTGTATAGTGAACCAATTGTAAAGCAGAGGTCAATTGTATTTTTAACTATTTACGTGAAACTTCGGATAATTGGGGCAGCCGCGTAATTGGGCCAAAATGAATTAGCTCCAAATAACCGGAATCAACTGCATATGTAGATGGTTATGCAGTGATATAATTCTTATCATAAAATTAACAGGAATCAAATTTAAAAAAGTATATGAATTTAATGTCAAAATCGGACTATTTATTAACATTAAGAATTTAATTTCTAAATTAAAATTTTGCCATTATCACCCCCCCCCCCCAGTGTGCAGAACATGTTTAAATATTTGACAGATAGTTACAGAACTGTGATATATTTGGCTATGACTTTTCTTTATAAGATGCCTTACTCATTTAGCAGTCTACATTCTTTTGAAAATAGACATCATAGATGTCTTAACATCATAGATTAATGAAATTCATTTGATAACACCATTATTATTTATTTTCTCCTTTTTTTTTCTTTTTTTTTCACTTCTCCAGGTCGTAATGTGGATTAATCATAATTTTCTTCTTATGGAAGATTTAGATGTGAAAAATCAGTTGGATGTTGCCTTCTTGTCTCTGCGCACTGCAGTTCCACTTATATTGAAAATGGATGTGACAGGCGAGGTTAGAATATTAATTATTCAAACTGTAGTTTGGGTAAAAATAATTTTCATTTTAAAATGAAATAAAAATTTGTATTATGTATTGCTTTCATTTGACTGATTCAAGATATAATTTTGTAAAGACAAAAGTTATGTATTTTAGCATAGTTATTTTTTATATGTTCATATTTGCACATATCACCAATGTAAGGTATTTTTATGATATCAAGATAATAGCATCAATGTCATCAAATATTTTCAATATCTAATACTTTGGTAGAATAAAATGAAAACTCAGTAAGATGACAGGCGATGTGATTTGTCGGGTATATTGAAAGATTTTGGATAAGTAACTTAATATGGAATATTGCTTAAGCTTATCAGCTATAATAGAACATGCCACAATTGAAGGTTAATTGATTTAGTTATAGTCCCAAGTGCCAAGCCTTTTCATAGTAGTAGTAGTAGTGGCATGTGATGCAAGAAAGCAAGTGTATGAGCTTATGCAGCATCAGCCAAAAAAAAAAAAAAAAAAAAAATCACACCATTCCCTCCAAATGCCTGTCCAGTTCCTCCTTAAATTTATTCAATCTATCAACTTCCACAATGACAGATGGAAGTTTGTTCCAGCAATTAACCACCCGCTGGCTAAAGGCAAATTTCCGCACATCTGTTCTACATCTGTCTTTTCTTAATTTGAATTTATGCCCCCTTAGGTTCGTAATCTGAACAAGTAGAAGAAGCCCATCAGAATTCAGCGTGCTCAACCCATTCAAGGCCTTATACAACTCAATCAGATCACCGTGCAGGTGCCTAGTCTCCAGCCACTGCAATTTGCAGAACTTAAGCCTCTCTTGGTAAGAGGATCCCTTCATTCCCCTTACCAATCTTGTTGCCCTTCTCTGTACACGCTCAAGTAAATCTACATCCTTCCTAAAATGAGGCCTCCAGACCTGTACGCAGTACTCAAGGTGTGGCCTGACCATTGCCTTATACAGAGGGACAATCACCTCCTTCTCCCTGCTAGCAAAATTCCTATATATCATTGACTAAACCCCATGACCTGCCCTGGCAGCCTGTCTGCATTGCTCAGAAAACTTCATATCTGACTGCACAATTACTCCCAGGTCTTTTTTCATTTTCTACCACATTAAGTGTAGTACCACACAGTTGGTACGTTTCTCTGGGGTTACTTCTACCCATATGCAGTACTTTGCATTTGTCAAGGTTAAACTTCAGTTGCCACTTCTTAGCCCATCTGCCCAAATTATATAAATCCTGTTCCAGTAGTACACTGCCATTACTGTCATTAACAACCCTGCCAACCTTTGTATCATCTGCAAACTTTGACATTAAGCCTGATATACCTTCATCAATATCATTGATAAATATACAAAACAACAGTGGACCTAACACTGAACCCTGTGGGACACCACTAATAACATTAGTCCACGAAGAGCAGCACCCATTGATTACCACCCTCTGTCTTCTCCCACTTAACCATCCTTTTATCCATTGTAGCAACTTACCCTTAATACCATTCTGCTCCAATTGTACAAGTGTCAAAAGCTTTCCTGAAATCCAAATATATGATATCAAAATTATTTTTTGCATCCAGTTCCTTTGTAACCACATCATAATAACTAATCAAATTTGTCAGACAAGACTTTCCCTTAACAAACCCATGCTGTGTCTAAATTATTGCTGCAGTCTTGTCTAGATGATCTTGCAATGCAGCTTTAACCAGTGAGTCCATTATTTTACCCAGAACAGAAGTTAAACTAACTGGTCTGTAATTACTCGTGTCACCCTTCGATCCCCCTTTGTGAATTGGGGATACATTTGCACATCTCCACTCCGTGGGAACCTCCCCTGAGTCCAAGGATGCTCTCATAATTATGGCTAAGGGTTTGCTTAGTTGCTTTGCTGCCTCCTTTAATATAACTGGATAGATCCCATCCACCCCAGGTGCTTTTCTTATGTTTAACTTCAACAATTTCTCCTCCACTTTGCTTTCAGTTATTACAAAATCATTAAGTATCCTGCTACAATTTGATAACTTTCTGCCATTTTCAAACCATAATAATTCCTCACGTGTGAATATAGATGCAAAATACTTATTCAGTTTGTTTGCTATCTGAGCAGGATCATCAACAGTCGAACCATCGATGTCAAGTGGACCAATCAGATTCATCCCCTTCCTTTTAGAGTTTATATAAGTAAAGAAATCCTTGCTGTTTTTCTTAGCATCTTTTGCCAGGGATTTCTCGTAATCTGCCTTCGCCTGCCTAACCTCCTTTGTGACCTGATTACAGACTAACTTATATCTGCCATAGGCTTCTGAGTCGCTTGATAATTTATATGCATCCCATGCATTTTTCTTCTCTGTTACGAGTCTCATTAGTTCATTAGATAACCATTTAGGCCTAAACCTTGAACAATATTTCTTAAAAGGTATGAAACTTTTAGTAGCATCCATGATTAATTCCTTGAATGCTTCCCACTTAGAATTTACTGTTGGTAACATCGTCAGTTGATCCGACTGTACAGAATTTAAAAACTGTCGGAGCCCACTGTACTCACCTTTACGGAAGCAAAAACCCTTTCCTTTACCCCTGATGGTAATTAAATCTTTAAGTAAATCCCACATCAGTACACTGTGATCACTGCCACCTAGTGGTTCCTTTATCTGCAAATTCTTAATACACGAATGATCACTGCTGATAACCAGATCAAGAGTATTACTTTCTCTGGTTGTCTCTCGAACATGCTGCTGCAGAAAACAATCGTCCAATAAATCCACAAAAGTCTGACTAGTGTGTGAGTGACCAACCCACAAGTTCCAGTCAATATCTGGAAAATTAAAATCCCCTATTATAAGACATTCTGATTTACTAGCCCACTCTATTTCTCTGTACAATTGTTCATTGTATATGCAATTGAAGGCAACTTCAATGCATACCATCCATTATGGGTTCTCCCACTGCAGACAGACTAGTCTCCTCTGAGGTGACAAATCATGGAAATGCTGATGGACATACAGAATCTAACATTATTGAATACTGGTTCTCCTACTTATATCCATCTTCCTACATGGTCCACTTCGGTAATAGAACTCTCCATTCTCTTTCTGATCCTTTTTCCACATGTAGACTAGGCAGTTCTTAATGACACTCTCAACAGTGAACATTACCTGCTAATATGTAGAATTCAAATATCCTTCTCCTTACCAAATTTTTTCTAGATCTTGTTGCAGTAGCATACTCTTACTATGATTAATCAGCATACTTTGTATTTTGGAAAACTTGGACATTAAGTCTGATTATGCCTTCATTAATAACATTAATACATTTTGAAAATAATGGGCCCAACCTAAACTCTGGGGGAATCCACCAGTAATCCAAGATGAGCAGTGCCCCTGATAACCACACTCTTCTACTCAATCATCCCTTTATCCATAGCAGTAACTTTCTCCCAATGCCACACTACTCCAATTTGTACAGTAGTCTTTCATGTGGAACAGTATCAAAAACTTTTCTGAAATCTAAGTATATGATGTCAAAATTATTTTTTTGCATCCAGTTCCTTATTATTGAGGTATTGAATCCAATCAGATTGGTCAGACAAGATCACCCCTTAACAAATCCATGCTGCGATTGCCATATAACCATATTCCTCTCTAAATTGGCTTCTGCATTTCTTCCTTAAGCAGTAACTTGATTATTTTACCTGGAACAGAAATCAAGCTTACAGGTCTATAATTTCTCACTTCACCTTTTCATACCCCTTTGTGAATTGGGACAAAATTGCAAGTTTCCTTCCCTGAATCAAAGGTTGTTTTCCAATTGTGGCTAAAGATTTGTTTACCTCTTTTGCTGCCCTCTCTTAATATAATTAGATACATCTCCTCCTCCCCGGGTGCCTTCTTTGCTTTTACCTTCAATAGTTTCTCCTCCTAGTTATCCCAAAATCAATTAGCTCTCTGTTAGAATTTGATATACTTCTGTCACCTCAACTGTAAAAAAATTCTTGCGTGAAATGTAGATTCAAAATATCTATTCTGTTTTTCAGCATCCTGAACAGGTTCATCAACAGTTACACCATTCATGTCTAGTGGACCATTGTGATTCATCCCTTTCCTTCTAGTGTTATCATAAGTAAAGTAGTCTTTTCTTTGCCATGGAATTCTTATAATCTGCTTTAGATTGCCTAACCCTCTTTGTAACAAATAATTTATAGACTACTTTGTACTTAATGTAGGTTTCTATTATCTCCTGATTGTTTTTACATATACCATATATTTTTATAATATGTTACTATGTACTAATGACCTTCCATATACTGGAAATCCTGTCCATAGTTTTGCTGATGATAGCATTCTGTGTTCCAGTTTGAGAAACCTTGCTCACAAAGGGCTCCAAGTTTTTGAAGATCTTTCATCAGTTCTTTAAATGCCATTCTCCAATGGGACAAAGAAAAGTTAGTCAATTTTTCTTTGTCCCATCTTATTTCTCACAAAAAAAAAAAAAAAAAAAGTCTACTGCTCCTATGCTCATCTTCAGTGACATTCAGATTTCTATGAAAAATCATATATCTCTTATTATCTCTTACGATGTGCTTATGTCAAAGAAAATTAGAAATCGAGTAATCCCTTATTAGGGATTACTCGATTTCTAATTTTCTTTGACATAAGCACATCGTAAATACTGCTTTGTCTGTATAAAAAAACTGGATTATCTTTCTTAGGCATGTTAACATATATGTGTAAAAGTCCTTATTATCTTCAGCATGTTTGTCTACATGTAATAATGGGGTTGAAATATTCTGTATTAAACTCTCACAAGATTATGTGACTACTGCTGCTATTATTTTCACAAATGAAAAGTAACAATGTAACTAATAGCAACAGTGGCAGAGTCAAATAAAATTTAATCTTATAACAAAACACCATACACACCACACAAATAATTTACAGTATTCTACATTGTTTATTAGGCAGCATAGTTTCAAAAGAGAACCAATGTGTGTGCTTTAAATGTTATTCATACACCAGATGTATCCTCCCTCTGCCACTGTACAGTCTTGTAACCTGTGAATTAAATTAAAATGAACATTCTTTGAATAATGCTGTTAAGCTCAGTGCATGTATTGCAAATTCTATTGAGATTGTGTGAATTGTTGATGGGTGTTTCTTACACTGTTGCTTTAACAAAACCCCAAAAGAAAATGTCTAAATGGTTGAGATTGGGAGAACTCGTTGGCCAAAACACATCTCCATATCCTATACACTGGCCTTTAAATATACATCATACACACTGTTGTACTCTACAATTTTGTGTGGTGGGGGTGCCATCATGCTGGTACCAAGATGTCAGGCTTCAAATTTTACAGAACTTTTTAACCAGTCATATGTTAATGCAAAGTAAGTCATATTTCACCTGAGTCAGCATGCTGTCATGAAAAATTGGGCCTACAACTTCATCTTGCCATATGCCACAAACTGACAGACCATCTCACCCAGTTGCGAGTATTTCTGCAACAGTTGGGGCTTTGATGGATAGGAGACGAGTAGCAAGATTGTGCCTATTGGTGAAGCAGTCTCGAGTGAAATTGGCCTTGTCAGTCCACAGGATATTGCTGAGGAAACTGGGATTTTCTTTGGCCTTGCTTAAGGGAAAATTACAAAACTCCAGGCATTTTGTATCATCACCTTCATGCAGAAAATAGTGATAGGGATACAGTTTGTTCTTTTGAAGGATCCTTCAAGTGTGTGTGTGTGTGCGTGTGCGCGCGCGCGTGCGTGCGTGCGTGCATGCATGCATGCGCACTTTATCCCTCATGTGGAAAAAGCTTTCCAGACACTGTTAGTTGGATATGACAGGAACGAGGCCATAACACCTTCTTTGTGTACACATTCCAAATGCTGTAAATATTTGTATCCTTTTTTTTTTTTTTTTTTCATGCATCAGACTCCCTGTTAGCATAAAACAATTCACAACACATAATTGTGGTATATGATATTGCATCCTCTGAGGGCATCTCTCAGAAAATAATCTCGCTGTTGCTCTAGCATCTCAACCGCATTCTCCAGACAATAATATCTCATATAAATCATTTTTGGATAATATATTTTCACGTGATTTTACAAATGTGCATGTGAATAAAAAAGTTGTACACAAAGAAATTGTACTTCTAATGAATTTTGCTTCACTTTTTGTTCAGTGTGTTTAACACAAATATATAAATTTCATGCTTATACTGTGTGCCAGTGCATATTCTTGAGTTTGATGCACTAGTTGAAGGGTCGGTTTGTGTCCATATTTGCATAAAATTCTGTACTACAAGGTATTTGTCATTTCCAGTGGACTGGTGAGAATGTGGCAATTCATGGGACATTGAAACCAAAAATCCCCTCACATTTAAATCAGACAAAACTATATTGCCTGTCATTTAAATTATTACTTGATGTGTCATTCTTTCCTGTGAAAATGTAGAACGTTGTAAATTGTACTGTAAAATGTAAATTGTTATAAATTGTTCTGCTATTTTATTATGAAATTAAAATGATTTGAATTTGTTGTTGTTATTACTTACATTGTTACCCTTCATTTGTGAAAATAATAACAACAGCCATACAATGTTGTTGAATGTTACTGATAACTGCTCTTTTATAATAAATGGCCAAAATCACAAAGTTAATAACCATTCCCATTTAATTTATCTTTTATTGTTATTATTATTTCCTGATAAAGAATTTATTATTGCTCATTGTTTTTTTTTTTTTTTAATTTTTATTTCATGAAACTGCTGCTCTCTCTCTACCACATATTTTTTAAAATAATTCTTTTGAATTTTATTTCTTTGTCATTATTTGCAAGGAGACACATGACACAACTGTTCAATACAGCTAAACATGCTTATCGAAAAGCAGCCATCATATCACTTAGCATGTTAGTTAATTTTTTGTTCAAATAAAATTGGTTTACATTCATTTCAAATATATTGATCATGTTTATAGATCAAACCAAGGACAGAGAACAACATTTCCACTGACTTAATCATACAGTGCTTGATTAAGCAAAATTTAAATTTAGAAATCGTAAATCTAAGCAGTAACACTTAGTCCAATTTTAATATCAAATTCAAAAATTTCAGCCCAAGTATGACAAAAAAAAAAAAAAAAAAAAAAAAGAGGTCCAGATGGCATATAGCTTAAACCTAAAAATAAGCAAGACAGACCCCCAATGTATTTTAATTGAAAAACTCTGTATGTATTATATTGCATACTAACTTCTTGCATTGCTGTATTTCCTTTGGCCTTACAGTTCTTAATACTCACACATGATCAAACATATCTTCGATAATATGTTTATTCAAATAAATAAATGACATTAATAATAACTGAACCAAGAAAACTATTTTTTATATATTATAAATCAAACAAAATGAATAGAATCTAACGTAGCACAACAGAAGAGTCTGTAGTTCTAGATAAATAAAAAAAAATGAAGAAGTGGAGTACTTTTTCACTTTACAAACCTTGCAAAAATAATTACAAGAAGATTTGCTTGGAATAAACCACATCGTGTTCTCACATGTTTTCAGCTAATTGCTCTTCAAAAGCCCTGATATGCCCAAGGCTTAGGATGATGCTATTTTTACAAAATTAGAGAGCATAACTGGTGAGTAACCTTGATTTAGAACAGCAATTGTTCAATACACAACTGAAATATAAACATTACACATGAAATGCGGTGCCTCCGTAGCCAGGTGGGAAGGAGCAGCAGGGCGTAGCACACGCTTCTTGATTAGACCGGGGTTCGAGCCCGTCACCACCAAATATGGAGGATGCGGAAAGGTCAGGGAATGATCACCTCATATTCCCAGAGCAATATGGCCTTAGTTGCTAATGCTCCTAAAAATCAAAATAACTAACTAACATGAAATGCAAGTTGCACCTGGGTGGCACTGTGTGCCCATGAAGCCCAAAAAATAAGAATGGACATGTCAGGTTATTTCATACTATTCTCTGTGATAAACATAAAAACATTACTTCAAAAACAACTTGAATAAAGGCAGATCTATATGCAGAAAGGTAGAGGAAGTTCCAGTCGTTAATGTTGAACAAACAGTTAATGTGAAAAAGTTTTTCTTGCATGGCACCTGACAGGTCATTCATGCCTGGTGCCAAATTAAAGGTTGATAAGTACTAATATTTTGGTTATACTCTCAATACTTTTGGTAATAAAGTATATTTTTAACTGATCCTTGAATAAATTGTACTTGGTGTGGTCTTTTCATGTATAGGTCATTATAAAATCAGACGATATGGAATTAGCTGGAGAGATAATTCAGAGTTTGGCCAATTTTTTAAACCTTGAAGATCTTCAGGTTGTTGCTGAATTCCCTAATGAGTTCGAGATTTTAAACAATCTGATGGCCAAGGTGAGTAATTTTTTAATAAATTGCTAAAGTATTAAATTGTGAACACATGAATATGAATGCAATATAACATAAATGCAGTTAAATTGCAATTCACAGCATGTATTTAAGGGGCAATCTTGTGTTGAAAAATCTGATTGGATACTATAACACAGTAACAAAGGAACTGGATGCAAAAATGATAATTTTGACATCTATACTTAAATTTCAGAAAGGCTTCTGATACCTTTGTATATAAAAGACTGCCATACACAATGTAGTGTGGAATTAAAAATTGTTGCTGTGGGTAAAGAGATAGTTGAGTGGGAGAAAGACAGTGAGCTGTTATCAACTTGGATCAATGTTATTAGTGGAGTTCGTCAGGGTTCATTGTTGAGCCCATTGTTTTTTCTCTATTAATGATATTGATGAAAGCAAATCAGGCTTAATATCTAGGTTTGCAGGGGATGTGAAGGTTGGCATTTTAGTTGATCACACTAATCATGTTATGCTGCTGCAACAAGATCTAGGAAAATTAGGCATATGGGCTGAGAAGTGGCAGTTGAAGTTTAATATTGACAAATGCAAGGTACTTCATATGGGGAGCAGCAATCCCAGATTACATACCAACTGTGTGGTACTACATTCAGCATATTGGAGGATGACAAAACCTGGGGTTAATTGTGCAGTCAGATATGAAATTCTATCAGCAGTGCAGACAGACAGACTGCCAGGAAACTCATGGGTTTTATCAATGATATACAGGAATTTTGCCAGCAGGGATAGGGAAGTGTTATCCCTTTCTGTACGGCAATTTTAAATACTGTATACAGATCTTGGAAGCCTTATTTTAGGATGTGGAACTGTTGGAACAGGTTCAGAGAATATCAACAAGATTGGTGAGGGTGGCAAAAGGGAGTTCAAAATCTAGTTTAGACTGATTAATAACTGCTTCACAAATGTTGCAGGCTTTGGTGTTGACAGAAACTGAACCTGGACATTTGGATGCAAACCAATATGAATGTTGCAATAGCATTTGGATGCTACAGTATATGCAACATTCACAAAAGTGAACAGTGCTCAATGGCTATCATCTTTCACAACAGAAAATTGTTATTACATTTTGGCAGTCAATGTAAATTGCATTCAGATCCTTGGGATTAATCCTTGACAGAAAGTTAAACTTCTTTGAGCATATTAAACAAATTATAATTTACACAGACTCTCCCAGCTCAATCAGAGCAATGCAAAATCCTCCTATAAGAATTGCCCTGTTTTTAACTAAATCAGAGCTTGCTATTACAAATTGAACATCAATAATTAGTGAACTTTTGTTGGATTCCAGCACATTCAGGGATAAAGGGGAATGAACTGGCAGATATACCTGCTAAAATAACATCAACTATTTGACCTCTGTCCTTATTCCAACCTTTGACTATAATGTCATCATACAAGCAGCATGCCTTACATAGTGGCAAGAGCTATGGCACACCAGAATCAATAATAAACTTTTCCAGTTGAAACAGGACACAAAATTTTAACACTCAAGCATCCAGACAATGAGATGAGAAGTGGTATTTTTACGGGCAAGAATAGGACTCATCTGACTCACCTCCATCTACTCACAGGTGGCGATCCTCCTCCTCAGTGCTTAGCACAACAGTCAAATATATTCTTATTGACTGTCCTCACCAGCAAGAGGACATCAGTCCTGCTTTCTCTGATTATTCTTAAAGAACCGATAACACTAGACATGCTATTGGCAATGAGGCAAACATTAATGAACTTTTCTGCTCTCTGAAAAAAATTGTAATACAGTAAACCCCCGCTATTCACGGGGGTTACGTTCCTGAGAAATGTTGCGAATACTGAAAATGCGAATACTGAGTTATGGCTCCCATAGTAATAAAGGGCTTCCATTCCAAAGTATGAAATATATAAGAAAAACTAGTCTAAATTTTTGTCTATGTATGTATTATATGTACCTTCATAATATGACTATGTACATAGACAGTACATAGTGAAATGCAAGCATATGGCATCAAAATGAAAATAAGAAACAATTTAATATTAAATGTAATATTTATTAGAAATTTCAAACAAATCTTTGAAACCAGCACCTTTGCTAGCAAAAAAAACTTATCCCGCCAGTGCTATTACCAGTTTCGCTAAAGTGTTGATAAAGGAGTTTTGCCTTTTCACGAATGATGAGTGAACTTAACGGAATTTTATTTGGAGTTCAGTCTTCTATCCACAGATTTAAAGCATTTTCCATTGTTTCTAATTTAACATCACGAGTTACAGAGCAAATTTTTGAAGCAATTAGCGCGTTTTCACGGACACAACGGCGGATTTTTTCTTCCGATTTTTTGATTGATCGTACTATTGACTCATTGATTTTATAATGTTTTGCCACTGAGGAGACACTTTCACCATTAGAAATTTTGTCTAATAACTCAATTTTATTCGCTAATGTCATCACCTTCTTTGATATTTTCACATTTCCCTTGTTATTCGTAGCCATATTTTTGTACGGGTTAGAAAGAACTTGTCCACAATAAAGTCACTTTCGTCTTTTAACACACTCGAAAAAGTCTGTTTTACACTGCAAAACGGTAGATTTATCACTTTTGTAAGCATATCAATTTATAAATTGATAAATTTATTCAATTTATAAGCATATAAATTAAAAGCAAACGACAAAAACTTCCATTACAAGCACATAACACATACTGAACAAGGATTAGCGAAAAACATCCACGCTCGCGATTTTGTCACCCCTCTCTCCCCACCCACTGAACGCTGTTTTGACTGGGAAAGATGATTTTAGCCACGCCCATGTTTTTTTATGGCGGATAATATTCACAGCACTTTAAAATTTTCACATTTTTTTAGGTTTCATTTTATATTAAATCAGCGATCGCAAACACAGATACCGCGAATAGCGGGGGTTTACTGTATATCATTAATTCTTAATAGGTTTCTAAAATGAAATTGAAGTGGCTTCAATTCTGAATTATTTCCTAACACATTCCTATGAATAGGCACATTATAGCCAGTGCAGCATATGTACCACTAAAAACCCATAGGACACATCTGCACAAGATCACATCTCTATTAGGGATTACCCTAACTTCTAATCTCTCTTGGCCTAAGCACATCATAAATATTGCTTCTTCTGCATCTAAAAAATTATTGGGTTGTCTATTTCATGCTTGACATTTCTTCCAAATAGCTGCTCACTCTGTACAAATATCAAATCTTTTTTTTTTTTTTTTTTTATGAAAACCCCAAACACGAGAGGTATTAGAACCTATAGTACTTGGGTTAGAGGTTGAAAAGGTGAAAGAAGATATTTGTTGACATTAGACTTGAACTTCTGTAGACTGTAATTTTCAGGAAATACATATGAAGGTTGTTCCAGAAAAATGGCAGTTGAATAAATAAACAAGGAAGATGAAAAGTTGGTTCTGTGAGTTTGAAGTTGGACAGTAAATGAATGTTGGCTGGTGACGACACTTGTTTGGACTGTTTTGAAAGAGAGAACAGGAATTATAGAAGCCAATTCAGAAGAGCAGTGCCCATGGAAGTATAAATATGTCCATATTTATACTTTATATATTAAATCTGCCCTACTATGTAATATTATTCCCACATTTGATCAGAAATTTCTAATCAGATTCTGATTAAAAACCTCTCACCTGATCAACAATTGCTAGTATGGATCTGTCAGTGTCAATGTCCACTGGTGATATTCTGGTGTATGTAACCCATCTATCGACAAATTCAATGAAAACGTTTGGTCAAAATCAAAGCAATTGCTGTTGACATTTTAAAAGCTTTTGATTGTGTTTGGCATAAAGATCTTCTAAATAAGCTTGTATCTTATGGTTTGTGGGCCATCTGTTTTTTTTTTTTTTTTTTGGGTATCCAGTTTTCTCTCTGGCTGCTCACTGTGGGTGACCTATGTCTTCTAACTTTTCCACTAATGCTAGTTCCCCCCCAAGGTTCAGTTCTTTCTCCCACTCTTTTCCTATTATATTAATGACTTTCTTCCATTGACCAGAAATCCTATCCATAGTTTTCCTGATGATAGCACATTGCATTCCACTTTCCAGTTTGAAAGATCCTGCCCTGCACAAACAGCTTCAACTTCTGAAATATCCACTACCAATTCCTTAAATGCCAATCTCCAGGAATTTTCCAGTGGGGGCAAGGATAACTTAGTTGATCTCAATCCTAAAACTCAGTCCTGTCTTGTATCTCACAAAAAGGATTCTTCTGCTCCTATGCTTATCTTCGATGACACTCCGATTTCTAGGCAAGATCATATATCTCTAATGGGGATTACCCCTGATGTCTAACCTCTCTTAGCATAAGCACATTAGAAATATTGCTTCATCTATATCTAAAAAACTGGGTTTCCTCTTTTGCTCTTGTCTGTTACTTTTCTTTCACACAACTGTACAGATTGCAGATCTGCCTCATAGAATATTGTTCCCACATCTCAGAATAGTATTCCATGGGGTAGTACCTCCAAAACCTTTTTTGGGCTTCTAGACTACATTCAGTTAATTAATGATCCATCTCTAACAAGGTCTGTCCACTTTCTATCTCACAGATTTTCTGTTTCTGCTGCATGCCTTTTCTGTAGATGATTCCACAATGCTTCTTTAACCAGTGACTCCATTATTTTCCCCGGAACACAAGTTAAACTAACAGGTCTATAGTTCCTTGTGTCACTTTTGATGAACCCCCTTTGTGAATTGGTGATGCATTTGCACTTCCATGGGCAGTTTTTCTGAATTGGCTTCTATAATCCCCTCTTCCAAGCCAGTTTGAAAATGTGCTCAATCATAATTTTACTGTCCAACTTTTCTTATTCTTCATTTATTGCCTCAACTTTCATTTTCTGGAAGAACCTCTCTTCATATATATTTCCTCTCGATTACATACAGTCTACAGAAATCCAAGTCTAATATCAAAAAATATCTTCTTCTCAACCTTCAACCCATGGACAGTAATAAGTACTGCAGATTAGCATTAGTAGAGGCATACGATGCAAAAAAGCAAGCTTATGCAGAATCAGCCAAAAAAAAAAAAAAAAACCCTACCATTTCACCCCTCCTATGTGAAGTGGTCCAATGTGATTGATCCCTTTCCTTCTAGAGTTTACATAAGTAAAGAATTCTTTGCTGTTTTTCTTTGTGTCCTTTGCCAAAGATTTCTTGTAATCTGCCTTACCTCCTTTGTGACTTCATTACAGACTAGTTTATATCTGCCATAGGCTTCTGTGTCACCTGATACTTTATATGCATCTCATACATTTTTATCTGCCACGAGCCTCATTAATTCATCTGACATCCATTTAGGCCTAAACCTTTAACAGTATTTCTTAGTTGGAATGAAAAGCCTAGTAGCCTCCAAAATTAAGTCCCTGAAGGCTTCCTATTTAGAATTCAACGTTGGTAACATTATCAGTTGATCTCACTGTACAGAATTTAAAAACTGTCTGAGACCCCTACAGTCACCTTTACGAAAGCAAAAGCCCTTCCCTTTAGCCTTGATGGTAGTTACATCTTTAAGTAATTCCCACATCAGCACATTGTGATCACTGTCACCCAGTGGTTCCTTTATCTGCAAATTCTTAATGCATGAATAATCACTGTTGATAATCAGATCAAGAGTATTACTCCCTCTGGTTGCCTCTCGAACATTGCTGTAGAAAACAGTCATCCAATAAATGCACAAAAGTCTTGCTGGTGTGCAAGTGACCAACCCACAAGTTCCAGTCAATATCTGGAAAGTTAAAATCTCCCATTATAAGACATTCTGATTTACTGGCCCACTATTTCTCTGCACAATTGCTCATTATACTCATCAGATTCATTAGGCCTTCTTAGGCTAGATTCTAATACCTCTCATGCTTGGGGTTTTCATATCTAAAAAAAAAAAAAATAGTAAATCCCAAATCAGTACATTTGTGACCATCTGTAGATTCTTAATGCATGAAGCATCGCACTGATAATCATTGCTTTCTCTCATTGCCTCACTAACAAGATGTTGAGACAGCCATCTAATAAATCCATGAATGTTTTGCTACTGTGTGAGTGAACAACCATAAGTTCCAGTCTTTCTTCTATTTTCCTCTTATATTAATAAATGTCCTTTTATATTCTTCTCTTGTATTATATTAATGTTCTTCTTGCACTAATTGCAAATCCTATCCATAATTGCACCCTACACTGCAATTTAAGAAACCTTGAAAAACTTCAATATTTCTAAAATCCTGACTTATTTCTCACAAAAAAAACAGTCCACTGCTCCTATACTCATCTTTGATGACACTCAAATTGCAAAATTTCTACAGATCACGTATCTCTATTAGGGATTACTGATTTGTAATCTTTCTTGAAATATGCATGTTAGAAATACTGCTTTCCATGCATCAAAAGAATTGCATTTTCTTTCTCGCTCTCTGTAGTACTTTTTTTTTTTTTACACAATTACCCACTCTATGCAATTCTCAATTTCCCCATACCATGGAATATTGTTCCCACATCTTAGGTAGTGCCCTCTAAAACCTTTCCAAAGGTTCTTGACCCCATTTAAAAGAGCAAAGTGGAGAGACTTCTGGCTCATAGAATATTGTTCTTTTGAATTGGCATATTAATGACAATTTCACTCACTTAATTCCCCCCACTTTCTTCCAAACCAGTCCAAATATGTGCCACAACTGGTTAGTATCCATTCAGTCACAGAACCAACCTTTCCTCTTATTGATTTATCCCTTCTACTTCTTTTTGGAACCACTTCTCTTCACATTTTTTTCTCAAAAATAACAGTCTACACAAATTCCAGTCTGATATCAACAAGTATCTTTTTGTCTTCCCCTATGTACTATATTAAATACTGTAATTTTTTTTTGTCTTATGCTGTGTAGATTTTAATTTAAAAAAAAAAAATCAATCCATATTAAGCATTTAATAACACCTACATTTATTTTCTTATGAAGTGCTTCAAAAAATTTTTGAAGCACTTCATAAGAAAAATGGCACCAAAATAAAATTTTTGGTGCCATTTTTCTGTACCAACGTTCATATATTCACATCTTGCATGGTGTCTTGCTGTTGGTTTTATATAATTTCTGCAGGCATTTATGTGAAAGTTATGTTAAAAGTGCTTTTTCTATTCAGGTAGAAGAATACCAGAGTGTTCGGCAAAGACTTTCTGCCGATATGGCAGATAATTCCAGTTTGATTCGCAGCTTTGTGGTACGTGCTGAAGACGCTCGTCTCATGGGTGATTTGTAAGTTCAATTTCCAAAAAATGTTGTTTTATGAATTTTATTTCATTAACTAGTATTAGTATTACTAGTTACAAAGAAGTGTGCTTATAGAGCACCAGCAAAAAAACACAAAAACCCTACCATATCCTCTCATCTGTACTTCTCTAATTTTGTCTAATCCTTCTTTAAATTTATTCAAATACCCACTTCAACAATGGCAGATGGAAGTTTATTCCACTGGTGGAAGCAAATTATTGTGCATCTCTCCTGTATTCTTTTATAAATTTATTTTTTGTCTCCTAAAGTGCGTTGTCTAAGGGAAAAATAAGAATGCCATCAGATTTTAGTTTACTCAACCCATTTAAAGCCTTTAACACTTCAGCAAGTTTTCTCACTGCCTAATTTCTAGGTGCAATTTTCAAAACTAAAGTCTTGCATGGTAAGAGTGCCCAACAGAAGCATATGCTTCCTAAAATTAGGCTTCCAAACCTATATGCAGTACTAAGATGCAGCCTAACCTTATATACCTCAATATATCATCTCCTTCCTGTCTCCACTGGAAAAGTGTCTAATTTCATTGACAAACCCCATTAGCTGTCTGCACTTCCCCGTGAACTTCAAGTCAGACTGTACAATTATTCCTAGGTCTTTTTCATTCTCCCCCCATGTGGAGAAAACAAAAAAGACCTAAAGAGGCCTTGAGTACAGTACTGTTTTATTTATTTACTGTACTCCTAGCATTAAGTGGGCAGTCAATGTATATACGCAGCTGTTTTTGCTCTTAGTGCAGCCTACATATTTAAATGTCCCATGACGACACCCAGCAGGATTTTTAATCCGTCATACCTTGTCTTTGAGCTGCTGTATGTCCTGGTAGATGTGTGGGAATCAGTTAAACCTGTTCTTAAGGCTGCTTAAACCAGTAGTCTGTATGATAAGTCTTGTAATATACAAAATGAACATATAAGAATGTCCATTATTAATGATGGAAGACAGAATAAAAGTACAGTTTGCTGCATATAGCTTGTCACTTTTTAATTTGCTGAAGAGATTATACATACAAGGCTTGATTAAAAAGTGTGATGAATAATTGAATGCACAGTGGAGCTAAAAGATTGTGACCAGAAGGATTACATCTTTTGAGCACACAAATACCAAATTTTAACTTGCAGTTAAAACCTATCATGAAGTTGCTTTGAGGGAGCATTTATCTTTCTCAGTTGGCATGTATATCAAAAATGGGTTTTTGCTTGAAAACCCATTTTTGGGTTTACGCAAAAAATGAGAAAGACAAATACTCACTGAGATGCAAACTCAATTTTTATTTTATCTTTTTATTTTCACAAGAAATGATAACACTGTTAGATTTTGGAATTTTTTTTTTAAATTTTGTGAATTTTCTGTTATTTTCATTAACAAATTGTCCAACAAGTGTGCTGTAGTATTCTACACTGCAAATTACAAATTCAAGTTAATAGTGATCTATCAGTAAGATGCCAAAGTAATTAGCCATATGGTGCAAGGAAACCCTTGGGTATTTGCTACACTGACCCACCACATTCATTTTACTTTTGCCTCTCAGAGCCTTATGAACTCAATCAAATCTCCTCTCCAAGGTGTCTAGTTTCCAAGCTCTGCAGCCTATATTCAAAGTCTTTCCTCATATAAGCACACTTTTGCCAACTTCACCAGGCATATTACTCACTTTCAGACAATTTCAAGAATCACAGTGTCTTTTTTTTTTTCAGGTGTGCTCACCATACCTGGACAGTAAATTGTGGTCTCAAAATTGCATTATACAGTTGTATTATGACCTTCCTGTGTCTACAAACAAAAGTTTGATAAATCATCAAAAGGACACCATTGAGTCCTCCTTGCTGCTTGTTTACACAACTCAGAGAACTTCATGTCTGACCATATCCTACTATTTTTAGTTCAATCCCACTAAATATGTAAGTTATTTTGGGATTACTATTCTTCAAGTGTAACACCTTGCATTTTGCTGCATTAAAAGATAGCTGCCATTTTTCTGATCATCTCTAAAGTCTCTCTAAGTTGTCCTGAAAAAGCTGCACTTGGCACTGACCACCAACTACTCTACCAATCATAATATCATCTGCAAATTTGACATCCTGCTCATTATCAGTTTATCGTCATTTAAGAAAATCTAAGGTAACAGTAATCCCAGTATCAATCCTTGGAGAAGCCCACTTTTTTTTTATTAACCCAATGTGAAGAATAGCCATTAATCACAACTTTCTGCTTCCTGCCCTGCAACCATCCCACATTCTATCCAAGAATTTTCTCTGTATTCAGGATGTTCCAGCTTATACAATAAACTCTCATGGAAGATTAAGCCAAATGCTTTGTTGAAATATAAGTAAACAATGTTGAAAGTATTTCCTACATCTCATGAGCAACTGTCAAAATAGCTAACCAGGTTAGTAAACATAATATTCCATTCAGAATTTCATTTCTATCTAAATAAGCATGTAATTCACTCTATTTTTGCCTCCATGATTTTCTCTAATACTGAAGTAACTGACTGGTTGGTAATTACCCACTTCACTCTTAGAGCTACTTTTCTGTATTAACTTCACTCCTAGGTCCTCTTTTACAAATTGATTTATTATTCCCTTGGACAAATGAAATTCCAATTTACACTGGGCATTTCTCCAGTCCAAGGAAATAACATGCTGATGGCATTCTTCCTCAAACTACACACTAGGAGGGGGGCATAAATTCAAATTGAGGAAGGATGATTGAAGGATAGATGTGTGGCAGTTTACCTTTGGCCAGTGGATCATTTGAACAAATTCATCTGTTGTTGTGGAAGTCTGTAGATTGAATAAATTCAAGGAAGAACTAGACAAATTATTAGGGGGGGAGGATGGGAAGGTTTTTTTTTATGATGCTTTATAAGCTTGCTTTTTTGCATTATTTTTCACTACTAATAGTAATACTAACTCCTGAGTCTAATAACAACCTCATAATTAACCTCAGTGGTTCAGTGCACTCTCCTGCTACTTTCTCAAAATTACTGGGTGTATGCCTTACTTGCTTTTAGGCTTGAAAATTTTTCTAATATGATGGGCTGAGAGATGGCAGTTGAAATTTAACATTTACAAATGCAAGGTACTGTATATCAATTTAAGCATTCAAGGAAGTAATCTTGGAAGCTACTAGGTTTTTTGTTCCAACTAAGAAATACTGCTCTAGGTTCAGGCCCAAATGGATGTCAGATGAACTAATGAGACTTGTGGCAGAGAATAAAAATGCACAGGATGCACATAAATTGTCAGGCAACACAGAAGCCTATGGTAGATACAAGCTAGTCTGTAATCAAGTCACAAAGGAGGTTAGGCAAGCAAAGGCAGATTATGAAAAATCTTTGGCAAAGGATGCAAAGAAAAATAACAAAGGCTTCTTTACTTATATAAACTCTAAAAGGAAGGGGATGAATCTGATTGGTCCATATCAATGATTTGACTATAGATGATCATTCTCAGATAGCTGCTGAACTAAATGAGTATTTTGCATCTACATTCGCACATGAGGAGTTATTCAAGGAGAAGAGGGCAAGATGTTTACAGACTTTGATGGAGAGTTGAATGATTTTGTAATAACTGAGAGCAGAGTGGAGGAGAAATTGTTGAAGATAAGCATAAGAAAGGCACCTGGGATCTATCCAGTTATATTAAAGGAGGCAGCAAAGGAAGTAAGCAAACTCTTAGCCATAATTATGAGAACATCCTTGGACTCGGGGAAAGTCCCCACGGACTGGAGATGTGCAAATGTATCGCCAATTCACAAAGGGGGATAAAAGGGCGACACAAGTAATTACAGACCTGTTAGTTTGACTTCTGTTCCAGGGAAAATAATGGAGTCACTGGTTAAAGAAGCATTGCAGGATCATTTAGACAAGACTGCAGCAATAATTCAGACACAGCATGGGTGTGTCAAGGGGAAGTCTTGTCTGACCAGTTTGATTGGATACTATGATGTAGTCATAAAGGAACTAGATGCAAAAAATAATTTTGATATGATATACTTGAATTTCAGGAAAGCTTTTGATACTGCACATGGACGACTACTGTGCAAATCGGAGCAGTATGGCATTAAGGGCAAGTTGCTACAATGGATAAAAGAATGGGTGAGTGGGAGAAGACAGAGTGGTAGTCATTGGGTACTGCTCTACGTGGACTAATTGTTCCTCAGGGTTCAGTGTTGGGCCCACTGTTGTTTTGTATATTTATCAATGGTATTGATGAAGGTATATCATCAACCATAATGTCGAAGTTTGCAGATGATACGAAGGTTGGCAGGGTTGTTAATAACAGTAATGACAGTATGCTTCTGCAACAGGATCTGGAAAAGTTGGGTAGATGGGCTGAGAAGTGGCAAAGAAGTTTAACGTTGACAAATGCAAAGTACTGCATATGGGTAGCAGTAACCCCAGAGAAATGTACCAACTATGCGGAGTTTCACACTCAGGGTAGTGGAGAGTGAAAGAGACCTGGGGGTAATTGTTCAGTCAGATATGAAGTTTTCTGAGCAGTGCAGACAGGTGCCAGAGTAGATCATGGGAAATTGTCAATGATATACAGGAATTTTGCGACAAGGGGTAAGGAGGTGTTTATCCCCTTGTATAAGGCAATGATCAGGCCACACCTTGAGTACTGTGTACAGGTCTGGAAGCCTCATTTTAGGAAGGATGTAGGGTTGCTAGAATGAGTACAGAGAAGGGCAACAAGACTGGTGAAGGGAACAAGGGGTGCTCTTATGAAGAAAGGCTTTAGTTCTACAAATTGCAGCTTCTGGAGACTTAGGATTGATGGATGGATTGATCAGGCTTAATGCTGATGGGATTCTTGCTCAGATTACAAACCTGAGGGAGCATAGATTCAAACTGAGGAAAGACAGGTAGAAAGTTTACCTTTAGCCAGTGGGTAGTTGATTGCTGGAATAAACTTCCATCTGTTGTTGTGGAGGTTTATAGCTTAAATAAATTCAAGCCAGAACTAGACAAACATTTGGAATAAATGGATCAGTGAAACAGGAATGTTTTTTTTTTAATGTTTTATGGCTTATGCTGCTTTCTTGCATCGTGTGCCTCTACTAATGCTAATATGGAACCAGTAATACCAGATTAACATACCAACTCTGTGTTATTACACTCAGGAAAATGAAAAGGCCTGCAGGTAATTTTGCAGTCAAATATGAAGCTCTCCAATCAGTGCGGACAGGCTGTCATGAGAGCTCATGGTGTTTTGTCCATGATATGCAGGAAGTTTGCTAGCAGGGATAAGGAGGTAATTATCCCTTTGTAAAAGGCTGCATCTTGAGCATCATCATATACAGGTCTGGAAGCTTCATTTTAGGAATGATGTAAATCTGCTGGAATGGATATAGAGAAGAGTAACAAAATTGGTGAAGAGAACAAAAGGGTGCTCTTACCAAGAACGGCTTTAGTTCTGCAAATTGTAGCCTCTGGAGACTAGGTCTCCAGAGGCTACAGTTGCAGAACTAAAGATGATTGAAGTTATTTAAGGCCTTCAATGGATTGAGTAAGTTGTGTTGATGGCATTCTTTCTCTTGCCGAGACTACACATGTGGGGGTGCATAAATTTAAATTGAGGATCATTGCAGGATAAATGTGTGGAAGTTTGCCTTCAGCTAGCGGGTGGTTGATTGTTGAAATAAGCTTCCATCTGTTGTTGTGGAAGCAGGTAGTTTGAATAATTTCAAGGAGGAACTAGACAAGTTTTTGGAGGGGGGTAGATAAGTAAAAGTGGGTAGTTTATTTTATTTATTTATTTATTTTTTTTTTTTGTGGTTTATGCTCTATAAGCTTGCTTTCTTGCATCATTTGCCACTCTTTAATATTAATACTAATTTTATTATCACTAACTTCATGATTTCCAGCTTCACTTGCAATTTGTCCCCATGAAGGATCTTGCTTTTGTAAATATTGATGTTTGAAAGCTTTTTTTATGTATTGTAAAATCTGAAAAAAGGCAACACATATGGAACACAACCTTGTGTTCCATATGCAGAAGTGATTTTTCGATTTCGATAATATGGCCCCTAACGAGCATAGTAAGAAGAAAATTTCAACTTCTGAGTTCTTGGAATGAATTACTAAAAAACAGTGTGTTATTGGGTTCACATTACGATATTTTCACGATTTTATGGTGCTTCTGGAACAGATTAATATCATAAAGTGGGAGGGGGGGGTCTTCTATACTGTGCAAAAAGTAGGAGTCTCACAAGAACAACCTTTAACTGAGAACAAATCACCCAGTATTTGAGGATTACTGCAACAGAGTTGAAGATGCATTTGAGGTGACAACTTATCACATGATGCAGAGTGAGGTGACAGTTACCGATCACATAATAAGAGCTTGGTGGTACTGAAACTGTGGTGTTGCCATACATTTTTCCGAGAGCCGTAGTTGATAATGTAGAGTAACTTGTTAATACGAGACCCTGTAATACAAATGTAATTCGAAAACAAGAGCCAATCGACAAGTTTTAATGTAATTTTTGTGTTCAACAGTTTTCCTAAAAACTGCTCATCCCTCTATGATTTGTTTCACTGCAGAAATGGTACTTGAGCATATCTCTGATCTGATATTCCCTTAGTAATTTGGAATCTCCTCTTTTCAATCTTCTTTGGCTTAGAATCTCTATACTCCATTTTGTAAAATTCATCTGTTGCTCTCCTAACTCCACTAATCATTTGGAACTCTTTGACTTCTCTTCTTTGCAACTTGACTTTCTCCAGTCCAACTTTTCTAAGAGTGAAGTAATTTTCCTTGAAGATTTTAATGTTCACAGCTGCAGCTGGCTTCCATTTTCTAGTCACATGGACCCAACTGGTCAAGGTGTTGAGGCTTTTGTAATTAATAATGACCTTGCTTGTATTGTTCATTTACATACCAGAATACTAGACAATCATAACCATTCTGTCAACACTTGTTCTTTTTCTCACGAACCTTTCCAAGTATGCAGCCGAGGTCAGTGGTCCTCTAGGCACCTTAGACCATAACTTGGGATGGTCTCTTCTCCAATGGAGCCTTTTTCCATGGCCATTCCCAGCGCCATACTGTTTGGCATTAAGAATGCAAAATGGGACAATCTCTGAGATTTCTATTCTTCTCCTTCGTTAGATTAAATGTTTTAAATCTTCTAATGTCAGTTTTTGCTCAAATAATTTCAGTGAAATTATTCTTGTAGGGATGATTTCCTTTATTCCACACTCCACCTTAAAATGTCACTCACCCTTTATCTAAATCTTGGTTTCCCAATAAATGCACTGAGGCTATTTAAGATAAGAATGTTGCATATTGCAATTGGCTTAAATCCAAATCTCCAGTTTTTGCCTGCACCAAAGCTTAAAACAATTGTAAAACCCAGCACCTTGCTTTCTAGGCTGCTGTACATTAAAACAGAAACAGTGAAAGAACCACTTTCATCTCTGACCCCCCCCCCCCACCAAGCTACCAGTTTTCCAACCTACCTGATGCTGCCTTGATGGCATCAGCAATATCCTTGCACCCTTTCTATTGAAGTGTATCCCATTCCTGTAGAATCAGTCTCTCCTGTTAACAAGCATAGACCACACTCAGAAAAATTCTACCCTGTGAGCCTTGCATAACCTCTCCAGGGCTGTCTTCAGAAAAGACATAAAATTAAATAAGACTGTCTGAATATCACAAATTTGTTATTAATACATTAATTAAAATTTACTGTTTAAAAAAATTGCATTATTCAAGATTTTTTTGATATGAACTCTTAGTATTTCATTTCACCCCCCCCCCCTCTGAATTGGTCTAAATTACTGCAGTTTTGCTCTATTAAAAAAGAAAGGGTCACAAGATGTGGTCACAGTTTAGGGGTTTTAATATTAATATATTGTGGTGATTCTCTGAAAAGATGAAGCATTAGTAGCTAAAATTGGTTTATTTATATTTAATATTTTGGTAGGTATTTCAGAAAATATTTTAAAATATTCTAAAAGAAATTCAGAAAATATTCTAAAAATGATTGCATATGCTGATACTTTTAAGAATTGGCAAATTTCTCTAGACTAAGGACAGCCAAGTTTTATCAATAGTGGACTATATAATCAGAAATTTGTGTGTGGGCCATGGTGTTTTTTTTTTTTTTAATTGATAGTGGCATAGTTATAGTCTTGAATATTCAAATATTTAACAGATATATAAAAGCAATTCAAAAACAGTTTAATCAACTTTAGTTGTACAAAGTATACAGTTATAGTGTTAATCATTGATCAAATCAGTGAGAATTACAGTATTTAATAAGTTTTTAATCATACACTTTGTAACCTTTGTATGGACACATGCATATATACAGATGGCTTTTTAGTAATCCATTTATAATTTCAAGTCACGCAATGAGGCACTGGTATCAAGAACTTCATGGACTCAACCACGAACTTATTAATAGCTACAAGATACGCGCCAACAACCATGAAGAACTGATGTCCAGTTTGAAGCAGGTAAACCAGATAATCCAGAGAGCTGGACGTTTAAGAGGTAAAATTTTTGTTATTTATAGCATATTGCATAGTATTTGAACCAGTATTAATAATAAACATTTGCCTTATGTATTGATGGACCATTTTGCCTGCTAAAGGCAGGGCTGCCAACAAATGAAACTATATGCCTAGCTTCATTACTTTTTTCATTTATAAGGGTTTCTTCCTTTAGTTTTAGTTCTTGTTTATTGGTTTTTGACATCGTTTTACCATTGATTAAAAAACTGTAGGTTGAGCTGTTGATGAATTTAATTTTTAATTGGATAGTTAATGCAAAATCTGAAGTATAAGCCATTGAATAAAGTGGAAGGCTTGATTTATTCACTCTTCCAAGTTGAACATCCTTGGAATGTTCCTTGGTCTATATGACCCCCCCCATGTATAGATTCCCACAGCCACACTGTGGTATACCAGTAGACTCTGCTTGGTGCTTTATTATGCACATTAGCATATACGTATAATGCTCCTATTGTCTTCACCATGTCCATCTGCTCGTAACAATTCAACTCCAACAGATGGATTTTTACAAAATTTTATATTTCGACCATTTAAAAATATTTGTCAAGCCATTCCAAATTTCATTAAAAATATGACCAATAGAAATCCAGAAATTATTTCTTTTCTTTGTATCCTGAATCTAATATCTTGACTTCCAGTGACTAGATTTTTGTAATTTTGTATTTGGTCCTTTTAGAAAAATTTATTGAGCCAACTCAAAATTGTACCAATAGAAATCTAAAAATTATTATTTCTTTGTCCATCCATCTAAACATAATGCAACTCCCAGTGAATGGATTTTCATGAAATTTTATATTTTGCTCTTTAGAACAATTTTTCTACCCTTCCCAAATTGTATTAAAATCAGACCTATAGAAATCTGACAGTAATTACACTGCATACATAATTGCACTGCTTAAGTAAGACAATGCAACTGGGCATAATATTTTTAAGAGTTATAATTATCTATATAATGACGCTGTAAAGCGCC
Source organism: Mastigoproctus giganteus (assembly GCF_048544385.1). Classification (NCBI taxonomy): domain Eukaryota; kingdom Metazoa; phylum Arthropoda; class Arachnida; order Uropygi; family Thelyphonidae; genus Mastigoproctus; species Mastigoproctus giganteus. The sequence goes on along the minus strand of NC_143586.1, from coordinate 164,179,880 downwards.
ATAGACAACTCTTAAAGGAAAAAACTATGATAGTAGTGTAAAGGGAATCATTTCAACTGTATCGCATATTGTGTAACCTTGAATAAGTAATGCTTCACTAATAGACTATTGTTACTTATTCTCAGTGGGCACCACCACCCAGACCCACTGAAGAAGGGCCAACAAGCCTTGAAATGGTGGTGGTGCTCACTGAGAATAAGTAACAATAGTCTTCTCTATTAGTGAAGCATTACTTATACAAAGGTTGTGCATAACTCGTGAAGGATGAGCACAATATGAGATACAATTGAAATGATGCCCTTTACACTACTATCGTAGTTTTTTCCTCTAAGAGTTGTCTATGGTGTTTTACACTGCTATTATATAGATAATTGCACTGCATAAATAAACTAATTTGTCATATTCTTAATGGGCTTGGTTCTGGAAAAATATATAACCCTTGGAATGAGATTTTTGTGGAGATTTGACATAATTCAACCCTGATAATCCTGAGGATTGCCCCCCCCCAAATGTATGTAGAAACCAACAGGCACTGGAATACTCCAGTGTCTGTTGGTTTCCTACATACCAATCTTTCTGAGCAGTTAGGATTTCTTTTCAAGAGTGCATCCAAGAAGGTTTGAGTTATTCTTTATACATTTCTCTGGAAGTTAATTTGACAATGGAAATTGTTGACTTACTGAAAGTTCGAAGCCATAGTTCTTGTCATAGGTCTGGCTTACCAAAATGACATCGTTGTAATGCACCTAAAATTTTGCTAGTTAGTGTAAATAAATCAACTGACACTGGAATATTCATCAATCTTTCTTGCCATTCTCATTCAGGTAAGGGGGACTTATACCTTGCAAGCCCTGAACATTTTTCAATGCAAAGCTCTGCAAGAACTTGAATTCATAAGAAACCAAATCCTGTTCTCTTCAGTACCTTCCAAATAATTCCTAAAGCAGGGGTTAGCAACCTGCTTTAGGAATTATTTCTCGCAATAATTCGCAAGCCACAGGTTTGCGAGCCGCATGCAGCTCTTTAAGCATGTAACTGCAGCTCTAACTTTTAGCCCACATAAAGCACAATTTGAAGTGGAGTTAGAGGACTTAAAAATCAAAATGCTTTAAAACTAATATTGAGGATTTGGAGAGGCAAAAAGGCTGCCCTTGCACTTCTACACAAATGGGTGGCAATAGATGAGTTGAAAAAGCGAGACCAAATTATGTTTGATGCGTGGAGACGCTTACCAGACACATATAAATTTGAAAATATTTGCATTTGGTTCGATGAATTTCTGCGGGCAAATATTTTCAAACATGAACTATATTAAAAATAAATCAAGAAACTGTCTGAACAATGTGAGTCTCTTAGCATGTTTAAAGATGAAAATTACGGCATACTCACCTGACGTTGAGACACTCACTCAAGAAGTTCAGCAGTAAAAGTCACATTAATTTGTACCTAATTGGTTGTTTGTTAAGTTTCTTCAGTATTGATAAATAATATTTCAAAATATATATATTTTTTTAATAAAACACCTTCCCACTCTATTCCATTTCTTAAAAACTCCTCCCAGCTTGGGCTGAGGCTCTTCAGATTCTTTTTTTTTTTTTTTTTTATTAGATCAACAATGGCTCTTCACTCAAAAAAGGCTGCCAACCTCTGCCCTAAAGGATGGGTCAAAAGCAATAAAGTATTTAAGTTTGATAATTGTCGCAGAGCCATGCTCAAAATATCCCATAGTAGATTCCTTTCTCCCTTCCCACACATGCCTTCACTCAAGTAACTTTTCATGAAAGTTACTTTTCTTGGTGATGGAGCTGCTTGCAAGGGGGGGGGGGGGGACCTGGAACTTGCTTGGCATCAAGACTATTCAAAATTCTTCTGACATCCTTTTGATGGAAGACTATAGGAGGCATTGAATGGAATATGCTGGGGATTGGTAGGAGGCGGGTTACTAATACAATCATCAATACATTTGAACAAGAAACAAGTTTTCTACTCTTAGCCTGTTCAAAACCTATTTTGGACTGATTAACAACTGCTTCACAATTGTTGTGAGAATTAGTGTAGGCAGAAAATGAACCTGGAGATTTGGTTACACAAGAATAATTTCCCTTACACAATCTGAGCAAACATTGATAGCACAAGATTTAAAACAGTAATTTAAAGAAAAGAATATAAATCTTATAGATCATTCCAATTCACATCCTTGTAATGCCAAACACCAAGAAGCTGAAAATGACACCATTGGAGAAGAAACCATTACCTCAGATCAAGTTTTGATCTAGGTGCCTAGAGGACGACTCACCTCAGTATGTACTTGGAAAGGTTATGAGAAAAAGATCAAGAATATTGGTTGTGTGGTTAATACTGTCTATTAAAGTAAATGAATAGTCTTTACAAGGTCATTAGTAATTGCAAAAGCAAAAGCCTCAGCATCATGCCTAACTGGAGTTGTGAACTTTAGCAATCATACAGCATATAATTAGGACAACTGAGATGAGCATTGGCTGATTCAACTGATAATTGGGATTCCATCAGAAAAAGTAAATGGGGCTTGGCAGACTAAATGAAATCTTTGAGATTGGAACTGAGACCACATGTATTTGTGAAATGAATGAGGAAGTGTTTGGGAGGTTTAGATCTTTTTCACAGACAATTATGATTTGTTCTATTCTTGATTGAAGTAATAAAAATGGCTGGCACGCAAACACCATTTTACCCTTGAAATGTAAGGAAGATTGGATCTCACCATGATACCCACATAATCTCAAATGACATCGATCATACCTGCATTATGGAAAATATGATTGGTTGGTGGGGGGGTACCAGAGGACTCCCTCCCCCACCAACCATCTCCATTTCTTATGGAGATGGTTGGTGGGGGGGTACCAGAGGACTCCCTCCCCCACCAACCATCTCCATTTCTTATGGAGATAAAAATATTTGACAATGGCTCTAACCTGTTTCCCCCATTTATTTCTTCTGTAAGAAATAAAGAAAACAGGTTAGAGCCATTATCAAATATTTTTGAAAAAGAACTGAACTCCAACTGGTATTCACAACCAATCCTAGTCACCAGATTTGTACTCTTCCCCCCCCCCCTCACCAGTGACTTTCATCCATTCCCAAATCTAAAGAAATACCTTCAGCATAGGAAATTTGCAGATGGTTCTGCTGTGAGGATGCCTTGGAACAAAGTATATTAGTGTTGTAGAAGACTATTGAAAAATGAAAATAATTTCATTGTTTCCATCCTTTTATTTTTACCTGAGGAGGTAGAACACCTTGATTGTTTCTCAAAAATTTGGATTTTTCCAGTGGAATGTTTTTGCATCCAATAGCGATATTGAAAAATATTAGAATAGACTTGGCAAGTTGCTCTGGTATGTTATTTTCAAAAAATGCCTTCATGAAAAGGTTAACCTCCATTTATTTGAATGAGACCACCTACTATTTCATGAAGGCCAATAAGTTCTGAAAACAAGCATCATAGAAGTCACTTTTAAATAAATGGATTACAATTTCTTGAAATTAGCACAATATTAGGAATGCTTGCTCTGAGGGCAAAACTTTTGCTGTTGTCTGCAATAATACTATTGCAATTATACAATTAAAATCCCAATAGCCACAAAACATATGAATGGAAAAGACAGTCATTGTATTGTAATTTCAGTAATTAATTTTCAATTGAATAAACTTCCAAAAATAAAATTTATACTAAATGGTGATAAGTATAGCTTAATTTGAAAGCTTATGGCACCTAACACAGAAGGTGAATTTTGCTCCCAAAAACTATTGAAAGAAAATTTGTGATTAACATGCAGGGTAGGGTAAATGGCAAAACTAATATTTATTTAGTTTGCCATCATGCTTAATTAATATTTATTTTGGAATTATATTTAAGATAATAAATATGTTGTTCTTGCAATTTCAAAATAAGTAAGATGTTGTTCTTGCAACTTGCAAAATAAGTAAGATCTTCCCCCCCCCCCTCTTTCCTTTTAGTAGGAAAACCCAAAACGCAAGTCATAAATTCATGTCGATCTGCAATCAAGAATAACAACTATAGTGTTTTAATCAAGATTATCCAGACTGGTAATTCATAAAAATTCTCAATTAATGTTTGAAGATACCTGATGGAGAAAAATTCAGGAAGAAAAAAACTGTCCTGCAAAACTTTTTATTTTAGCAATTCTTTGATTTTATTTATTTTTAAATTTATGTAACTAAACTTTGAAGTAACACAATGGATATATTGTATATACCTGAAATTAATGCATTTGACTTTAAGAATTAAAATTTCTAGACTCAAATTTATGTGAGAGAGTTTCCTCTGATATAAAAATTATATCCCTTTTTAGATGTGGGGAAAAAACAGTGATTCTGCCACACTGCAATGGCAAGTAACCCCTTTACAGAGAAAGTAAATACAGGATGATATGCTCTCCTATATTTTTCATACCAGAAGATGCACTCACATTAAAGGCAAATTTTGAAGGAAAATGTTATTGTATATAGGTTCACAGTTGTTATTAAACAAAATGCCAGCTTTTAACTCATTGCAGAATGCCAAGTACTCATTGCTACTGTCAACTACTACTATTTTTAACTCATTTGAGTGACTACCAATGGGCATGTTTGCATGCAGTTGGTAGTCACTCGAATTCCCGAATGCTTTAAAGCTAACTGCAATGTCCATAGGCTGCAGTCTGCTAAGGCCTCCTGGAATTTCCTCCCCACTTAATTCAGTGACTGTCCTTTTTGTTGCTTCTGTTAAGTGTGATCTTAACTGGTCCCAGTGTAGCTTTTACAGAAAGCCACCTGCACATTTTGACCATACTTTCTGTAGCCACAGTTAGAGAATATTACTATGTGCACCTATACAATAAGGACCTTTGGACAATAAGGCACAGGATTTTGGGCAGAATTTTCTAGGAAAAAAAAAGGTGCAGCTGATGGTCCTGCATCCTGCAATTATCATGCAAAAAAAAATCATTTATCATGCTAAAACTATTTGAAACAACTTGATCTACTTTATTTTTCACTTAAAATGTTTAAACCGATTTAATAAGTAATTCATAAATTTCAAACATTTTTGAGAAATGGAGACAGGGGAAGTAGGCCTGACCTAGCCCAGTGGTCAGAAGTGAGAGTGCATAGCACACATTCCTTGAGTGGACCGGGGGTTCAAGCCCGTGACTACTAAATACGATAAATATTTGTATTGATGATTTATTGTAAATCTACTGACTTGGTTGTCGTGCCAGAGTATAAACAGAAAATTTATTTACATATCAAATTTCTAGACAAACTTGTGCTATTAACCATCTGTTATTCTAACTAGTTAACATGATTTAAGATGGCTAAGACTGTACTTAGTACATGAGGGCTGTTCAGAAATAAATTAGACAAGTGTATGTAAAATAATGTGATATTTGAAATCATCTGGGATGAACATAGCCTCGTGAGATCAGTTTAACACTATCACAATGCTTTGATCAGGGGATATTCAATTAAATCAAATTCCCAGAGGAAAGTCATTACCTCAAGAGCGTTATGAGGAATGTAAACCATCTGGTAAAATTACTGGTGAGCAAAACAGTTTTATGTTTAGAATGTACTTCATTCTGCAAGAGTAACACAAATTTGACCCACACTACCACTCTTTGGGATATAATGAGGCATAATTTAAATTAACTTCTCAGGGGAGAGATGTCTCATATGGTACTCATGAGTAATTGTTCCAAAGTTTTAACAGAGGAAATACTATGACCTGGTTGGAGGGCCTCCTTCAGGACAGAGTAAAATTCAAAACATTTGTAACCAACAGTCACTGATCTCAACCACCAGTTGAAGGGTGAAGTACATAATTACCTGTAACATCAACCTATAGAATTTGAGAATGGCATCAAACAATTTCCTCAATACTGATAGTTTTGCCTGATGAATAGTAGGATTTCAAAGTATGCAAGGGTTCCTGGTATACTTAAGCATCAGAATTTGCATAAGTTGGGAGTTCCCCCTATAGAAAAAATATCAAATTAGGGTAACAATGGGCGAATTCTTATAAACCATGTTGCTCATATATAAACTACTTGATGCCATTCTCAAAGAATTCCATAGTTGACATTACAGGAAGTTATGTACAAACAAGATGAGCCCTCCCTCATAAAGAATGTGCTGTATTTGGCCATATAGTATCATCTAATTCAAGTACAGATCTTACTCATCTAAACAAAAACCAACACTCAGCATTTGTCACATCAAGCTTTCAATACCCTCTTGTGGACTGCCAACTGCTATCATAAAAGACAAGCTATAACTATATTTTGAGTTACTTTGGATAACAAAAGCTTTTTCCTTTATTAGCTAACAGGATTATCTACTTATTGTTCCTTTTCATAACATGTACATCAGAGTACCCAATATTAATATCAGTCTACTAACAGAAGAGACTGTTTTTACAGGGATGAGATACACTTAAATAGAAGCAGTGCAAAAATATTTGCTGATGCTATTGAGGCAGTGTTGGGCAAGCAGACTGATAGAAGCCAGAAGCAGAGTGTAAGTGATTCTTGAATTCTATTGGAACAAGCAAATACATGTGCACATATATACTTGCTTGTATATATGATGAATTTGATGTTTGATGAATTTGAAGTACTCATTAAGCATCAAAAGCAGACATAGTAAGGATATAGAAATTGAATATGGTGAGTACAAAGTGAAGCACAGAGAATGTAAGGTAGTGTGCCCAAATGAATGATGAAGGTGGCCAGTACAATGTTCTGTATACAAAAATTAGCAAAAAGTAATTCATAAGTGTTTATTTCTTTTTATGCCACCCTTACTTTCAATCTTTTCTGAACACAACTATGAGAAATCTGTTCTTCATTGAAAACATACATTTTTTAATTAATTTTGAAAATTACTTGCTTTAAATTTGCCAGCAAGGGAATGCAAATTTGAGAACAGCACACTTCAACGAACACTGAAATTAGGTGCGAGCCTGTCAGTAATAGAAATGCTTTCTGCATGATGTGGAAAGGGTGTGTGTCAACAGTTTGTGATTCCAGACAATGCATCCATGTAACAAAGCCATAGAGCCAGCTTGAAATCAATAATGGTAGATAATATGCCGATCAAAACAAGCATATAATTGGGTTTAACTTAATAAGAATTTTTCCTAATTATACAGTAATTAACATATTTTTGAACTTTTCAGTAGAGAAATCAAAAAAAATTTTTAAAAACATTATTTTCGACTGTGTGGACAGAGTAGATGAAGCACAAATTGCTGAAATGTTGCCAAGGTCTCACCAATCTTGCACATTTACCTCAAGTTTAAGTTAATTCCATATTAATTTTAATATAATAAACAGTGCTGATAGTCAAAATAACAGAATTGTTATTTGATATTTAAGTTTGATAGTAACTTAAGCAATGAGCACAAAGCAATAAAATGAAAATAAATAATGAATACTAATATGCCTGAAATACTGTCCCTATTATTTCAGGGACAGTATTTCAGCTCTCTTTTTAAACATAATGGTGAGTATAAAGACCTTACCTTTTAATTTAAAGAATTAAATTAAAAGGTAAGGTCTCCGGGACAGTCACAGGTTGGTTTACCCTAGAAGGTCATGGGGAATTAGTTATTAACCTGGTTTCAAGGGTGTTGCAGGATCAGCGATTTAGGCAAGAGTAGCAATTCTAGATTATTCTAGAGTAATAATAGGGGTTAGTCATCTGCCTGGCAGCTATTCTTTGTGAACATCTTAATTGTGTGGGAAGATCAAAGATTATGCTAGAGGAAGAGAGGGTGCTGGGGGATTCTTTTTGGAGCTCTAGCTACTTTTCAACTTATTGCGAAACTTCTTTAGAATCATTTATGCCATCTCCTTTTGTTGCTGACCGGGCTAGCCGGGTGGTAAAGTGCCTGCCTGGCAACCCAAAGGTCGCAGGTTCAAATCCTGCCTTGAGCTTGGATCAGAGTAGAAAATGCAAAAACCATGGGAGGTGCAATATGGCCACAGAAGCTGATACACCAACAACTAACAAAAAAAAATCTCCCTTTGTACTCAATGAAGGTGGTTTCTGTGGTCACATAGCACATTACGTCTCTATAAGCCTTAAAAGGCTCATTATTAGTCTTCGATATGTTGAATTATAAATTTTTTTTTCATTGAAATTTTTATGAAATATGGTAGAGAATGACGAAAGAAATATTTTGGTCTTTAAATTTTTAAAATCCGACTGCTAGAAGCTGAGATACAGTGATTTAAAATGTAAATGCAACACAAGTGCGAGTTACACCATGGCTGTGCTGTAGGGTGCCAATTGCGTTACTGCTACATACACCACGTCACTCATGCCTGGGACAGAGTGGTACAATGGTTGTGGGGGGGGGGGATGAATCATTTTGTGTAACATTTTTATGGTGATTTTTGTGAATCCATGGACTTTTGAATTCACTCCCATGTGAAAACTGCCTGGGGCACATGCCTAAAGAAGTTTCAATTCAATATGAATGTGATCTATCTATCTGCATGTCTTTATTTTGATTAATACTATTGGTTATGCCAATAATGAAGGCTTTTTTGCAACTTCTGTTTGCAGTACTTATCAGTAGTTAAAACAGAAAATATTTTTTAAATCCCACTGGCAATCCTCACTCCAAGTGTAAAAGGCAGGATCCAATTTTGTTATTTGACCTTGAGCTGTCTGACTTGTGTTCTCTTAATCTTCTACCATTTTGCTTCAAAAATGCAGATATTTCCAAAATTTCTGGAAATCTCTGCATTTTAAAAATTGTACACTTTTGTGGAAAGAGGTTTTGTCAGTGGGTGGTTTTAATAACATTTTTTATGGTGTTAATTATCTATTCTTATTTTAATTTTATTATTTTATATTAATTGGTTAAGCTACCATACAAAGTACAATTCTGTTATTTAACTGTTAACACTGTCTATTATATTATGCATTATACACAAGATTCACTGAAATGAATCTACTATGTAATCCATATTTTTCAGCTATGCTCAATCTGTTCACAAGGAATAGCCACCAGGCAGATGACTAATCTCTAATGTTACTCTGGAATCCAGCTTAAATGATATAATAATATCTTTAATCCTGCAATACCCTTAATAACAAATTCCCTACGACCTTTTCCTAAAAGTAATCTTAATTTGTAATTACCTTAACCTAACCTTAAATTACTTTGAGATTATGTTATGTATAAAAAGAGACCAATAATTGCCTGTTCTGCTCTTTTTTAAAAGTCATGAAATGCTTGAGAATAATCTGTAACCCTTTAAGAAATTAGACTGATTAATTTCATTCTAGGTAGATTGAAGTGTTTATTTTACACTAATTTCTATTTCTTGATTTACCTGGGCACCATGCTGATAAAAGAACACCAAAGGGAGAATCTAGATATGTGCAATCAATCTTCTTATCTTTTGTTACTTGGGAGGAACCAGTTTTGAATAATGACTATTCAAAAATATATCTGCAAAAACATGAAAGAGAACGAGAGAGAGAGAGAGAGAGAGAAACAAATGAAAATTCATTTTAGTTTTTAGATAATGCACTATTTCATACATCTTCAGTAAATTCTGATGAGTAACCAACATTTTTAAAATCATGCACACATAATAAAGTGCACTGTAACCTGTTATCTCACTTTTGAAAAATAATTTATATAATTTTAAATCTTATTTCAGTCCTATGAACTTTTGTTCAGTCATTCCAAAATCATGAGCAAATTTAGACCCCCCCCCCAGGCAGTTTTTCACAACTGGCCCAAGTTCATTATTAGCATCCAATAAACCCCCATCACAGTAACTTTACACCTTAAAAGATTTTTTTATTTTTATTTTTTTTTATTTCAGAAACAGTTACATCATAATTCACAGGCCAGGTATCCTCTGAATGTCTCACGAATTTGCCATTATATATATATCATCTGTTCACAATTAAATTTATAATTAAAAACCTATCTAAAATGATGAAATTTATATAAAAAATAAAATTTTCAATTAAACAAAAAAATACCTAAGCTCGTGTCACACTGTACAAGTTTGTATCATACACACAGCTTTATGAGAACATCTTGCAGTTTTTCCTTTTGCAACAGAACCATATGATGCAAGTAAACAGTAGTATCAGTGCAACCGTAAAATTTAAAAGGAAATAAAAACAAAAGCCAAATAAGATCTAAAAAATTAATTTAGAAGCCACTAAAGAGACTGGCTGTGGATTTGAAAACAGTAAAATATCATAGGGTTGACTGATAAATGCTATACTTGTCTTTGCACAAGAATCTGCAACTACAGAAACTGATATGGAATAAACAGCAACCATCATTAAAGACACTATGCATGAAATAATGTATAAAAATTAAACAACCTAAATAAGGCTATATAAATTCCAAAATAAACAACTTTAATCTGGCTAAGTCAATGTGTGCCACGTTCTAAATGATGAAATCAAAATATATTCAATGGAAATCTACTGAAAAAAGAATAAGCAATGTAACTGTACTCTTCAGAAAATTACCAGTCCCATAACTGACAAGCATCTATATGACATGTCTGAATAGCAGCAGTTTTATACCACAAAACAGAATAGACACCAATATTGATGTCTATTCTATCACAGATAAGTTGCACAGCTGCATTGTTGTGTGGTGGTGTACAAAGTACCTTGTCAGTTTTCTGAAAAGTACAGGCTTCAGAAAGAATGTCAACCACAGAATTTTTCATGGCTGACATTCTTCCTTTTTACCAATGGATATACTATAATATTTCACCATTTAGAATGTGGCATACTTTGATTTCAGTGCCAATGTTGGTATAGTCAGCTAAAATTATATTTTGGCATTTATACGGCCATATTAGTCCTTTATTTAACTTTATTTGCTTTTGCAGTATCAATCTCCATAGTTACAAATTTCAGATCAAAGACAAAAATAGCATTTACTATTGAGCTTTGTGTTATTTCACTATTTTCAAATCTACAGCCAGTCTCTTCGGTGGAATTTACATTTAAGTCCTATTTTTTATTTTTAGCCTTGTCTGATATTTCCATTTAAATTTTATGATCACTATACTTCTGTTCATTTGCCTTGTATGTTTCACTTATCATTTTATATTATGATTTTATCGAGCTCTGCTGCTTTGCACAAGGTTATATAGACATCTTTCTTTTAAATTACCATAATTTCAATCAGTGTTTTCTTTTAAATTTCTCCTACAGTCTTTTGCATTTTATTTCTTTTTACATCAAATTAATATTATATATATAATTTATAAAACACATAATTATGATAAAACCATGCAACACTACAATCACAGTGTCAGCTTAAATACATTCCTTTTTGTATATTATGTACACACATGCACAGAGTTTCAAAATTAAAATTAAATTGATAAAAAATACCTGCAGTCCAGTTTAACAAAGTTTCCCCCCCCCCTCCATCTTCTGGAGTTGCTGTTTCGCAAATTTATTGCAGTCATATTGTAGATACCATATAAATGATTAAAGAACAACTGACAAAATACCTATATACAGCAGCCATAATTACACAACTTTCTTACAAACTTTAATCTATATGCAACTTTAGATACTTTGTTCTATATGTTGTCCATCATACACACCACTGTAAAGGGCTCTCAATGCATCTTCATATGCATTCTCCTTATCCATATTTTTTAATCCTTCAAAGTCTATATTTTCACTAAATCGTGCCATTACGAAAAGAATAATAACACCCAAAACAATTCCGAGATTCTGAATAAAAAACACTTTTAATACCATTCCAGCACTTTTATGTGTAGCTTCTTCTATGGCATCACCAAGTTCACCCATCTGAAATCAAAGAGAAGAAAAAACATACATTATTACTAATGTAATTTTTGTATCTGACCATGCAGATAAGAATAGTTATTATTTGTTAAGAACTGCATTGCATTGTAAGAATACTCTTATCATGTGTACACTAACAGTTTAAACAATATTTCAATATTTTTAGCTGGCATTTCCTTCAGTTCAAGGGAGGAAGATAAATTACTGGATGCAGTATTAGGTGGCAGATGACTCATCAACTTAGTTTATTAGAGATCCAATCTTTCTTACATTACAGCTCTAAAACGGTGTTCACAGGCTGGCCGCTAGATAGTCTACTGGACTGAACCTATTGGTAGTTCTCTAAGAGGAAGTCATATCAGTTAGTGTATAATCTCGCTGGCCGTACTCTGCCAGACAATAACTAGAGAGAGCCTGAATAGTGAATGTGTGTGGAGGGATTGTTATATTCTTGCTGTGTATATTCTGGGTATATTCTTGCTGTGTGCATGCCATATCGAAAAATTTCATTACTTCATACCTGTACCCCTCTACTTTAACATTAGTACTAAATACATCATGAACAGTCAAACTAATAGTACAAACTTAACCGCAAAAAGATCTAAACCTCCACAAAAATTCCTCCTTCATTTCACAAATATAACTGAACTCAGTTTCAATCTCAATGATATCCACTTTCACCTGCAGTCTGCCGAATCCCAATTATAAGTTCCTCCAACTACCGCTCATCTCAGTTGTACTAATTATTCACTCTACAATTCCTTTTGCTTCAAAGGTGTTATTTTTGAATATATCTGCAGTGATATTCCCTGTCAGGGACAGTAATTTTAGTCTCCTCTTTTCAATCTTCTCTAGTTTAAAATCTCTACCCCATTTTGTCAACTTCATCTTGCTGCCTCCATCATTCTCCTATCTCCACTAATCACTTGTAATTTTTTTTTTTTTTTTTTTGGCTTCCTTTCTTTGAAACTACTTTTTCCAGTCCAACTTTCCTAACAGTTAGCTATTTTTCTTGGTGATGAGTTGCACAACTCTGGCTGGCTTCCATTTTCTAGTCATATGGCCCAGCTGGTCAAGATGCTGAGGCTTTTGCCATTACTAATGACCTCACACAAATTGTTCACTTATCTACCAGAATACTAGACAATTCTATCCACAAACCCAACACATGATCTTTTTCTCATGAACAACCCTTCAGAGGAATGCCAGAGAAATTATTCTTGTAGGGATAAAATCCTTTATTCTCTGCTCACCTTAAAATCTCTTCCTTTATCTAAACCTTGATTCCAGTAAGGTTTAGATAAAGGAAAATCTGCTTGGACTAAAACAGAAACTACTGTAAAAAATGTTCCCATACCAGCGAATCAAATCATAAAAGAATCATGGTCGATGCGAGTGGTCCTCTAGTCACATCTCAGATCACAATTGGTGATGGCCTCGTCTCCAATGGAGACCTCTCATGGCCATTCTCAACTTCATATTGTTTGGCATTACAAGAATGCAAAATGGAATGATTTGCAAGACTTTTTTCTTCTTTACCTAGAGTAATTACTATTTTTAATCACCTGATGTCAATGTTTGCTCGTATCATGCCAGCAAAATTATTCTTGTAGGGATGAAATCCTTTATCCTCCGCTCACCTTAAAATCTCTTCCTTTACCTTGATTTTCCAATAAGTGTACTAAACCCATTCAAGATAAGAATATTGCAACTGCCTTGCATCAAAATCTCCACATTAATTTTCTGCCTACATTAGGATGACCAGGCATATCAGAAATTCCAAGACAGTCCTGGATTTCAATTTAATGTCCCACTGTCCTGAAGAACTTCTTTGGAATGCTGAGGCTATTTCTGTTACACAAAATATCAAATTCAGCAATTTTACTGAATATGTTTAAATTTAATTACATTGTATTAGCCAAATTCACCTGATAGTTAAAATATCTATAATAAAAGTTTCATAGGATTTGGGGCATGACCACCACAGCACACAGATAGAATGATGGTCTGTTTTCACTACATTTTCACAAACTGTTGCAAGTGTTTACTGGCTGCGAGGGATATGCCATGTGAATAAAACTGCATGCTTCTCAGAAGGTTGCAATATTTTTGATATTACATGAGTTGAAAAAATAAGGTAAAGCATTGCATGATATGTGTTCTTGACCCCCCCCCATCCCCAAAAAAGTAACTCACGATTAATAGATGCTCCTTTTCAACCTTCCAACATGCTCATCTTGGACAACAATGTCTCTATCTGACGCAGTCACAATTTTATCTCCTATGTCACATTGTGTCAATGTGTATTACATTAAGACTTTATTACTTATAACTTATCTAGTGAAACTGACTGCATCAGTTGCTCACCACTCGCAATGTGTAGCAGATGTGGGATACTAGTATGAGCATATTATTCATGTAGTACACATTACCTTTTAGTGACAACTAAAAATGCAGCCAAAGTGTAACCTATAAGTTAATAACTGAAGTGATTAAGTGAAAAGTAATTTCATTTTATAAAAAAAGCAAGCATGAAGGAAAAGTTGAGTAATGTGGTGTATTTTCTATTGGACATGGAGGACAATCAGACATACGATAAGATGGATCATTTAAAGTCAATCTGCTTGCACTAAAATGATTTCCTCCAATTTCCTTTAATATATTTTTCTATAATCCTCTGGGGGTAGCCACATTTTGTAAGATCTGTCGTGACGTGTTCATACTCTACCTTCCTATCCTCTGAGGTACTACAGTGTGATTTTGCCCTGTCAACTAATGTTCTAACCACACTGTTCCTATGATGGCTGCCCTGAGCTGAATTGTAGTGCGAATATTAACCTTCACACATCTGTTTCCTATAGACCTGTCTTTAGTTGTTGGTCTTCCCTACAGACTAACACATCTAGGAACGGCAAAACTCCTCCTTCTTCTACCTCCGATGTAAATTGTATGAATGGGGCGAAGCCATTTAAAATATTCAACACCTGATCTTCACTCCCCTTTCGAATAATTGAAAACGTATCATCCAAGTATCTTTTCCAGGGACACATAGGGAGAACACTAACATTAAATATTCTAGCCTTGAGCTCCTCCATAGCTAAATTTAGCTATAATTGCACTAATGGAGGAGCCTATGGCTGTACCGTTAACCTGCTTATACATAGTATTATCAAACACCATAGTGGTGCTTGAGAGGCATAATTCTATACCTTTCTCAATATCCTCTAAATTTAATTGTGTTCTAGTATTTAGGGTGGTATCTCTCTGTAAGGCCATGTGTGCCCCACACACTCCATGGTCAATCGGAATACATGTAAATAAAGATGTCACATCGAAAGATATCATAATTTCATTCTCTTCTATGCGTTGGCTTCTTATAAAATGCACGAAGTCTTTGCTGTCCTTAACACTAAATACGGAAAGTCCTACTATGGAGATAATAATTTGGCTAAGAAACCAGATAGTGCATATGTGGGACTGCCTATGAATGAGATTATGGGTCTAAGTGGTACCATTTCTACACCCATTTTATGAATTTTAGGCAAGCCATAAAATCTTGGTATTTGGCTCCCTGTAGCATGCAGTACCCAATATTGTTCTTTAGAAATTTTGCTAGACTTAAGCCAACTCTGTACCATTCTATTCACTTGCCGTGCACCGGAGTCATCACGACTCACTTGCCATGCACCAGAGTCACACGGTGACTCCTGTGCACTTATCAGAAGTGATTAGTGTGGTGGCAACTAAAATAAAAAAATTTCTGACATCTATAGACGAAGACAAATGGGGAAGTTTGACAGACTTAGAGAACAAACAGGTTTAGAGGCAATAGTGATAATACTGCCAAGGATTTTATAGTGAATATGAGCAGTAAACAACTAACTAAAGATCAGTTGGAGGTTCTAAATTTAGGACCAAAATTTGCTATGATTCCGTCTAGAGTACCCGTTGCAGAAATAGCAATGGGCGTGGAAAGAGCTATAAATAAGCTTCCTGAAAATATGGCTAATGAAATTCGAGTTAAAACAACAGCAGCCATCCTCAATCAAGGATGGCTGCTTAAAAATGTCCCCTCTAATCTCGATGTGAAGCAAAAATTAGCACTAAAAAGCCTCAAGCAAGATGATAGCATTGTAGTCTTACCCACGGACAAAGGTAGGGCAACAGTGGTTCTTGATAAGGAAGCATATCTAAATAAGGCATTGGATTTATTGAATGATCAAACAACCTATAAGGTTATTCAGAAAAGTCCACTGCTTAACTTGGAATGGCAAGTGAATAGAATGGTACAGAGTTGGCTTAAGTCTAGCAAAATTTCTAAAGAACAATATTGGGTACTGCATGCTACAGGGAGCCAAATACCAAGATTTTATGGCTTGCCTAAAATTCATAAAATGGGTGTACCACTTAGACCCATAATCTCATTCATAGACACTATCTGGTTTCTTAGCCAAATTATTATCTCCATAGTAGGACTTTCCATATTTAGTGTTAAGGACAGCAAAGACTTTGTGCATTTTATAAGAAGCCAAACCATAGAAGAGAATGAAATTATGATATCTTTCGATGTGACATCTTTATTTACATGTATTCCGATTGACGGTGGAGTGTATTGTGCACACATGGCCTTACAGAGAGATACCACCCTAAATACTAGAACACAATTAAATTTAGAGATATTGAGAATTATGCCTCTCAAGCACCACCATGGTGTTTGATAATACTATGTATAAGCAGGTTAACGGTACAGCCATGGGCTCCCCCATTAGCGCAATTATATTGCGCTAATGGGGGAGCCCATTAAATACGTGGATGATACATTTTCAATTATTCGAAAGGGGATTGAAGATCAGGTGTTGAATATTTTAAATGGCTTCTCCCCATTCATACAATTTACTTCGGAGGTAGAAGGAAGAGTTTTGCCGTTCCTAGATGTGTTGGTCTGTAGGGAAGACCAACAACTAAAGACTAAGGTCTATAGGAAACCGATATGTAAAGGTCAATATTCGCACTACAATTCAGCTCAGTCCAGCCAACATAGGAACAGTGTGGTTAGAACATTAATTGACAGGGCAAAATCACACTGTAGTACCTCAGAGGATAGGAAGGTAGAGTATGAATGCGTCACGACGGATCTTACAAAATGTGGCTAACCCCAGAGGATTATAGAAAAATATATTAAAGGAAATCAGAGAGGCGAATCTTTTACGCTAGTATCCACTGCATATATTCCCTACTATCCAGGTCTAACCGATCATATAACTAGAATACTAAGAAATTATCAGATGCGTTGTGTGTCACAAGTAAAGGACCCCATTCAAAAAGAGAATGTAAGTGGGGTCGTATATAGTATTGGATGCCCGGATTGTGGGGAGTGTTATGTAGGGGAAACAAAACGGCGTCTCAAAGATCGTCTGGGGGAGCACACTAAGGCAATAAGAAATGCGGAGTATGGTAAGTCCGCCATGGCAGAGCATTTCTGGGAGAAGCAGCACCAGATCTCCCCAGAATCGTCCGGGGAGATCTGGTGCTGCTATCATCACCAATCGGGCGCATGAGTTCTGGGACTGCAAGCGGCTCGAGAGTTTGCAGATCTGTTCCACAGTGAACATTAATAGAGATAGAGGAACGCGGATCCATCCCCTCTTCAAGGCTCCTATCCTCAGAAGGGATGGAACCGGGAGTGGCTCGGGAGTGGGTCGTATGGAACTGTTCATCCCTTCTGAGGATAGGAGCCTTGAAGAGGGGATGGATCCGCGTTCCTCTATCTCTATTAATGTTCACTGTGGAACAGATCTGCAAACTCTCGAGCCGCTTGCGGTCCCAGAACTCATGCGCCCGATTGGTGATGATGAGTACTGTGAACCTGCTGGTATTTAAAGATGCACCACAGAACAAAGAAAATACCGCTGAAGAAGAAGACAGGAGCCTTCGAAAGCTATGGTTTTATCGCTTTTAATTTAATATATTTTAATGTATTTTATGGTTTTATTGTTCTTAACCCAGTATATTTTAAATGTATATTTTATATATTTTAGTTGTAAAGTTAAATATAATTTATTATAAATACATAGTTATCAAGATTCCAGTTTTCGTTTTCCTTTATTTCTACATAAGGTTAGTGGAAAACATTTAAAACTGCAGTACTCTCAGGTGAAACTTCCGAAATAATTACAAAATATGTCGAAGTTTTGGAAAAATGATCCTTGAATGATAATGTAAAGACAAAACTTCAGAGGTTCTAACAGAAAAGGGAA
Source organism: Mastigoproctus giganteus (assembly GCF_048544385.1). Taxonomy (NCBI): domain Eukaryota; kingdom Metazoa; phylum Arthropoda; class Arachnida; order Uropygi; family Thelyphonidae; genus Mastigoproctus; species Mastigoproctus giganteus. The sequence goes on along the minus strand of NC_143586.1, from coordinate 164,161,761 downwards.
AAGCAAAACAATTTTATAAAGTAACTGATATTCTAAAGAGATATGTCACTGGTGTGAAATGTGTTGTCCGTTTCATTCATTGAGCCTGTCACCACCAAATACAGAGGATGCAGAAAGGTCAGGGAATGACCACCGCATATCCCGGAGCAATATGGCCTTAGTTGCTAATGCTCCTAAAAACCAAATAACTAACAGACAAACAAACCGTGTCATTCACAAGAGTATTAAAACAGCCTCTGATTGCCTTTTAATTGACATTGAAGTCATTTTGAATAATATTTTTCAGTTTTTTCCACCTATATACAGTAAGGGTTGAAGAACTCAATCTCAATGAGTTTTATAATTTAGTTAGCGTTGAATATACAGATTTGCAAGGACACTCAAAACAAGGTGGCTAACATTACTTCCATGTGTGAAAAAGATTATTGTGTTATTTGACACAGTGAAATGTTATTTTATGTCCTTAGAAAAATATTACTATTTTGGAGATAAAGAAACAAAACCATAATTTCTGTGCTGGAAATGTTAAGTGTTTCCTCCAGAAAATTTTGCCAGCTGGGTGGCATTATGAAGTAGCCAGGTAAGGAAGTGTAATACTTCACAATATTGTAAAATTTTCTGTTATTTATAAAAGTGACTTAAGCGATCTAGAGCAACAATTAATTGCATATTTAATATTATAATCTCATGCCGCATTGACCTCGAATCTCATAGTCTGAATTAATATTCATCGAGATCAGTAGTATAGAGTACCATGAAAATCGCTTAAATTTTAGCTGGGCAGTGCGTCCATTCGATAGGTCCTGGGGAGAACAATGGGCAGTAATTGACACTTCAATGAAAAATTACCAATCTGTAAATCAGAAAAGTTTTTAACAAATGAAACTAAAAATATTCTTGAAATGAGCGATAAAGAACACATTAGTGTTGATGACTTCTACCAATCCTTCAATATCTTCTTTGAGATTTGCATAGAATACATTAAAAGATGGCTCTCTGCCAGGAAAGGCTCAAGGTACTGGGAGTGCTACAGCCTGGGGGGAGAACTGAGGGGTTGGTTGTCTTCTTAATCACAGCCTTTTGAAATGTACTGCTTGCCTGATGTTTGTGGAACTATCAGAAACACGACATGATATTACCAAGGGGAATGTCTTTATGTGTACTTGAGGTAAGGAGGGCCCATAACATTGTCAATTCAGCATTGTTACAGACCTTTATGACATCTTGAAGAACAGGGTGGATGCCCTCGAGGGATTTAAATGGAGGGAGCATCAGGCTCTCAACTGCCCACATCAGTGCCAGAGCTTGCACTTGATCATCAGTCAACACAGCGGCAATCTCTAAGGCAGAATGTGCTGGTCCCAAAGGAGCTAGTTACTGTTAGTGACTATTGTCAGGGAGATGAATATATTATGCAAAATGGATAGGTGGAACAGGACCAAGGTAAGTCTGCCCAGTTAATGACATTGTAGAGCAGATATAATCGTTTAAGGGCACAAAATGTGATGTACATGTTGGCACTAATGACTTTAATAGTAGGAGATGTGTGAACTTAACAAGGACATGTAAATGTTGAAAAAAAAAAAAAAGTCATGAATTAGGGTTAAATTTGAAAGTGTCTACAATTCTGCCCAAACATGAGCCTTGTCAATCAATTTGGCCCTGGAGAGATTGTGCAAAGCTAATGGGGTAGAATTTTTCTGTGTGGTCTGTGCTTGTTAACAGTACAGACACTGCTTCTACAGAGATGGGATACACTTAAATAGAAAGGGTGCAAAAATATTTGCTGATGCTATCGAGGCAGTGTTAGGTGGTCAGAAAACTGCTAGCTTGGTGTACTAATAGACTAATAGAATAGATTACCAATGGCCACAGGCAGAGGTGAAAGTGATTCTTCAGCAATTTCCCTCCAATTTTTACCTCTGCCTGTTGTTGAAGTTAAATATAAGAAAGGCACCTCGGGTGGATGGGATCTATCCAGTTATATTAAAGGAGGTGGCAAAGGAACTAAGCAAACTCTTAGCATTAATTATGAGAGCATTCTTGGATTCAAGGGAAGTCCCCCACAGACTGGAGAAGTGCAAACATATCCCTAATTCATAAAGGGAATCAAAAAAGAGTGACATGAGTAATTATAGACCTGTAACATTTACAGACATGGGGTTTTTTTTTAAGGAGAAATCTTGCCTGACAAATTTGATTGGATACTACAATGTGGTCACAAAGGAATGGGATGCAAAAACTAATTCTGGTATCATATACAGTGGAAGAGATATTAATCTCTTCCAGAGACACCATTGTATTGTGAACCCAATAACACATCGTTTTTTGGCAATTCATTCCAAGACCTTGAAATTCTCTATATATAACAGCTATTTATCACTTTTCTTTTACACAATGTATGTAAACAAATTCAATACAGTAAATCTTTGTCAAATAAGCACACTACAAAAAATCACTTCAACTAAAGGATGCAAAAACAAAACATGCAGCCAAGATGTTTACAAACTGCTATTGGCTGAGAGGAACAACCACATGGTCCAGTCGGAGATAATCGTAAGCTCATCATAAAGTGAAAAATGTAGGTACCAGTTAACATTATCACTGGTTAGTAGAATCAGCCGCTTTATAAAATCAAATTTTAAAAAAAAATTCACATAATTAAAATACACTACACTTTCATCATTATCAAATGTTCGGTTATAAGAATAAATTTCTAATGCCTTTGTGATATTTTTCTAAAGCACATTTCTGGAGGTCACTACCAAAAAACAATAAAAACGATTTGCAGTTTCTGGTTCATTGGGCTTTTCAGTTAGTGCAGCTCGCACACACTCTCTCTCTCTCTCTCTCTCAAGGTAATTCAGAAATTTTTTTTTGGCTGGTGTAGCATAAGCCTCAGGCTTCTTAACACCATATGACTAATAATAATAATAATAAATGGATAGCAAACTTGATCTTATTGTATTTGGGATAATACCGATAGCTGGAATTCTGTGGGCTTTTACATTTTACATTGTTATGGTGAAATGCATTTCCCTTTCCATGAAATCTTCAATCATATAAAAAAACAAATTTTCAGAATCTTCGTTCCTATTTTTAAAGCCTTGTAAACTTGTTTACTCTATCTCATTTGCACGTATCGTGTTAGTTGTAATTTGTGCATACCATGTTCTTTGTTATTGATTGCTTATCTTTTTTTACTGTTTTAAATTTTACAAAATAGGAGGAATGTTATCCAGAATTATATATATTAATAATCAATTAGTATGTGTGTGTGTGTGTGTGTGTGTGTATATATATATATATATATATATATATATATATATATATATATATATTACAGTATTAATTATGTTTGATATAATTATATGATATGTTTTATATCAATAATTTTATAGTCTGTGGATAATATTCCTCCTATTTTTGCTTATTAGACTCTCTCTTTAATACAATTAAAATTCAATTTGCAAACATGATCACAATGACTGGTGCTTACTACATATCGTATAGTGAAAGGTATTTTATTATGGAGAGTCCCATTGCAAAGTGATTTCACTGTACAGTGAACCAGTCGTAAAGTGGAAGGTCCACTGTACTTGGATTTCAGGAAAGCTTTTGATAGTGTTGCATATAGAAGGCTGCTGTACAAGTTGGAGTAGTATGCCATTAAGGTAAAGTTGCTGTTATGGATAAAAGGATGGTTGAGTGGGAGAAAGCAGAGAGTGGTAATCAATGGACACTGCTTGTCATGGACTGATATTATTAGTGGATTCCCCCAGGGTGTAGGACCATTGTTGTTTTTTACATTTATCAATGATATTGATGAAGATACAGCAGGCTTATTGTCCAAGTTCGCAGATGATACAAAGATTGGCAGGGTTGTTACTGACAGTAATGACAGTGCAGCTGCAACAGGATACAGAAAAGTTGGGCAGATGGTCTGACAGGTGGCAATTAACATTGGCAAATGAAAGTACAGCCACTCCCAGACTTACATAAGGGTTGCATTCTGTGGAACTCTATGTAAGTAAGAATTTTATGCAAGTCAGAATTTCTCTAAATGCAGCACTCGCAAATTTGATTGAAGCAAAAAAGAAATGTTCGACAAACATGTAAATAGAATTATTTATTCACTTTTTTTTTATCTCATGCGCAGGAAAAATTACAAATGTGTAAAAAAAAAAATTACAAAAATTTCAAAATTATAAAATTACAAAAAGAGAAAGAAGACAGGCATAACATCAGCAAGTTTTACCCTTCGAGCATCGTTGCCAGAATCAACTCTCCAGCTGATAAGCACATTGCTGCAGAAGTTGAGGACTGTGGAGATTTAGAAGGGATTTTTTTCCCAACACATCACAAAAGATTTCTCTGCAGCTGCAGAATCAGCATTGGCGACTTCACCACATACTTTAATGTTTTGGAAACCAGTGCGATGCTTGCACCTATTAAGCCACCCGTTGCTTGCCATGAACTATACTTATCCTTAATATCTTCATAAATATTTCTTGAATGGTCATTGAACTCAGGGGCACTTGTTTCTAAATCTGATTTTCACCTTATATTAACATATGCATTTGCATATGTTAATATAAGGCAAATGCATATGTTAATATAAGGTGATATAAATCACCTTATATTAACATATGCATTTGCACAATCCAAGCACTAGCAATAATTGACAAATTCTTTAAATACACAATACATAAGAACTTCACTTCTGTACTGTATTTTTTCTTTAAAACTTTACAAATAAATGAAAAAAAAAAAACTAAAGTACATTTCCTTCAACAGTTTCAAAAGTGCAACACAAAATTCAAAACAAAGAAATTAATAATTCACAAATAACTTACCATGTCTACTAATGAGATATAAAGAAACATCCCTGCTGCTAATGCAAATATGTATGTACTTCCTTCAGCTAAATCTCCCAGAAGTATTCCAAATACCAATCCAAAATAACAAGTGCATGCTGATAAAAAATTATACATAAGAGCTTGACGCATCGACATACCTGCTTTCAACAGGATAGCAAAGTCACCTATTTTGTGAAAAAGAATAATTAAATAAACAAACCAACTAAATGAAATGGTCAAATTAAGTTAAACAAAAAACACTGCACTCCCTGTGAAACTGACAAAATGCTTAGTTTATTCATATCATAAATATAGAAAAGGAAGTTTCCCATCCTAGCAACATTCAATATACTGAATTATTAATTTTATTTCTAATAAAATTTCTGAACTGAATTTTAGATTCAGTTTTCAAGTCTAATGAGGAAACAGAATCCTACATTCCTAAGATCCTAAGCAGAAGGGGAGAACAGGAGATTCTTGGACAAAATAAGCAAAAAACAGGATATTTACAAAATGCAGGAGTCCATTAGAAAATAAAAAGGGGGTTTGGGGGGAACAGGTTATTTTTTGGAAGTCCACACTGCATTAGAAATTAAATTTCTCTGACATAACATTTTATATTAAAATATACACACAGTATCGGTACAGTATGCTTTTAAACATAAGCTTATAACTAGGATTTTTTTGTCTGTCGATTTCTGTTTCAATTTTATATTCGACATCAACTAATTTAAATTGCTTCAAGAAAGATAGCATTATACACTTTGTCCTCTTCGGAAATTCTGAGTAAAAGTTTCATTCATAAAAATGGCCCACCTATCTAGACTTTGTTATCAGAAGCATTTCCAAAGCTTCATCAGAAAGAGAAGAGCTGAACTCTAACTGTTTTTCTAACCTGGCTGAATATTCTCTCACATTCATCATTTCTCTAAGGAATATTTAAAATACTAAGCACGACTGTAGGATAACTTGATACATTTCAAGCTTTCTTGTGCAACTGTTAGCTCCAAAACCAAGGACCACTGTACATCAGTTCTTTCTTCTTTTGCAGATGGAAGTAATTGATTTACAGTGCAATAATGAATTAAAACACATTCGCACCATGACATCAAAAATCAACTCTTACAACATGTATGTGACAGCGTAAAAGTATCCCAAATTAAGATTTTTTGCACAAAACGTTGAGCACTTTCATATCCACATACATTTGTGAAACTTTCTTTTCAAAAAAAATTTATTAAAAGTAAATCTCGAGCTTCAATAACAAATCAATTAAGATATGCAACTACCGATACTGATATTGAAGTATATTTTAAAAAAAATTAAGTGATCGCAAAGAATGATTGAGGTGTGCAAGACTTTTAATGGATTGATTAAGTTAAATGCTGATGGCATCCTTCCTATTTCTCAGCCCCCCCCCCACACACACAGGTGCAGAAATATCACACTAAGGAAGAACATTTGATTGTTGGAACAAACTTCCATCTAGTGTTGTAGATATATTGTATTGCATCATTTACCACTGCTAGTACTAATTAAAATTAAATTTAGACCTGAATCATTCCTCAAACAAAAGCAATAAAGCAAAGAGTTCAAAGTAATGGGAATACTTTGGCTTGAGAGAGAATCACTGAAGGCAATTCTATTCTGAATTAAAACTACCTGCAGTGTTACTACTTGTTGCCTTTTTATAAAGTTATCTGTAGCGGGACATAATATGGGTTGTCTTTATGTGCAGAGCTGCTTCAAAGTGTGAAGCTGCTGGAACGAGCTGAATTATTAACACAATTCAGCTCTGAAGGGCTTATGTGAGGGCTTGTGGACCAGAGATGGCCCTTGAAGAAAAGAAAAAGAGGACACCATCAAGCACTCAGCACAACACTGGAGACTACAATCATGCATCACATGAGAAATAAAAATCCTCCAAGGTAAAAAGCACCTTCTATTGTTAGACACTAATGTCAAGGAAATATTTTGTGAAAACAATAGATGGAATAGGACCACAGTGCCTGTTGTTACTAATATTTACTTAAGAAGTAGTGGCAATGTCGAGAAAAAGTTGCAAGATAGGATAAACAATTCTGACCAGTCCATGGTCAATTTTTTATGGGAAGTACTGTTAAGTTATCATATGTGAACATTGTAGGAATATCGAGAGGTGGTTTTGAATACCTCGAATACAAATTTTACAGAAAGAACAGGCAGGACAGGAGTGGGGGAAAAAATTATGCTCTTGGTTAAGAAGCACAGAGTATAAGACAGTGTACTCAGTTAATATGCATGGCCAATGCAATGTTAAAGGAGTTTGGTGTGAAATAACCAAAGAAAATAAAAGGAAAATAAAAAAAGAATACAAATGTGTTATAAGCCAAATGACTGTGATGAGGATGAACAACTATACAGACAAATAGAATGAACCACTAAATCAGAACATCTTATAATGGGGGATTTTAACTTTACAAATATTGACCGGAAATTGAGAATGGGTCGCTTGCACAGTAATAAGATTTGCAGATTTATTAGATGACTATCCTACACCAGCACATAAAAGTGGGAACATGAGAAAACAATACCTCTTGATCTGATTATCAGCAGAACTAGAACAAATTCAACACAAGTTCCTACTACCATGAGGATTATGTTATATCAGTGTCAGATAAAGCTATTATGGTGGCAAAGGAACAATTTGGTTTAGAAGTGTTTAGTTAGTATAATCATGTGATTCTGCAAATGTTAACTGTCAAATTGACTTCAAACTTCAGCCAATGACTGGTTGATAATCAGAACATATGAATTCCAAAAATATAAATTAGGGAGATTTCTATTCTGAGCAATCATTTAAACTTAAGAAAAAAAAAAAAAAAAAATAGTTTTAAAAAACTGTTTTAACATTGTTAGATGTTCATTTCAAGTTTTGAGGGCTGTAAAAGTCTCTAACAGAGATATAAATATGAAGCTATAATTACCAGATATTTTTCCTTAATTTATCACCTTACTGTTATTAATGTTTATTTTCTGTCTTCTTCAAATATCAATACTTATGATTGTATATGGTGGGTTACTTGAAATGCTAACAAAGTTACATTATTCTTTCTGGAGGGTTCATTCTTCCACTCTCACACACACACACACACACACTCTCTCTCTCTCTCTCTCTCTCTCTCTCTCTCTCTCTCTCTCTCTCTCTCTCTCTCTCTCTCTCTCTCTCTCTCTCTCTCTCTCTCTCTCTCTCTCTCTCTCTCTCTCTCTCTCTCAATGGTTGGCCTTAATCAGGTTGTGGACAAGTACAAAATTGAACCTCAACTCAATTTTTATTAATATTTCCAATGTTGGTTTCTTTTTGTTTAAAAATTTTTACTCTTCATTTTTACTAACCATTTGCCAACTGCATATATATTTCTTATTGAAAAAAGTTCAGTCTACTCTTTAGTTGCTATCAAACTCGTAAATATTTATTAAAGGAGTGTTCCACTGAAAATGCACTTGGTGTATTGTCTTCATTTTCTGCTTGTCTTCTTGTATTTTAGTAATTCTAGTAATTCCAATATACACAGGAAAGGTCAAATGGAGTGGGGAAATGGGTCATTCTCCTTATCAAAAGATCCCCAAAAGCAACCAGGCTGTTTCCGGAGTCACACAACATTCATCTTATACAGATAATATTTTGGATATTTAGAATACTGTATTCAAATCTAAAGGTAACACGTGTAAAAAAGACACACAACTTCTAGAAGGGAATCAAAGAAGAGAGGCCACACTAATCAATGGATCAAAACTTGGCAACTAGATATATTGGGGCAGTTAATTGAGGTTATAAGGCTCTAGAAGGAGAATCACTAAAATGAATGAAGGAGGTATATTCTCAATGGTAGGAGAGACAAGAACCAATGGAACAAAAATAAAAAAAATCTTAGGAAGTAACAGAAAGCTGGATTTTGTAAAGATTACCTTCAGTCAACTTGTAGAGAATTAACATAAATTGATAAAGTTCAAAGTGAAATTAGATATTCACTTTTTGGTGATAGGGAAAAATTATGAGTTATTTATTTATTTATTATTATTATTTTTTTTTTTTTTTTTTGGTAGATGCAGAGATGCACCTTCACCTGCTTGCATTATTTAGTCCTAATACTGTACTAATAATTTCAGCAGTTAAAAACTCAACAACTGCATCTTACATTGAAAACAGTGTTACTTGTAAATGAATAGCCACACAGAAATGCTACTTACACATACAGGCAGAGAATCAAGAGATTCTCTGCCTGTGCATGTGTAAGAAAGAGAAATCAATCTTACACTCAGAATATAGTTGTCACTTGTTGAATCAGGTTATGAAATAATATCATTTCATTTTTCAGGCCACCCTCATGCAAGCATGATTACTTATCAAAAATTTGAATATGTGGTTGCCTGTTTGTCAAAATCAGCAGTTGGGTTCTAATACAGTAATGTCCTGAAACAAGGTTTTTTTTATTTTATTATTTTATTATTTGTGACACTGATTTATTTTAGTTATTTGTTTTGCTGCAAAACTTTACTTATGACAAATCAATCATTTCTCCAATTATGAGTTCAATTTATATAATTCTAATTTAACACTCCCAAAATTCAAATCTGTGTAACATTCATGACATGTACTTCTTTCTCAGTGGTCTTTAATATTTGTAAATGTTAAGGAAAACAGCCTTTCTAATTCATTTGCAGCAGAGGGACAACTCCTCTAATACACAACTGCTGACAGAGCTAGCAATGTAAAGTTAGAGGAGTTGCCATCTGCATTTACTTATTTTTGAAAATAAATCACATTACTGATATTAGTTTTTATTAATATCTTTATTGATTTCTGAATTGTGGAATGATTTCATCATTTCCTAGGCTGTATAATTTTGTCTTGTACTAGAAATTAAAATCCCACAGAATACATACTGCATGACAGCTAACCAAACAATAATGGCAAATTGTTCCGATGTTTATTACGGTAAGATTACAACATACTGCACAGTTGTTTAATAATTTGCTAAGTAAGAGTAAGCCATTACAGGTAATTGAACACAACTACAGAAAACTGGTTCACAACAGCAGCAGCTTCCAACTGATGAAAAACAAATGCAATTTGCCAACAATAATATACAGGGTATATTTATTATCCAAACTCACTGTTCCAGTTTTTTTCATAGATGTTTGATGGGGTTGATATCTGTGCTCTGGGCTGGCCAGTTCAACTTTCTAACATCATTGCCCACAAACTATTCCTGTATGACCCTCAGTAAATGACACGGGGGTAACTGTTTTGTTGTTATTGACAGGGCCCATTTCTGAGGTACTATCACATTGTAGCGAGTGTAGTGCATAACTGTTCCAAAATGTCTAACTAAATCCCATGATGTTTTTCCAAAGCGACACGCACGAAGCACGAACTATCCTCTTTATGATTCACTGAATGCATTATAAGGCTGTTCAGATCCCCCTTTTTTTTTTGTTGAGGTATCAACTCCAATCTTTCCCTTTGAATAAGATCTGCCACAGTGTATTTTGAAGTATCAGACAAGTTGCACTTGTACACAGAGAAGTTACTAACATGACATCCAACCACCAATCCATGTTGAAAGCCTGCAAGTTCTGATGCAAACTGTACTAGCTTTTAACATACTGTACTGCTGCAGAGGTAGCAGTACAGTTGTTATGCACTTTACAATGATTCGCTATAATGCTTTATATTATAACCCATATCTGACTATAATGCTGTCACAAATCGCTATAACGCTCTTTTACTAGTGTACAGAATGCATTTTTGGCATATTTAACGAAAACGTTTCATCTGATGGAGTTGATAGCTTGAAAATGAATAGCAAAATAGCATTAAAATGTCTCCCGCGCCGACTTGAGAAATTTTCCCACACTCAGTGAAAATTTCTCCACGTTAATTTAATTGCAGTACAGTGACTTGTTACGTAGTTCCAAGATCAACATTTTAAAAAATGTTCACGTATATTGCTTGTAATATTTGCATTATATGCATTTATCCAAAGTCTAGTCATCACTCGGTACAGCATTAGACATTGTGCGTAATGGACAGTTTACTCGAACATTGTATAATAATTAATGCAACCAACGCAGTTACATTTTCGGAGAGTTAATAATGGCGGATAAGAATGAAAAAGCAACAACGTCTGGACGCAGTACGAAGGCTACAAATGTAAGAAAAAGACTGAATTTAAAAATTAAATTAGTCGGGTTTTGAAGCGAATAAATTCCAGTCAACGACAAGCAGATGTGTGCCATAACTTAGGACTGACAGGTTTAACTGTAAGAACAATTATAAAAAATAAAGAATTAATTTTAGCAGCAGCAGGAAAGACAGCTGGTCCACTGCAAGCTAGGGCTAGGCCAGCTATTAGGATTGAAATAGAGAGACTTTAACTAATTTCATTGAAGATAATATCCAATGCTGAATTCAGTTAAGTTAAATATTATGGAGAAAAAAAAAAAAGGAGATTAACCTATATAATGATCTGAAGAAAGCACATCTAAAAAAAAAAAAAAATGTGGAACCATTTAAAACTAGTAAGGGCTGGTTGAATAGATTTAAAATCCAGGGAGAAGCCACACGTGCAGATCAAGGAGCTGAAGCTGAAACTTTCAAAAAAGAACTTGTTAAAATTATTGAAGAGGGGTATTATGTGTTATACTTCTTGAGTTTTTAACAAAGATGAAGCAGGACTTTTTTTTGGAAATGAATGCCTAAAAGATGTTTCATATTGAAAGAAGAAAAAAACATGTCAGGTTTCAAAGCGGCAAAGGATCAGTTGTTGGGTGGTAACACTGCAGAGGATTTTAAATTAAAATCCCTTTTAGTTTACCAGGAAGAGGGCCAAAGTACAACCCAAAATAGACACATTTTTCATGATGAAATTCATCAATTAAATTAAATTAAATTAAATTCATGATTTTAATTGTAATTTTAAGTTTAATGAGTAGTTACCACATAATTATATAAGTATGTAATGCAGAATATTTTATATGTACAAATATTTTAATATTAAATATTTTGACCAACATTTGTGAATCTTTTTACTACTGTTTATTATTGATTAGGAAATATCCTATGGCACCGACCACAACTCACAAATACGTTACCTTATGGAAACGTGCCGCCTTAGTGCGGATTCACTTAGCACTCTGTTTTTCCTGAACAAATTATCAGTGTTAAGCGGGGGTCACCTGTACTGCTATGCATGTTAGAGAAAATTAATAAAAGTTTGATTTTGTTGAAATCAACAAGTGTAAAACATTTAAATTTTGAGTTTTTCATTAAAAAATATAATGTATTTAATACCATTTTCTTAAATTAAAAAGAAAAATTTTGGCCTGTGCGATAGGACTGCCATTTTTGTTAGGATCACACAGGTGCCATTATTGACAGGCTAAACATTCACTTATCGACTGTACATAGTATATTAACAAAAACTCAATTTACTTATCACTTCCAAATTTACAGGTATAGATACAGAACATTAGAAATTAAGCTTGTCAAATTTTTTACCTTCTTCAAAATAATCAATCAATTGACTAAAATTACTTAATAATCCTATATCTGATAGTTTACAGTCACAGGTATAATATAGTCAATAGAAGCCCTTACACTATTAAACCACCATAACAGCAAAGGCACTTTTTTAATAATTTTAGTAGTGTATGTAGCAATATTTAACAATTAATATGCAATCATTTATTGATAATTAAGATACTTTAATTAGCTGAAATCGGTTTAAATTAGCATAATCAGCTGAAGAGCAGTATCACAAGCATTATTTTCAAAAATAGTTGTTAGGAACTTCTTACCTAATTCATGAGGAAATTCTTCACATATAACAGCAACTGATATACTAATTCCTGCAAGGACACTTTCAGAAAATGCAGCTCCAATAGAAAGACCATCAATGAAGTTATGTAAACCATCTCCAAATATAATCATCCATGCTATAGTTGCAATGCTTGAGCCACCCTGCCTGAATGATACTGCAGGATCATGATGGTGGCTATGGTGGTGAGAGAGCTAGAAATTTAATTGATGACATATACTGTATTATTTATATATAAGATACAGTATATATATTATAGAATTACAAGAAAGAGGGCTTATTCTGGATGTGGTTAAAGATGTAATGGTGTACACATAATGCTGAGTTACTGTACATTCAGTGACACATACATTCCATAATATGATTTGTCTGATACAAGGATAAAATCATTAAAGATGTGAAACTGTATGTAACTGCCAATGTATGTATATACTTATATCAGACAAACTATTTCCATGACCTCTTGTGATGTAGCCATGGCTAGGGTCAGCAGGTACATTGTACCCCCCCTTATGCCAAAATCTGATATTGTGGCACTTTTTTTAGAAAGCTTTTTTTGTGAATGTACCTGTTGACAAAAAATCCTGGCTATGCCACTGACAATAGGTAGTAATGCAACAAGCAACTTTTTAGCATTAGCGGGGCATATGATGCAAGAAAGCAAGCTTATATAGCATCAGCCAAAAAAAAAAAAAAAACCCAAATTAATGCCAAATTAAGGACTTCAAATTGATACCATGTTTAGTGTATCACAGTGGAAATACTGGCTTTCAAGGATATTTCAAACTCTTCATTACAAGTTTAGAAAACTGAATAAGCAAGCAAGCACTGGTTACTGCAATGCTATTCGAGGACTGGGTTTTTGCACTACTTTGAACTCGAAGTTGAAAAATATCTGTTGGAAAAGAACAAATTTCAGGCATTGTTAATACTCATCAATGCTTCTAGTCATATTCCTCATATTGTGAATTCTCACCCTCAAATTAAGTAATGTTCCTACCCTAAACACCGCTTCCTTACTAAAACTGATGGATCAAGGAGTTATTTTCACCTTTCAAGCAGTACTTGAGAACCATGGCTCAGACTGTTGTTTCTAATCAAAGGTATGAAGCAACAACTTGCACACAGTTTTGAAATGGGTATAACAACCTTATGGCAGTGAAAAATACTGATGCAAGCTGGGAAAATATCAAGCAATCCATTATGAAGAGTTATTAGAGGAAACTTTGGACGTAATTTGTCCATGACTATGAAAATTTCCAATGCAATAAAAAGTAGAGTGGAAATTTTAGACTTTGATAAACACCTTCACTGGAAGTGAATACAGAAGATATAAATGAACTGCTGGAATCTCAAAGTGAAGACCTTACAACCAATGATTAGATTTAGTTGAGGGCATATATACAAAACAAAGAAAATTACAATTGTGATGATAAAATCTCCAGTAACCCTTCAAAGAGTCTGAGCCTCAGAATTTAATAGAAATCACGAAGTTGGAAGAAACAACATAGAGCACAGATTCCAATCACAGTGTTGAACGAAGTAGTAATATTATCAGAGACCTCATCTAATATTGCCACTTGCCATAAAATTCTTCATGACAAAAAGAAAGCAACTTATCTGCTTTCTTTGAATAAATTTTACAAACAGAATTAGTTCATAAGATATGTACAGTAATGGTGACTCTTATCATGGAAACAGGAAATATATTGTGCAAGAAGGATAGATGGAATAGGACTATTGTATGTCTGCTATGGGTAAAAGTAGATGATGTAGAGAGCAGGTATCATCTTTTAAGTCCACAAAAAGTGATACTGTTGTAGACAATGACATTAATGTTATTAAGAGTAGGAGCTCCGGAGACTTACTTAACAAGGGTAAGAGCAATGTTAGAAAAAAAAAGTCACGAGTTAAGACTGAATTTAAAAGTGTCTGCAATTCTGCCCATATATGATAGAAGAGAGTACATGTTAAGAGCCTTGTCAATCAATTCTTCTCTGGAGAGAATGTGCAAGTCGCATGAAGAACATTTTTTTCTCAATTTGTGCTTGTTAACAGGGGAGAGGTGTTTACAAGGATGGAATATACTTAAATATTATTATTTATTATTATTATTAGCCATGTGGTGCAAGGAAGCCTGAGGCTTATGCTACGCCAGCCAAAACAAAATAATAATAATAAATAAAAAATTCTGAATTACCCTGAGAGAGAAGAACAAGGGTCGAAGTAAAAAGGAATCACCAAGAAAGAGAAGAATGATGATATCCAGCTCAGGACCCTGGGTGTGCCAAGCCCATACTCACAAGATGTGAGCCCCTGGGGTTAATAATAGAAGGAGTGCAAGAAAACTGCTAGCTTGGAGGAAAACACAGACTATTAGATTACCTAGAGTCACAGGCAGAAGAGAAGGTGATTCTTGAATTGGTTCTACTGTAACATGCAGCAGACTGGAAAGCAATGTGTCAGGGATTTCAAGCCCTGCTGTGGATCATTATGAAACAAGTAAAATAAAAGAGCTGCGTTAGAGTAACTAAGAGTAAGAATATATTCTTGTAAAACAAATAAAATACATGGGCTGTGTTAGGGCAACTAAGAGTGCTAGGAGCATTGTAAATAAATTTGATGGATTTGAAGTACTGATTAAGTCATCAGATGCAGACATTCTAGAGATAGTAGAAACATGGTGTCACTCAGATATAAGCGATGCTGAATTTGAATTTGGGGAGTACAATGTTGGTAGATGACTTTCATCAACCGGTGAAATACCACCACTTTGCTTATTGGAGGCTTGAAGTGGTGAAACCCATGTTTACTCTAAAGCAAAGTTTCCGGCATCCCCCTCTCCCCATACTTCTCCTTCAACCCATGCACAGTACTAAGTACTATAGGTTTTGATACCTTTCATGTTTGGGGTTTTCATAAAAAAAAAAAAAAAATACAGGAAAGACAGACAATACAGGAGGGGTGGGGAGTGTCTTGGTTAAGAAGCATATTAAATATAAGGCAGTGCATGGGTGACCACTGAGTCAGTTTGGTATGAAAAAAGCACATGGAAAACAAAAATAAAAGTAGGAGTTTGCTATAGGCCTAATGACTGCGATGAGTATATCAAACAGCTATACAGAGAAATAGAGTGGGCCAGTAAATCAGAATGTCTTATATTGGGGGATTTTAAATTTTACTCTACTGTTGACTAGAATTTGTGAATTGGTTACTCACACACTAGCAAGACTTTTTAGCTTTACTGGAAAGTAAAGTTTTCACCAGCAGCATATTAGAGAGGAAACAAGAGGAAGCAGTGTTTTTGATCTGGTTATCAGCAGCTATTCAAGCATTAAGAATCTGCATATAAAAGAACCAACAAGGTGGCAGTGATCACAGTGTACTAATGTGGAATTTAATTAAAGACAAACACTGTCAAGGGTAAAGGGAGAGACTTTTACTTTCATAATAATGACTATTATGGTCTCAGACAGTTTAAAATGCTATATTGTGGGACCACTGATGACGTTACCAAGGGCAAATCCTAAATTGGAAGCATTTAGGTAAGTAATCATAGAAGTTACTAGTCAACTAAGAAATACTATTCAAGGCTTAGACCTAAATGGATATCTTATAAACTGATGAGACTTGTGACAGAGAAGAAAAATGCATGGAATACATATAAATTATCAGTGATACAAAAGCCTATGGTATATATAAATTAGTCTGTAATCAAGTTACAAAGGAGGTTAGGCAAGCTAAGGCAAATTATGACAAGCTAAGAATAGCAACAAAGACTTCTATGCTTATATTAAGAGTAGAAGGGGTCGAATAACAGTGGGTCACTTTATATCAATGGTTTAAATGTTGAAGACCCTGCTCAGGTTGCTAAAAAATTGAATAGGTATTTTCCATCTACATTCACGCATGAGGAATTCTTTGGGGAAGTGAATGCCATATATTTATCAAACTATAATAGGGAGATAGATGATTTTGTAATAACGGAAAGGAGAGTGAAAGAGAAATTGTTGAAGCAAAACATAAATAAGGCAACTGGGGTGGATGGAATTTATCTAATTATATTAAGGGAGGCAGCAAAGGAGGAAAGCAAACCCTTAGATATAATTATGAGAGAATCTTTGGATTCAGGTGAGGTCACTACAGACTTTAGATGTGCAAATGTATCTCCAATTCACAAAGGATGATCAAAAGGTGACATGAATAATTACAGAGCTGTTAGTACATCTGTTTTGAGAAAAATAATGGCATCATTGGTTAAAGAAGTAATGTAGGATCATCTAGACAGGAATGGAATTATACTGCAGTCACAGCATGGATTTTGCTAAGGGGCTGTCTTTTCTGATCTGATTGGATACTGACCAAGGAACTGGATGCAAAAATAATTTTGATATCATATACTTGGATTACACGAAGGCTTTTGATACTGCTGCACATAAAAGACTGCTTACAAACTGGAGAATTTTGAATTAAGGGCAAGTTACTGATATGGATAAAGGGTTGGTTGAGTAGGAGAAGACAGAGAGAAATTATCAATGAGCAACTGCTTTTCGTGGATTAATGTTATTAGCGTAGTCCCCTGGGGTTCAATGCTGTGCCCATTGATGCTTTCAATATTTACTAATGATACTGATGAAAAGGTATATCAGACTTAATATCTAAGTTTGCAGTATGAAGGTTGGCAGGGTGGTTAATGACAGTAATCAGAGTGAGCTACTGCAGTAATTTCTAAGGAAAATTAGGTCGATGGGCTGAGAAATGACAGTTGAAGATTAATAATGACAAATACAAGTTACTGCATATGGGTAGCAGTAATTCAATAACATATCAACTGTGTGGTACTACATTTAGGGATGTGGAAAATGAAAAAGACCTGAGGGTAATTGTGTAGTCATATATGAAATTCTCTGAGTACAGACAGGCTGCCAGAACAACTCATGGGATTTTGTCAATGATATATAGAAACTTTGCCAGAAAGGATAAGGAAGTGATTATTCATTTGTACAAGGCCATGGTTAGACTGAATCTTGAATACTGTATATAGAACCTTATAGCCTAACTTTAGGAAGGATGTAAATGCCGGAACAGGTGCAGAGAACAGCAAAGACTCATGAAGCAAACGAAGGGGTGCTCTTACCAAGAATGGCTTCAGTTCTGAAAACTGCTGCATCTGAAGACTAGGCACCTGCGGAGAGAACTGACTGAGGTGTTTAAGGCACGAATAGACTGAGTAACCTAAATATTGATGCCATTCTTCCTCTTTCTGAGGCTACACAAGGGGGGGGGGGCATAAATTCAAGTTTAGGAAGGATGGTTGCAAGACAGATGTGTGGAAGTTTGCCTTCAGTAAGAGGGTGGTTGACTGTTGGAACAAACTTCCATTGTGGAAATGGGTGGTTTGAATAAATTCAATGAAGAAATTTTTAGAGAGTATAAATGGGTGAAATGTGTAGGTTTTTTTAGGTTGGTGTTTTATAAGCTTGCTTTCTTGCATTATTTACCATTACAAATGCTAATATTTCATTCAAAAAAATATATTAATTATTCACAAATCTTGAGAAATTTATTTCAATAAGTTAATGGCATTTATGTGGGAAATTAATGTTTGGCTAACAATTAGTTTGTCAAAATTTGATGGCCAATTCATCAATGAAAGTAATCATAAATTTGCAAAATCAAAAATGTCCAATTTTAACATAGATCTGTTATTTTTTTGTGCAAAGAAAAAGACAAATAAAAACTGAGTTTTTGCAAAAAGACAGAATTATTACAACACTAATTATCACTAATTATTACAACAGTAAGACAGAGAAATGTCAAACCAAATAAAAAAGACTGATTCTCCTTTGAAAATACAGAGTTAGCAACTATGGAAATATTTGCTTACAAATGAGTACGTAACCTTTCATATTCACCTGAATTACCTTATAATGACTCTGATAAATATGAAATGAAAATAATTTTATATTTGTATAAAAACTTAAGTCTATATTAAAAATGGTCAATAAGCTAAGTCCATAAAAAAGAATAACAAAAAATGAAAATGTAACTCTCGAGTAGTTGGCAGAACAAAAGCAGACATTTGCAAAGATTTAAAAATTTCAAATTCAAAAAAGGGTGACAATTATAAAAAACATGAAAAATTAACATCTGTTTTTGAGAAAAAAAAAAAAAAAAAAAATTTGAATTTTAAAAGTGTCTATTCCACAAAGCACAAAGATTTAAATGCCTCACTGCTTGCCTAGTTTAAGCAGGCAAGGGGCACAGAATGGTCCTATTTCTAGTTCTGTTTTAGCAGAAAAGGCAGTCATGATGATTATAGAGTCAAGAAACTACCAAATGACAAGATACCATTTCATCAGCATTTTCAATGATGAAACTGTTTTTTCTCTCTCTCTGCTTTCTAAAAAAAAAAAAAAAAGTATCTTTCAAAAGGTGAGGGGTGTTCTCTTAGAGTAAAAGAAAGTACGCACGCACACACACAAAATGGGGAAAGAATATTCTACAAGCATCAAATACCAGACAACTTCATGCAGTTCACAAGCCGCAGTGTTTCCAAATGTTGGGAATTGTGATACGGTACTATTCGAATTTCAAGGATAGATTTGTGGTAACTTTTCTTGACATAATCGAACTCAATGAATGCATTGCAGAAGAAATATATGAATCTTTGAAATCATCACTAAGAAATAATGGATTAAAGTTGCACCGACTTATTGCACTTGTTCTGACAATGCATTCGTAATGGTTTAAATTAACAATGATGTATAAGAAATTAAAGGCTGAGATTCCCTGTCTGCTTCTTATCAAGTGTGTAAAGCATTCACTCCAACTAGTGGTGTCTACCATGAGATTTTCTTATTCTTCTCACATGCACCTATTAAACAGGCTAAATATAAGCTTTATAGTTTAATGAATAATGGAGTTCCACATCTGATCGCTGATAAAGCACAAAATGAAGTGATTTTATAAATTTTGTTATTCAACAAGTAAGTTGAAAAAAACATACAAGAAAGTTTTTTCTAATCATCTGTTGCCTTATAATTTCTTTTTAGAATGTAAAAAAAGAATAAAAGCACAAAAAGTGGCCACGCTAAAAGGAAGAGGAAAAGAGAAAAAAAATTTTCTAGTGCAATAAAATACGCCAAGTATTTTGCTGTTATTCTTGATTAAGGTATTCCTGTTGCCAGATTAAGGTATTCCTGTTGCCAGATTAAGGTATTCCTGTGCCCTGGGCAGAAAGATTATTGCGGCACCCTTTGCATATCCTAGAAATCTGGGTAAAGTCACCGACTCCGAGCTATAATCAACTTCTGGAGCCCCTGTGTCTGCATGAGTAGCACAGAATCTAGTCGATAACGTGAGGAACTTTAATGGGGTTTTTTTCACTCTGTGGCTGAGTTAGTCGATCTCAGGCGTAGATTGCAAGGTATTTTCCCCAGAAACTGGGGGTTTTCATCCAGCAACAACGGCAAATCGACCGGAGAACACACGCAATTTACAGACACAAATCACATGGGTAGATGTAATCAATTACGGGCGACCTTATTAAAAAAAAAATTTTCTGAAGCCCCGGACAACTGCCCTGTTAGCTTGTGCTTTAATCCGGCACTGATCAGGAACAAATGCCCGAACAAACAAAATTTGTACAATGTGCTAAAACAGGAATTCGAAATATTAGGATTAGACATAACTAATATCCAAGGGCAAGGTTATGACAATGGAGCTAATATGAAATGAAAAGTTTCAGGTGTTGAGGCAGGACTTTTACAGGAATATTCAAGGACATTTTTTACACCGTGTGCTTGTCAGAGTTACAATGTAGTTCTAGGAGATATGACCAAAACCTGATGCAATGACCTTTTTTTGGAACACTTCAACATCTGTATGTGCTCCTTTCAGCATCAACAAAGAAATGGTCATTTTCCAAAAAGATGTTAGTAGTAGTGGCATGTGATGCAAGAAAGCAAGTGTATGCAGCATCAGCCAAAAAAAAAAAAAAAAAAAAATACAAAACAATCCCCTCTAAATGTTTGCCCAGTTCCTCCTTAAATTTATTTAACCTATCAACTTCCACAACAACAGATGCCAGTTTGTTCCAGCAATTAACCACCCTGGCTAAAGGCAAATTTCCACACATCTATTCTACATCTGTCCTTCCTCAATTTCAATTTATGTCCCCTTAGGTTTGTAATCTGAACAAGTGGAAGAATCCCATCAGAATTCAGCGTGCTCAACCTATTCAAAGCCTTATATACCTCAATCACTGCGCAGGTGTCTAGTCTCCAGCTGCTGCAATTTGCAGAACTTAAGCCTCTTCTGAAAAGAGGATCCCTTCATTCCCCCTCAGCAATCTTGTTGCCCTTCTCTGTACACGCTCAAGCAAATCTACATCCTTCCTAAAATGAGGCCTCCAGACCTGCACGCAGTACTCAAGGCAAGGCCTGACCATTGCCTTATACAGAGGGACAATCGCCTCCTTTTCCCTACTAGAAAAATTCCTGTATATCATTGGCAACACCCCATGACCTGCCCTGGCAGCCTGTCTGTATTGCTCAGAAAACTTCATATCTGATTGCACAATTGCTCCCAGGTCTTTAATTTTCTACCACCTTAAGTGTAGTACCACACAGTTCGTAAGTTTTTCTGGGGGTTACTTCTACTCATATGCAGTACTTTGCATTTTTCAATGTTAAACTTCGGTTGCCACTTCTCAGCTCATCTGCCCAAATTTTCGAGATCCTGTTGCAGTAACATACTGCCATTACTGTCATTAACAACTCTGCCAACCTGTGTCTCATCTGTAAACTTCAATACTAAGCCTGATATACCTTCATCAATATCATTGATAAATATACAAAACAACAGTGGACCAAACCCTGTGGGACTCCACTAATAACATTAGTCCACGAAGGGCAGCACCCATTGATTACCACCCTCTGTCTTCTCCCACTCAACCATCCTTTTATCCATTGTAGCAACTTACCCTTAATACCATTCTGCTCCAATTTGTACAATAGTCTTCCATGCGCAACAGTGTCAAAAGCTTTCCTGAAATCCAAGTATCTGATATCAAAATTATTTTTTGCATCCAGTTCCTTTGTAACCACATCATAATAACCAATCAAATTTGTCAGACAAGACTTTCCTTTAACAAACCCACGCTGTGTCTGAATTATTACTGCAGTCTTGTCTAGATGATCCTGCAATGCATCTTTAACCAGCAACTCCATTATTTTACCCGGAACAGAAGTTAAACTAACTGGTCTGTAATTACTCGTGTCACCATTCGATCCCCATTTGTGAATTGGGGACACATTTGCACATCTCCAGTCTGTGGGGACCTCCCCTGAGTGCAAGGATGCTCTCATAATTATGGCTAAGGGTTTGCTTAGTTGCTCTTCCGCCTCCTTTAATATAATGGATTGATCCCATCCACCCCAGGTGCCTTTCTTATGTTTAACTTCAACAATTTCTACACCACTTTGTTATCAGTTATTACAAAATCATTAAGCACCCTGTTACAATTTGATAACCTTCTGCCATTTTCAAACCTTAAGAACTCCTCATGTGTGAATGTCGATGCAAAATATTCATTCATCGATATCAAGTGGACCAATCAGATTCATCCCCTTCCTTTTAGAGTTTATATAAGTAAAGAAATCCTTGCTGTTTTTCTTAGCATCTTTTGTCAAAGATTTCTTGTAATCTGCCTTCGCCTACCTAACCTCCTTTGTGACTTGATTACAGACTAGCTTATATATATCATAGGCTTCTGTGTCGCCTGATAATTTATATGCATCCCATGCATTTTTCTTCTCTTTTACGAGTCTCATTAGTTCATTTGACAACCATTTAGGCCTAAACCTTGAACAATATTTCTTAATAGGTATGAAACTTTTAGTAGTTTCCACTATTAATTCCTTGAATGCTTCCCACTTAGAATTTGCTGTTGGTAACATCATCAGTTGGTCCCACTGTACAGAATTTAAAAACTGTCTGAGACCACTGTAGTCACCTTTACGGAAGCAAACTTCCTTTACCCCTGATGGTAATTATATCTTTAAGTAAATCCCACATCACGGTGAAGGATCTTTCTGTAAAGCCTCTCTGTGAAACAAGGTGGAAGTGTTGAATACAAAGGTATCAAGTTGGTGATTTTGATGATGCACTTTTGGAAATAGCATCAGAAGATGCCGAAGCAAGAAGTAAAGCTGAATCACTAGCTAACCAGATCAAGGAATACAACTTTCCTGTGTCTTTAGTATTTTGGCATGATTATTTTGATTCACGTAAGTAAAGAACTGCAAAGTTATTCTACAGATCTTGCTACAGCTCTTTCTTCTTCATTTAAAAAACCTTCTGCGCTGGATGTCAAAGTATAGAGAGAGAGAGAGAGAGACTGGCTTTAAACAAATCTTAGTTGGTGTCACAAAAAAAAAATTATTATTATTACCCGTAATTGATTACATAAACCCATATTTGTGTCTGTTCTCCAGTCGATTTGCCTGCTTTGCTGGATGAAAAAAACCGTTACTGGGGGAAAAAAACCTTGCTACCTATGCCTGAGACCGACTAATACAGCCACGGAGTGAAAAAATTCCATTAAAGTTCCTCGCATCGTTGGGAGGATGGTGATGATACCACTGTGCTATACGCGCAGACTAATTTGTGCCACAGAACTTGCAACAGAATTGGAAGTATCTCCAGAATTCAGCATCATCAGCATCCTAAGGAAGCTTACAAGGTAAACTGCTTTAATAAAATCGTAGACATGGCTTTGTCTATCTCTAGTCATGTTTCTAGCAGTTAATAAAACATAATAATCTTTCTGGTTTCTTGGATAAATTTCTAAGAATTCCAAAGGACGAGTTAAGAAAACACTGCAGATTTAGAAATCTGCACTTTCAGATGCTAAAATCATTGAGGGCAACGAATTGGTCAAGTCTGTGAAGGTGGCAAATATTGATGGCCATATGCTAGTGGTTTGGTTTGGTTTTATTGGCGCATTAGCTACTAAGGCTATATGCGCCAAGACCAGGTCATTTATAAAAAATTTTTTTTTTTTTTTTTTTAAATTTTCAGTGACCTAATTAGTTAGGTCACTATGTCAAAAGGTATAACAAATATATAAGAAAAAATGTAAAAATTTTATATACGAGTAAAAATATTTATTGTTTTTAAAAAGCTAAAAACAGCAGACACATTGTCATTGTCAGATAAAATCTGACTGAGTGTATATGGCTCAGTCAGATGGTTAAAAGCGGTAAAACGGATATTGCTAAAATCTGGACATTCAATTAAAATGTGTCTAATTGATAAAATTGTGCCACAGGACTCACACATAGGAGGGTCATCAGCCCTCAGCAAAAAAGAATGAGTCAAATGACTATGTCCTATGTGGGACCGGGCAAGAACAACTTCCTCCTTACGATTCCTGCGCAGACTAGACTGCCACGGTTCAATTACAGGCTTTATACGATATAGTTTATTCCCAGTCTGTCCATTCCACAAATCCTGCCATTGGGAATGCACCTTCTGCTGTATGGTTTGCCTGTAGTCTGTATAGGGGACTGACAGGCAGTGATTATTATTGGGGACTGCTGATTTGGCTGCGGTGTCAGCCAAATCATTTCCCCTAATCCCAATGTGGCTGGGAATCCAGCAGAAGCGGATATCATATTCACGTCCAAGGAAGAAGTGAATCTTCTGCTGAATACTAGACAGAACTGGATGAGGATTATATCTTACAGATATTAAAGCCTGTAACACACTGAGAGAATCGGAATATAAAATGAACCGTTGGTATTGACATTCACTAATGTGATCCAAGGCTAACTCTATAGCATGCAGCTCTGCAGTAAATATACTGCATTCAGAGGGAATCTGCTCCGATGTAGAGCTGTCTGTAAAGACAGCAGCAGATCCCACATATGATTCCGACTTCGAGCCATCTGTGTAAACTGGCACGAAGTCAGAATGTTCAGCTCGGTGTGCTGAATAAAACTGCAGGTAGACCGACGATGGAGTGTCCGACTTTCCCCAATTTCTAAGGGACAAGTCACATGCCGGAACATGAGCATGCCAGGGTGGAAAGGGTTGCTTTGGTGTTTGGGCAACCTTGTCTACCTTGATATTAAGTTCTTTGAGTAGCTCTTGGAGACGAATACCAAAAGGACGATTGGCAGTCGTACGGGTGTTGTACAAATTTTCCCATCGTGGCTCAAAAACGAATGGCCACGTAGGATGGTCTGGCAGGGATTTCAGTTTTAAAGCGTACTTTAAAGACAACTGCTTACGTCGAAGCGATAACGGTGGTTTGTTTGCTTCAACGTATAAGCTCTGGACAGGAGATGTGCGATATGCTCCAGTAGCGATACGTATAGCCTGATGATGAACAGGATCCAGCCATCGAAGTACACTGTCTCTGGCTGAAGAATATACTTGGGACCCATAATCTAATTTGGATTGCACAAGTGCACGATAAAGCCGTAGAAGGGTGCATCGGTCTGCACCCCAAGATAAGGAGGAGAGCGAGCGGAGAACATTAAGCCCACGTGTGCACTTTGTGCGGAGTTGACGGATATGATCCAAAAAGGTTAGTCTTTTTATCGAATACGAGTCCCAAGAATTTTGTGTTCGCTGCTACTGGAATAGCATTTTGTCCGAGCCTTAATTCAGGTTCGGGATGAAGATTACGCTTGCGACAAAAGTGTACGCAAACGGTCTTCTCCGGCGAGAACCTGAAGCCATTAGCAAGTGCCCAGGAATTCAGACTATCAATGGCTTTCTGCAGTTGTCTTTCAATAACCCTCATGTTGCATGACTGACAAAAAATGCTAAAGTCATCAACATAGAGGGCACTGTTTACAGTCGGAGGAAGTTGTTCTGTGATGGAATTTATTTTGATGGCAAAAAGCGTGACACTTAATACTGATCCTTGTGGTACTCCCTCCTCTTGGCTAAAGGAGCGAGAGAGTGAGGATCCCACACGAACTTGGAACGATCGATTGGCTAAAAAGGTTTGAATAAAAAGGGGGAGATGCCCTCTAAGGCCTAAGCTATGTAAATCTTTTAAAATGCCAAATCTCCAAGTTGTGTCATACGCTTTTTCCATGTCAAAGAACACCGACACCAAGTGTTCGCGTTTTAGGAAAGCATCCCGGATGGATGCTTCCAATCTAATAAGATGGTCCAAAGTGGACCGGTTCCTTCGGAAGCCGCACTGGATGTTGGAGAGAAGGTCATTTGACTCGAGATACCATATTAAGCGAGAATTAACCATTCTCTCCAGGATTTTGCACAGACAGCTAGTCAGAGCAATAGGACGATAGTTGGTGGTGACTTTTGGATCCTTTCCTGGCTTAGGGAAGGCAAGAACGATTGTCTTTCGCCAGGAGTCCGGAAACTGCCCTCCAGTAAAGATTCTGTTATACAGAAGGAGCAGACAATCCATAGATTTTGGTGATAGATGTTTAATCATTTCATAATGGATGCCATCTGGCCCAACGGCACTTGCTTTGGAAAGAGCGAGGGCTCTTTCCAGTTCCTGAATAGTGAAATCCCCGTTGTAGGGATAAGTGCTTTTAGATTTAAAGCTAAGTGCCTGTTTTTCGATTTTATATTTCAGGACCAGGAACTCTGGGGAGTACGAGGATGTTGCGGAGATGTTAGAGAATGTTTCCCCAAGAGAATTGGCTATTGCAGTTGGATCTGCAATAGCGCATCCATTATAATCTAGGATTGAAGAAGGGTGGGATGTATATTTTCCCTTCATTTTCCGGATTTTATCCCAGACTACCTTAGAGTTGGTAGACTGGTTAATAGATGATGTAAAACGGATCCACAATTCCTTTTGACTCTGACGGCGGATATATCGTGCATTGGCTCGTGCACGTTTAAAGGCTATAAGGTTGGTCGTGGTAGGATATCGGCGGAATATCCCCCACGCTTTGTTTTGAGCCTTTTTTGCTGCTGTGCATTGTGAATTCCACCAAGGTTTAGGAAATGGTGGAAACCGGGCAGATGTTTTTGGAACAGCATTCGCAGCTGCTTGGACAATATTTTCTGTGATGTACTTAACTGCATCATTGATAGACTCTTGACTGACTGTGCTAAGATCAAAATTTGCCTGATGTTGGAAGGCAGTCCAGTCAGCCTGATCAATCTTCCACCGTGGTAACCTAAAAGGAAGACATGGTCTCCCACGTTGTAACAAGGTTATCACGGGGAAGTGATCGCTTCCGTATGAATTCTCCTCCACCTCCCAAGTGAGTGAAGGGAGTAGAGAAGGGGAGCAGATAGAGAGATCAATGACAGAAAAAGTACGGGTAGGCATGTGGAAGAAGGTGTTTGTTCCAGTATTTAGAAGGGAAAGGTCATTGTCATTGAGCATACGCTCTATGACTCGTCCCCTTCCGTTGATGTTAGCACTACCCCACAGGGTGGTATGTCCATTAAAGTCCCCGAGAAGTAAGAAAGGGGGAGGCAACTGCGTTAGAAGATCATCAAGGTCTGCCTGGGAGATGTCAGTCCCAGGTGGCAAATAGATAGAGCACACAGTTAATAAAAATCCCACCGTAAGGCGAATTGCAACAGCCTCTATGCTAGTTGTAATTAGTAAGGGCTGCACTGGGGTCTGGTTACCCACAAGGATAGCCACTCCCCCATGTACAGAGCCATCCGCAATTCTATCCTTACGAAAAATTGTGGTGTTATGCATCGTGGGATCGTCATTTGCCTTTAGGTATGTCTCCTGCAAGCAAAAGCAAACTGGCTCGTGCTTTTGCAGGAGGGCCTTGATGTCATCTATATTTCGCCGGAATCCACGACAATTCCATTGTAGGAATTTAGCCATTATTTTGGCTTGGTGGGTCCATCAGGCGGCTTCCGAGGTGCTGAGGGCTTACTTTTATCAGTCTTGGGTCTATCTTTTTTGGGGAAGAATGGACGCTGTCCCGTGTCCATTTCTTCCTCCGCAAAGAGTTCCAAGACTGAATCTTCGCGTACCTCCTTCTGCTCGACATCCATCTTTTCTTGGGTACTGGGGGGGGGGGACTTCCCCTTTTTTATTCTTATATTTCATAATTATCTTTGTTGCTTGTGGAGCATTAGGAGGTACCGATATAAGAGTGGCAGCTGATTGGTCCTTCTGTGCAGGTTTTTGTGAACTTAAGAGATAACGCGCGATGGGAGTGAAAGACTCCTTTGGAGGAATGGTCATGTCCGTCTGAGTTCCGACGGAACATCTCCCTGCTACCTTCTGGGCGTAGGTAGGTTTGTTGATATTCAGGGGTTTGACCGATTTCTTTGCCTCGTGGTATGATATATTTAGCTCTGCCTTCAGCCGTTGAATTTCTTTTTCTTCTTTCCACCTCTGGCATGCTTGTGAATAGGCCAGGTGTTCGCCTTCACAGTTAATACAGGTGGGTTTTACGGCTGAACATGCTGTTGTTTCGTGGTCCTTTGCACCGCATCGAGCGCATGCTAGGACTCCACGGCAGGCCATTTGAGAATGTCCATACTTCTGGCATTTAAAGCCGACCGGGCTAGCCGAGTGGGTAAAATACCTGCCTGGCAACCCAAAGGTCGCGGGTTCGATTCCCGCCTCGGGCTGGATCAAAGTACTGCAAAAACCTTGGGAGGTGCAATATGGCCACAGAAGCCGATGCGCCACCAACTACCAAATCAAAAAAAAAAAAAAAAAAAATCTGGCATTTAAAACACCGTAAAGGGTTCGGAACGTATGGACGCACTGAACAGTTGATGTATCCAGCTTTAATCTCATCAGGAGGTTTAGGAGTGTTAAAAGTCAGGATAACGCTCCTGGTTTTAACAATTTTTCCATCCCTTCGCGCAGTGATTCTCTTGACGGCAATGACTCCCTGTGGTTTTAATTCGGAGCAGATTTCCTCCTCGGTTACGTCGAGAAGGTCCCACTCCGAAATGACACCTCTTGATGAATTGAGTGTTCTGTGTGGTGTCACAGTTATAGGGATTCCTCCGATTGATGTTGTTCGGAGTAGATGTTCTGATTGCCTGTCATTTTTAGTTTCAATTAAAAGGTCTCCAGAACAAAGCCTTTTAACTGATTTGGGTGAACCTGCTAACCCATCTAACCCTTTTTGAATAAAAAAGGGCGACATTTTACCAATTGGTGTCTCATTGGTAGAATGCATGATTAAGAACCTTGGGACTGGCCCTGATGGTAATTCGGTTCGCTGCCTCTTATTAGCAATAATGCTATCTGGATCTTTGTCAATGGTTTCAGATAGGGACCGGGTTGGGGCCCCTGAAGAAGTTAGTTTATCAGGATTCATGGAGTTTATTAAATTGTTCAGTGCCCGGGCTCCCCACCCACCACGGAGCCCAAAGGGACGCCCACTACCCGGCATGCAATAAATGCGCTCGGGAGTGGGACGGCAGGGCTACCCAGACACTATACCCGCACCGCCACCAGCCTGAATCCTGTCCCCCAGACCATGAGGGTAGGGGCGTGGCATTGACACGGTTGACCCTCGCAGGCGAGCCTACTAGCCGATTGATCCTAGCCGGGCCTTCCAGGACCACCCATCTTGTCGAAGCAGGGGCCAAAGTGGTGTATTGAAGCTGGGCCCCTCAACCACCAGGATCCCCCTTTCCGAATTTCCACGGGTCGCAGCACACGGCAAACACGCCGGATTCCATTGATGTAAGCCTGGAACCTGGGCTGTGGGCGTTGGATCCCAGTGATGCTAGTCTGGAAGTCCAGCAGCGTCACTGGGAGGTCCCCTCACCACGTACAGGTGCCCACGTCGAGGGGGGCCATATGCTAGTGGAGGAAATGGAAGCACTGAAACCAATTCTTCCAAAATCTTGCTTCAAAAATCCTTTAAATATTTACAATTTCTCGCAACTAATGAAAGAGCCACTGGATTTTTGAATTTAATGATATCGCTAAGAATATTTTCAACAATTCCAGTAACTGTACCGTCTGGGAAAAGAAC
The DNA here is from genome assembly GCF_048544385.1 of Mastigoproctus giganteus. Classification (NCBI taxonomy): domain Eukaryota; kingdom Metazoa; phylum Arthropoda; class Arachnida; order Uropygi; family Thelyphonidae; genus Mastigoproctus; species Mastigoproctus giganteus. Next base: position 164,132,055 of record NC_143586.1, on the reverse strand, counting down.
CTTTTCCTGATTAAACTTTATTAAAACATAATTAATTAAATAATAAATATTTAAATTATACAAATTATTTAATAAATCATTTAATTAAAACATATATAAGGTCAACAATGCTTTAACAGAGACTAACCGCCTTGCTATTGTATCCATTGAAAGAGAAGAAGCAAGGAATTTAAATTTTTAGTAAGTCTTTATAAAAAAAAAAAAAAAAAAAAAAAAGATTTTGCCAATCAATGGGCAAGAAAAATATCCTGATTAGTTTTGTTTATATTATCAACATTTCTGGTCAATTGTTAACAAATTGTAATAATATAAAAATAATAAACAATTACAGCAGACCCCCGTTATAACGCGGTTCGCTTTATGCTGATTCGCTATAACGCTGTTCTTATATTATAACCCATATCTGACTATAACGCTGTCAAAACTCACTGTAACGCTATTTTACTAGCATACAGATTGAATTTTTGGCAAATCCGTCTTCAGTTCAGTCTGTTTTGAGCCTTTTTTTTTTTTTTGGCAAAAGGAGAAAATAGGCACCATGAAATTAACTGCAGTAATTATTTTTATAATTTCTACTCTATGTACAAAATTGAAACTTTCAATATGCTCTTATTTTCTTGGTGTGGATAGTTTCAAGGGAGAAATTCTTTTTTAGTACACAAGTTGAAAAAATTTACCATCCAGTGTCATATGTTGTTACGAAGTCTGCATTTTCTGTTCTGACCTGTAATAGAAATATACTAAAAATAGATTTACTCCCTATCTCTTCTTTTGTTTTACCGTGGGAACTATAACTTGCGAAATGTTTTTCACACAATCAATCCCATGAGTGCTAAATGCGGTGCTGTTTCTTGTACAGTATTCTCTTGTCTTCTGAACTCCTCTGACCTTGTGGTCACCCGAAGTACATAAAATTTGTTTGTTTTACTGTTTTGGAAATTCCATAAACATTCTCCATGAGTCACACCATAATTGATTTACAGTACTTTTCCTGCAATAAACAACCATTTAACGCTAGTAAGGGCTGGTTTGATAGATTTAGAAAGCGCTATAACCTGTACAACGTAGCAATACAGGGAGAACTGCAAGTGCAGATCAACAAGGAGCCGAAACTTTCAAAAGAGAATTTGTTAAAATTATTGAACAGGGATGTTATACTGCCCAACAAGTTTTTAACATAGATGAAACAGGTCTTTTTTGGAAACGAATGCCTAAAAGAAGTTTCATATCGAAAGAAGAAAAAAACATGCCAGGCTTCAAAGCGGCAAAGGATCGGTTAACTTTGTTGTTGGGTGGTAACGCTGCGGGGGATTTTAAATTAAAACCCCTTTTAGTTTACCATTCCGAAAATCCAAGGGCTCTTAAAGGTTTAGCTATATCAAACCTACCTGTAATCCGGAAGGCTAATTTTTTTTTTTTTTTTTGATTTGGTAGTTGTTGGCGCATCGGCTTCTGTGACCATATTGCACCTCCCAAAGTTTTTGCAGTACTTTGATCCAAGCCCGAGGCGGGAATCGAACCCGCGACCTTTGGGGAAGGCTAATAAAAAAAGCTTGGGTAACCAGGCCGCTTTTCATTGATTGGTATGCTGAGTTCTTCTGTCCTGCAGTGGAAAAATATTGTGCAAAAAATAACATTGGTTATAAAGCTATTCTAATCATGGACAATGTGCCAGGACACCCAAGCAAAGAGGGCTTAGAAGACTTGAACAATCACATAAAAGTTTTTTTACATGCTTCCAAACACTACGTCTCTGATCCAACCAATGGACCAAGGAGTAATTGCAACATTTAAAGCGTACTACATAAGGAACACCTTTTCCCAAGCTATTAAAGCCATCAACACTGAAAATGTACTGAGCTTAAAGGAGTTTTGGAAATCCTATAACATTAAAACCGCCATCTACATTTCAAGTGCCTGGGATGAAGTGACTCAGAAAACCATGAATGGAGTGTGGAGGAAAGTTTGGAAAAATTGCATAAAGCATTCCCAGGAACCTGATGATTCCGTTGAAAATGTTAAAATACAAATTGTTGAGCTCGGAAAAGAAGCAGGATTACACAAAATTAACGAAGACATCGTACAAGAGATGATCGACAACAACAGGGATGGCCTCTCTAATGAAGAACTAATGGAAATTATAAAAGAACAAGAGCTTGCTATTGTGGGAGATGATGATCAAGATACTATAGATGAAGAACCGATGAAGTCGCTGACTGCAAAAGGACTTAGTGAAGCTTTTGAACACTTCGAAAAAAAGTGTGATTATTTCCGGGAGAACGACCCTGACATGGAATGAAGTGCAAGGTAATAAGAAATTTGAAGAAAGAAATGAATCCCTACATGATGTTGTACAATGGGAGGAAGAGGGCCAAAGCACAACCCAAAATTGACACATTTTTCAGTCCAAAGATACGAAAACTCGAGAGCACAGGGCCATTGAATTAATAAATTCATGATTTTCATTAGTTAATTACCTCATAATTATATGTGTATATAATGTAGAATATTTTATATGTACAAAATTTTGAATATTAAATATTTTTAATAGACATTGGTGCATATTTTCACTACCATTTATTATTGATTAGAAAATATCCTGTGGAATAGACCGCAACTCACAAATACATATGTTACCTTATGGGAATATGGCGCTCGCTTAGCGCGGATTCACTTAGCGCTCTGTTTTTCCGGAACGAACTATCAGCGTTAAGCAGGGGTCACCTGTATTAATAGTTTAGTTTTTCATTTTTTTATTATTTCAAAATATTGAAGGATTAATATTAAATTTTTCAAGGGGCCCCCTGCCGACATGCTCCAATCAAGTCCTGCATTTGATAAAGCCAATACTGGTGGAGTTGATGACCCCATTTGTGACACAAATTGTAACAGACAGTAATATTTGTAGTAAATGCTCTCACCAAGTGCTGTTGATATCCATGGAACACTTCAAGCATGTCAGACAACTTGAAACAATTTGTGGAAAGAGAATTGACATAATTCATAAAAAATTGGATTTTTTAAATGAAAAAAAAAAAAATTTGATTAGAATTGCCTAAAAGATTTCGATATTAAAGAATTATTAAGCATGATATATCAAGCTTGGTATTAGCATGTTCATTGGCAGAATGCAAACGTATGTCAAAATGAACCACAATTTGTGCGCTTTGATGCAAATGTGAGATTCAATTGTTGTTCAATAAATGAATGCTGTAAAAGCAAAGGCACATGAACAGCTGTTCAATAGTAGCATACTGTCAATATCCTGAAGGAGGCCTCTGAGGTTGGGAAAATTCATGTCTAGGAATAAATAAACCCGTAAGCCAACCATTAAATAATTTTTTTTTTTATACAAATAATATCAAAAAACAAATTATTTACAATAAACTAATGGTTTTATATTACAGAATGCTAAAAGCTAAAATAAAATAAAATCATTTACTATAAAATATTCTAAAATATAAAAGTTAAAAGCGCTAAAAAACCTGATGCTTTCGAAAGCATCAGCTCCCTTCCTCAACAGTTACATAAAGAGATGTTGCAAGAAGTCTTACTGTTGAGGAAGGGAGCTGACGCTTTCGAAAGCATCAGGTTTTTTAGCGCTTTTAACTTTTATATTTTAGCATATTTTATAGTAAATGATTTGATTTTATTTTAGCTTTTAGCATTCCATAATATACAACCATTAGTTTATTGTAAATAATTTGTTTTTTGATATTATTTATACAAACTTCAGTTACAGTAAAAAAAAAAAAAAAAAAAAAAATTTTATTTAATGGTCGGCATATGAGTTTATTCATTCCTAGACGTAGCATACTGATTGAACTATGAACTATATATGTATTACTGCTGGGGTTTTGCTTAATGTCAATCACACTTCCAGAGAGCACTATAAAAGCTGTATAGTTGGTTCACAGTTTACATGTTTTGAATTTATTTTACCTAGTTTACTATTTTCCATAAGAAGAAAAGGTAAATTTTTTTTGAAGTTATGCTTGCTCAATTTTAATTCTTTAATTTGTGAAAAGCAAAACATCATCCTTGGTATGTGTCTACTGATAAAATTTTGTGTAAAAAATGTTTTCCCATAAATTTCCTTAAAGGGTTGTTATAATGATTCCATTTCAATCCTGTTCCAGGATTGAAAAGGAATCATTATAACAATCCTTAAAGGAACAGGGATGGACTGTATATTGAAGCTGATGACATTGAATCAGCACTTTATAATCTGATACTGAAAGAGAATTCTATTCAAGTAATGTGGATTCTGAATCTCGTTCAATCAAATGCATCTGTTGATGTTGGAACGTTCAAAAAAAAAAAAAAAGTGATGATTCTTCACAGATGAAATCTCTTCCACTTACTAAAAAGTACTTACTTGTTCCAGTGCTACAAGGCACACTTAAAGGACTCTCACAAATATATCCCCAGAGGCTCATATCTGGTGAGTATGGGCTTGGAACACCCAGGGTCCTCAGCTGGATATCATCATTCTTCTCTTTCTTGGTGATTTCTCTCCCTCCCTCCCCTCTCAGGGTAACACGGAAAGGTTTTTTTTTTTTTTTGTTTGGTACAGCATAAGCCTCAGGCTTCCTTGTACCCTATGGCTAATAATAATAATAAGTGTCAGCAAATGTGTTAAGCATGACACTGTTATTAGAATTATATGACAAATAAAATGTTAATTAAGTGCATTTACTTGGCACAACTGCTCTAAGTATCCAATGTTAATAAAAGATCACAGAATCAAAGATTTACTTTCAGAGTTACTTTTATATTTTCGTGTTAATTGGTTTCCACTGTACTGCCTTTAAGAGTGAAAAAATATGTTAAAAGAAATATTTGAATTTTATTAACATAAAAGAAAATGTTTTTTTTTTTTTTTTTATAAATAAAATACAAAAATTAAACATACCTGCTTTTCTGCTGAAGCTGGAGGATTGTGAATATGCCCATTTTGTAATTCAATACCAGTAATTACAGATATATCCGGATATCCTTTACATTCAGATAATCTTTTACTTTGTGATAGAGCAACACTAGGAATATACAAATCTGAGTGTGCTATCGTTCCATCTTGAGTACTACTATTGGTGGCTGATGACAAGCCTGATAAGGAATGGTAAAGTTTTGATGCATTATCATCAGCTTCCTCGTTTTCCTTTTTTTTCTGAAAATATCAACATTAATATTTATATACAAAATTATGTAAAATCATATGAACATCATAAATCTTAAAAATTAACAGTAAAATCAGAATGGATACCGCATCAATCATATACTGGCTTTTTTAATACTTCACATGGCTGCTTCTTCAAAAGCAGGCATGCAACATGTAAAAATGTACAATTTCTGCATATTCACATAAGAATCCTTGATTCCTATGTGAATACGTATACAGAAATACAGAATCTTCACATAGGATCCACTGCTGCATAGGAGAATTTTCAAAGCAGAAATCCAAAAGCAAGGTTATTTTTTTTTCTTACTTGATTTGCCATAAATAGGAAATTTATCTTGTAAGGTTGAAGAATTTTATCAGAAATCAAAAGGAACTAGAAGCAATAAGAAAATTGAATGCTTAAGCTTACAGTACAGTTTGTGGTCTTATAAATGGATGCATGATTACGTCATCTCGTATTGTATGCTTCATGAGGATAAAATATTCCTTAAATGAAGAAAAATAACCAAGCAACATAACCACATATTCAGAAATTCTTAATAAAATAGAAAGGAAATTTGCTTTTCTCCTTATCTATACTTGTAGTTCACCTCTTAGTATCAGTCCCTGTGGTCTTGGGATTAAGGTGAAAGTTTACCTAAGTAACATTATAGTACAAGTTAGGGCAGTGATTTTCAACCGGGGTGCCGCATAATTCAGGTTGAAGTTACTTAAACTTATTTTTTTTAATTTATATATTTATTTCATTATAATAACAGACATCCTTATTATTGTGCTCCATAAACCACAATGACAGTATTTACATATGTCAACTGATCATTCTATTTACAATTCCAAAATAAAAAAAATTTACAAAAACCTCATAATTATAAAAGATAAGTTTCATTACATTCAATATTAAGTTATGGCTAAACGTTTATGCTCTCTTGTCGAGTGGGACTCAACACAAACATATGCTTCAGGAATTATGTATCGAAATAAGCTTAACAGTACCATACAACATATTTTTTAATACTACACACACACACACACACACACACACACACACACACACACACACACACACACACACACACACACACACACACACACACACACACACACACACACACACAGGGTGTCTCAAAAATATTGGGGAGGTAGGTAACATCTAAAGTTAAACATCAAAAACAAAGTTAAAGTTTAACATCAAACGTTTAGGGGAGGTAGGCAACATCTAAAGGAATGTGAAATGTGAGACGCAACATTTGGTTTCAAAGTGACGGGGCGCCTGCCCATTATGGAAGGTGTGTTCGTGACCATTTGAACAGGCGTTTTGGGTGTCGATGGATTGGCTGTGGAGGACCCGTTGCCTGGCTCCCACGCTCACCTGATTTATCGAGCCTTGATTTCTTTCTGTGGAGGGCCCTCAAATCTATCGTGTATGAATCGCCTGTGGAGATGGAAATCAATCTCATGGCGAGACCCATCTGCGCTGCTGCTACTGTCAAAGAAACTCCAGGTGTGTTCGAACGTGTCCTCCAATCCATGCTGCATCGGTGTCACGCATGCATCGTGTGTTATGGTGGAACCTTCCGAGCATCTGTTGTAACATCATGAAATGCATCCATCTCGTACTCCATTGTTAATATTATGTCAAATAAATGTTTGCCACTAATTACTGTCTTGTATCATTTCTGCTTCTTGTGCCTCTGCTACTACTTTCCCATGACGTTTCCGGTTATGGGTTCCTATGCGATTCACATTCCTTTAGATGTTACCTACCTCCCCTAACCGTTTGTACCAATATTTTTGATACACTCGTGTGTGTGTGCGTGTGTGTGTATACACAACAGAAATAAATTGTAATACCTGAATTATATGTAAAAACTACTGAAAAGAAGAAAAAAATGACTGAAAGTAAAAGGACGAATTAATGCCATCAGCTTAGATTAAACATTACATATGCCTGTGAATATAAGTACAGTACAGGTAACCCTTGTATAACGTGGTACTTGTACAATGCAGTTTCAATATAACGCAGTTTATAAATTGCGGCTACCCTTGTATGACACGGTCGTGGTTTCGATATAACACAATCTACAAATTGTTGTATCGCTTCTTTTCACACTTTTACCACACAACTTAAAAATCAAACTTTATGTTCTTCAAATTTGTGTCTGCTCGTATAATGAGTGTAGTTGCCAGAACCAAATTTATATAAGGGGAAACACGCAAGTACATACATACATATTTTTTTGTGTAGTGCCAATTTTTTACCTTATAAAGAGTTAATTGTTGCGCAAGTAGTTATAAATAGTGAATTTATTCTGGGAATACCCCTTGGCATGCACATATGATTTCTTTTGTGTAGGGTCACCTATGTAACGTATAAAGTGTTTCTGCCAGGAAAGTGCATTAAAAATCATAATTAGTTGATCTTAAGCTGAGCATTTTCTTTTCTGGTAAGTTACATTCATAATTAATGTGAAAAATGTAAAGGAGGCAGCAAAGGAAGTAAGCAAACCCTTAGCCATAATTATAAGAGCTTCCTTGGACTCAGGGGAAGTACCCATGGACTGGAGATGTGCAAATGTGACCCCAATTCACAAAGGAGGATCAAAAGGCGACACAAGTAATTATAGACCTGTTAGTTTAACTTCTGTTCCTGGAAAATTAATGGAGGCACTGGTTAAAGAAGCACTGCAGGATCATCTAGACAAGACTTCAGTTATAGCTCAGACACAGCATGGTTTTGTTAAGGGGAAGTCTTGCCTGACCAATTTGATTGGATACTATGATGCAGTCCCAAAAGAACTGGATGCATGGAATAACTTTGATATTATATACTTGGATCTTAGAAAGGCTTTTGATACTGTTCAACATGCAAGACTGCTGCACAAATTGGAGCAGTGTGGCATTGGAGGCAAGTTGCTGCTATGGATAAAGGGGTGGTTGAGGGGGAGAAGACAGAGTGGTAATCAATGGACACTGCTCATCGTGGACTAATGTTATTAGTGGAGTCCCTCAGGGTTCAGTATTGGGTCCATTATTGTTTTCTGTATTTATAAATGATATTGATGATGGTATATCAAGCTTAATGTCCAAGTTTGCAGACGATACAAAGGTTGGCAAGGTTGTCAAGGACACTACTGACACTATGCTGCTGCAACAGGATCAGGAAAGGTTGAGCAGATTGGCTGAGAGGTGGCAAATGAAGTTTAACATTGACAAATGTAAAGTACTACATATGGGAAACAGCAATCCCAGAGCAACGTGTATCAACTCTGTGGTACTACACTGACAGTGGTAGAGAATGAAAGGGACCTGGGGGTGGTTGTGCAGGCAGATATGAAGTTCTCTGAGCAGTGCAGACGGGCTGCAAGAGTAGCTCATGGAGTATTGTCAATGATCTACAGGACTTTTTCCAGCAAGGACAAGGAGGTGATTATTCCCTTGTATAAGGCAATGGTCAGGCCACACCTAGAGTACTGTATACAAGTCTGGAGGCCTCATTTCAAGAAGGATGTAGAGCTGCTGGAACGAGTACAGAGAAGGGCAACAAGATTAGTGAATGGAACAAAGGGGTGCTCTTTACGAAGAAAGGCTTAAGTTTTGCAAATTACAGTGTCTGGAGACTAGGCACCAGCGAGGTGATCTGATTGAGGTGTATAAAGCCTTGAATGGTTTGAGCATGCTCAATGCTGATGGGATTCTTCCTCTTGCTCAGAAAAATCACCTGAGAGGGCATAAATTCAAATTGAGGAAAGACAGATGTAGGATAGACGTGAGGAAATTTGCCTTTAGCCAGCGGGTGGTTGGTTGGTGGAACAGACTTCCATCCTTTGTCGTGGAAGTTGATAGCCTAAGTAAGTTTAAGGCTCAGCTGGACAGGTATTTCGAACGAACAGAGGGGTGAAGTGGTTATTTTTTATTTATTTATTTTTATTTTATTTATTTTATTTTTTTTTTTTTTTTGGCTGATGCTGCATAAGCTTGCTTTCTTGCATCAAATGCCTCTACTAATGCTAATGTATTTTTTATAGCCACCAAAAACTGCAAAAGAAGGAAAAAAACCAACATTAAAAAGAAAAATCATTTCTCTCGAAGAAAAAATTAAAAGTTGCTGCAAGGACTTTGAATTTAAATGAATCAACAATTCGTACAATCAAACAAAATGAGCAGAAAATCAGAGATAGTGTTATTGCTTGGTCAACGATAAGTGCAAAGCACGTTTCTCATATATGTGATATTTTAATGGAAAAAAAAAAAAAAAAAAAAAAAATGGACAAATCTCTAATGGTTTGGATTGAAGATCGCACTCACAAGAAAATGCCTTTGAGTGGAAACCTTATTAAACAAAAAGCCCTCAAAATTTATCAATATTTAAAAGAACTTGAACAAGATTTTTCAGAAGAAAGCTCTCAGCATGAATTTTGTGCCAATAAGGGCTAGTTGAAAAATTTTAAAAAGCGATTTTCTTTGCATAATGTTCAGCTCCAGGGAGAATCAGCATCAGCAGACGTATATGCTGCCCGAAAATTCCCAGAACTTTTAAAAATCTTTGAAGAAGGTGGATATAGTGCAGATCAGGTATTCGATGCAGACGAATTTGGGTTAAACTGGGAAAAAAATGCCAAAACGCACATATATCAAAAAATGAAAAAACAGCTGCTGGATTCAAAGTTTCTAGAAACAGAATTACTCTACTGTTTTGTAGTAATGCATCAGGTGATTACATAACAAAACCAATGTTAATTAACTGATCCTTAAATCCTCATGCTATGAAAGTGATTGACAAGTCCACCCTCCCTGTTTATTGGAGAGCCAACAAAAACGCATGGCTTACAGTTAGCATATTTGAAAATTGTTTTTTTTTTTTTTTTTTTTAACTGTTTTGTGCCTGATATAGAAAGATACACAAAGAAAAAGAATATAGACTTTAAAATTTTACTAATTTTAGATAACGCGCCAGGGCACTCAAAAAAATGTAACCCATCCAAATATTAAAATAATTTATTTGCCGCCTAATACAACGTCACTTATTCAACCCCTTGATCAAGGGATAATTTCGACATTTAAAGCTTATTATATTTGTCAAACATTCGAATTTATTTTGTAAAAAATGGAATCTAATCCAAACATGACACTGCCTCAAGTGTGGAAAGAGTTTTCAATATTTAATTGTGTAAAAATTATTTCTCTATGTGTAAAGGAGTTAAAACCCTCTACACTGAAAGGTTGCTGGAAAAAAATATGGCCTGGTGTCATCCTTAATCAAAATTTTGTACCTCCTGTGGATGCAATTCATATAACAAACCTGGTACACATTTGTGGTGGCGAGGGATTTTCCTATATGGTTGAAAATGAAATTCTTGAATTAATTGATGAAGAAACAGATTTAATGAGGAGGAATTGGTTCAATTAATAGAAGACAGCAAACCAAATACAAATGGTAAGGAAAGTTCTACTGAAGATTCTGATTGTGCTGAGTCTGTTAAAGAGTTCAGTCTAAAGAAATTAGCAGAAGGATTGAATTTGGCACAAAAGTTATTTTACAGATAATGATCCCTCAACAGAGCGCTCGGAAAAATTCAAAAGACAATTGGACAGGTTGTTTAGCTCTTATTATGAACTTAATAAAAAAATTGCAGCATAGTGGTAAGCAAGGTCTTATTACTGACTTTTTGATAAGAAAACCAGCTGAAGTACCCAGTGAGAATTATACAAATGATGTCGAAGAGATTTCAAGTGATAACAACATCCGGCCACTTGTAAATAAAGAATATCTATGAATTATTTTTTCTGAGGACAGTGATGATGATTAAAATATCCATTTCTTTAATTTTGAAATTTATTAGTAAAATAATAAGAGGAGTTTACCTCAATATAGTGCGTAGAACACTTCCACCATATGATACCCTCCAGAATTTAAAACGGAAAAAACGAAAAAAACTGACAACTTACCGGTACATTAGAGTAAAATATAAATAATTAAATAAACAATTAAACACAATTCAAATCAATATAAAACAATTAAAAATCAAATTAATGCAATTAAAGAATCAAACGAAAATATTCAAAATGATTTTCCTTCCTGAAGCTGACAATGCTTTTCGACCGTATGCCGTGATCAATTCTTTAATTGAGTTAATTTGATTTTTAATTGTTTTATATTGATTTGAATTGTGTTAAATTGTTTATTTAATTATTTATATTTTACTCTAATGTACCGGTAAGTTGTCGATTTTTTCGTTTTTTCCGTTTTAATTTCTGGAGGGTATCGTACGGAAGTGTTCTACACACTATATTGAGGTAAACTCCTCTTATTATTTTACTAATATTATTATCAACGTAGAACATATTGAGTAGTACAGCTCTGATTCATACTATCTAATTAATTTTTAAATTTATGTACAATTCCTAATTTTTATAATTTTATGCTATGTATTCGTTAAATAGTTACATGAATTCTTGAATTAATAAAATATGTTTTTGTTGAATGTCAGTGTTGCTTTTATAATTAAAAAAAAAAAACACTACGGAACATAACCCTACATTTTGTATGAAACCTGAACCTCATATAATGCGATTTCTATAACACGTGATATTTCTGGAACCTAACCTCCACGTTATATAAGGGTTACCTGTACCATGTTTCTATATTTTTAACTATATAGCCTAATATTAGTGCGCAACCAAGGCCTAAAAAGGGAACCAAATATCCACCATAACTAGCGAAGTCATACTTAATCTAAAATTAACATAATAGCAAATAAAGAGTATCACGATACCATTACTGCATAAAACTTACATTGAAAGGCACGTCAACTTGGAGCTAGCACCTTTCAATATATGCTATCAGTAACAACATGAGCCATCTGTTTCTGCAAGTTACATGCCAGTCACACCTTATTAATACATACCAAATATAGTATATAAAATAGCTGAAAAGTCAATTTTGAATTATTCAAATTTTAATTTTTAAGCTAAGTTAAGATAAGATTTAAGACGAGTTAAAGTTTCAGATAGCATAATATGCTAAACTTGCCAAATATGACTTGCACAATAAAACATTTTTTTAAGGCTGTCTGGAAAAATATAACTGCTAGCCTTACACAGATAGCTTTACTCTTACAATATTTACACGAGTGTTTCTGTAGCTAAATGGGCAGGAAAAAGCAAAGGGCATAAGCCAAAGAAATAGGCGAAAGGAGCAGGCAAAAGTAATAGTGGTAGCACCTCAATTTTCCTCGAATTACTCTAATAGATTTCTAGGTGGAAGAAATTAGAGTTAAATAGCAAATAGATAAAAGAATAGGTAAAGACAGCAAACTACTTTGGAATTTTACTGGGGGGCATAAATCCCCGTCCCTTAGTAGGGTTCCTGGTAATTCATTGTGTGAAGAATTTTGTGCTATTACAATTAAGATTGAGCAACTTAGATATATAAACGAACACAACAGTAATAGCTAGTATAAAGTATCTCTAGACAAACTGCAAAAAGGCAAAGATTTTTCCCGATACATTGCAGCTACCAAAACCTTGGACTGACCCGAGCTACAGCAAGAAAATAAAGAAAGTTCAAAGCTCCCTCTTTAGACTCAGATTATGGAAATAACATCCACCAATTAGAAGTGATATGAGTAGAGGCAACCTCTGGGAGGGGGGGGGGAATTGTTCCTTCTCTTAGAACAACCATGGGTACAACTTTTTCAGAGTGTAAGACATGGATCAACTGTTCCATGAGAAGTACCTATTTGGTTGTATAATACGGACTTTTTGGTGGTGTATGGGTGATGGGAATGAAAATGTAAATATTTCCCTGTATGTATTTCCTTTCTAATTTTGCCTTTAATTATAGGTAGAAACCATGCTTTGAAACATTGTTTTTTGTTTTTTTTTATATAGTTAAATTTAAGAAATTAATACTACTGTCTTTTTTTTTTTTTTTTTTTTTTTATGTGAACCCCAAACACGAGAGGTATTAGAACCTATAGTACTTAGTACCGTGCTTGGGTTGGAGGTTGAGAAGACAAAAGAAGATATTTGTTGACATTGGACTTGAACTTCTGTAGATTGTAATTTTCAGGAAATACGTATGAAGGAAGGTTGTTCCAGAAAACGGCAGTTGAATGAATAAATGAGGAAGATGAAAAGTTGGTTCTGTGGGTTTGAAGTTGGACAGTAAATAGATGTTGGCTGGTGGCGGCATGGGTTTGGACTGTTTTGAAAGAGAGAGTGGGAATTATAGAAGCCAATTCAGAAGAACAGTGACCATGGAAGTATCTGTAGAAGCAGCATGCAGCAGACACAGTACGTCTATGAGAAAGCGAGTGGAGAGACTCTGTTAGAGATGAATCATTAATTAACCTAACTGCCCTCTTCTGAATGGAATCAAGAAGCCTGAGGGAGGTTTTGGGGGCACCACCCCAGATGTGGGAACAATATTCCATGGCAGGGTGGATTTGCGATTTATACAGAGTGAGCAGCTGTTTGGAAGAAAAGTAAAGGCGAGAGCGAAAGGGAAAACCAAGTTTTTTAGATGCAGAGGAAGCAATATTTGTAATGTGCTTGTGCCAAGAGAGATTAGAAGTCAGGGTAATCCCCAAAAGAGATATCATTTTGCCTATAAATCAGAGTGTCACCAAAGATAAGCATAGGAGCAGAAGAATCCTTATTGTGAGATATAAGACAAGACTGAGTTTTAGAAGGGTTGAAATCAATGAAGTTGTCTTTGCCCACTGAAGAATTACCTGAAGATCAGCATTTAAGGAATTCGTAGCAGATTTTCGAGAAGTTGAAGCTGATTGAGCAGGACAAGGTTTCTCAAAATGGAAAGTGGAATACAATGTGCTATCATCGGCAAAACTATGGATAGGATTTCCAGTCAATGGAAGAAGGTCATTAATATACAAGAGGAAAAGAGTGGGATAACATAACATTGGTTTTTAGGAGCATTAGCAACTAAGGCCATATTGCTCTGGGATTATGCGGTGGTCATTCCCTGACCTTTCCGCATCCTCCGTATTTGGTGGCGACGGGCTCGAACCCCGGTTTAATCAAGAAGCATGTGCTACGCACTGCTGCTCCTTCCCACCTGGCTACGGAGGCGCCCAGGAAAAGAGTGGGGGAAAGAACTGAACCTTGGGGGACACCGGCATTAGTGGAGAAGTTAGAAGACAGAGAGCCATCTACCATCACCCTCAGTGAGCGATCACAGAGAAAACTGGATAACCAATTACTAAAAACATTTGGCAAACCATAAGATGGAAGCTTGTTTAGAAGAATGCCAAACACGATTAAAAGCCTTTGAGATGTCAAGAGCAACTACTTGTGTTTCACCGAACCTTTCCATTGAATTAGTCCATAAATGGGTAACATAAGCCAGAATATCACCAGTGGATCGACACTGACGGAATCCATACTGGCAATCGTTGATCAGACAGAAGGTTTCTAGGTAGTTTAAGAGTTGGCGGTTAAAGACAATATGCTCAGGACTAAGATAATTAGGAAGGAAACATATACAGAGAAATATTTAGATTTCCATTCCCATCACCTATACACCATCAAAAAGTCCTTATTATACAGTCAAATATTCAACGCTGTCAAGTACAGTCATTCCCAAGAAGATTTAACCATTTAATTGTAATATCTATCCAAAATGTTCACAGCCAAAAAATATCTTATACAGCTAATCCGGGACACAATAGCATATGTACAAAACAACATAAATAATCCTCATAACAATACTTTCAGAATATACACACAAGGCACCCAACGTTATACTTCCTTACCATAACCAATTTGCCAGACAACTTCAAAGTATTTGCAAACACTAATATCAAATTAATATTCTCTTCCTACAATAAGTTGAGAGCTTTTTTCAATAAATATAAAGATACATACATATACCAAACAAGACATCAACAACACAGTATATCTTATTAAATGTCAATCAGGTTGTGATGCTTGCTATATAGGCAGCATTTGGTAGGTAGGTAGGAATGACCAGAAACCAGGAATACTACATCAACTGCATTGTCGGCCACAGGAAGGTCATTGTACAACTTCAGTAAATTAAGTGCAACCTTTATATTGCAGTTTTGCCCCTCGCAAGCATCACAATAGAGAGTAATGTTGGTGCTTTGGCTGGAGTTCTCTTCCACCTTCTGTCTAATTCCACACATGCGTTACAGAAGATCTCGATTTAGTGGACACCACAATTGTATATGTACAAATTTCTCTTGTAATATGTGACGGATGTGGTTAGCCTTGGAAATACAACAGCTTTTTGCAAATCAAAAGCGCAAGCATAATAATTGTCAGAAACCTTGTTCTGAAGATGTCAGCTGCCCTAATTCCAGGATCTGCTATGATTCTAATGTTCCATATTTTCACTGAATAATTATTGGCTTGAAGGGACTTAGTACACCTGTAGCCAGACTTGAAGAAAAATTGGACTTGGTTCACTATACTTCTGACCCACTCATATTTCTTCTATAAAGTGGAGAGGGGGAAGAAATAACAGGCAGATCATCCAGCCACAAGGTAAGTTATAATGATAATAAAAATGAACTGTGATTTTTGCTATTATATGCAAAAAATTGATTCGCATGCTTATAGTTCTTGTTTATAATCAGAGGAATTAAAAAAAATCATAAAAGCAGTCGTTAATCAAATTTAGTAGTCACACAACTTGAACTCAAAGAGCATGTGCTACTGCACTCTCATACCTCAGAAGCCTATGGCAGATATAAGTTGATCTGTAATCAGGTCACAAAGGAGGTTCGGCAGGCGAAGGCAGATTACGAGAAATCCATGGCAAAAGATGCTAAGAAAAACAGCAAGGATTTCTTTACTTATATAAACTCTAAAAGGAAGGGGATGAATCTGATTGGTCCACTTGACATCGATGGTTCGACTGTTGATGATCCTGCTCAGATAGCAAACAAACTGAATGAGTACTTTGCATCTACATTCACACGTGAGGAATTATTAAGGTTTGAAAATGGCAGAAGGTTATCAAATTGTAGCAAGATACTTAACGATTTTGTAATAACTGAGAGCAAAGTGGAAGAGAAATTGTTGAAGTTAAACGTAAGAAAGACACCTGGGGTAGATGGGATCTATCCAGTTATATTAAAGGAGGCGGCAAAGCAACTAAGCAAACCCTTAGCCATAGTTATGAAAGCATCCTTGGACTCAGGGGAGGTTCCCACGGACTGGAGATGTGCAAATGTATTCCCAATTCACAAAGGTGGATCGAAGGGTGACACGAGTAATTACAGACCAGTTAGTTTAACTTCTGTTCCGGGTAAAATAATGGAGTCGCTGGTTAAAGATGCATTGCAGGATCACCTGGACAAGACTGCAGCAATAATTCAGACACAGCATGGGTTTGTTAAGGGAAAGTCTTGTCTGACAAATTTAATAGGATATTATGATGTGGTTACAAAGGAACTGGATGCAAAAAATAATTTTGATATCATATATTTGGATTTCAGGAAACCTTTTGACACTGTTGCGCATGGAAGACTATTGTACAAATTGGAGCAGAATGGAATTAAGGGTACAATGGATTAAGTGCTAGATGACAGAGCACCACCCATTGGTAATCAATGGGTGCTGCTCTTCTTGGACTAATTTATTAGTGGAGTCCCACAGGGTTCGGTGTTAGATCCACTGTTGTTTTGTATATTTATCAATGATATTGATGAAGGTATATCAGGCTTAATGTCGAAGTTTGCAGATGATACAAAGGTTGGCAGGGTTGTTAATGACAGTAATGGCAGTGTGCTACTGCAACAGGATCTAGATAATTTGGGCAGATGGGCTAAGAAGTGGCAACTGAAGTTTAACCTTGACAAATGTAAAGTACTGCATATGGGTAGAAGTAATCCCAGAGAAACATACCAACTGTGTGGTACTACACTTAAGGTGGTAGAAAATGAAAAAGACCTGGGAGTAATTGTGCAGCCAGATATGAAGTTTTCCGAGCAATGCATACAAGCTGCCAGGGCAGATCATGGGGTTTTGTCAATGATATATAGGAATTTTGCTAGCAGGGAAAAGGAAGTGATTATCCCTATGTATAAGGCAATGGTCAGGCCACGCCTTGAGTACTGCGTACAGGTCTGGAAGCCTCATTTTAGGAAGGATGTAGATTTACTTGAGTGTGTACAGAGAAGGTCAACAAGATTGTTGAGGGGAATGAAGGGATCCTCTTACCAAGAGAGGCTTAAGTTCTGCAAATTGCAGTGGCTGGAGACTAGGCACCTGCGCGGTGATCTGATTGAAGTGTATAAGGCCTTGAATGGGTTGAGCATGCTGAATTCTAATGGGATCCTTCCACTTGTTCAGATTACGAACCTAAGGGGGCATAAATTCAAATTAAGAAAAGACAGATGTAGAATAGATGTATGGAAATTTGCCTTTAGCCAGCGGGTGGTTAATTGCTGGAACAAACTTCCATCTGTCATTGTGGAATTGATAGGTTGAATAAATTTAAGGAGTAACTGGACAGGCATTTGGAGGGAATGGTGTGATTTTTTTTTTGGCTGATGCTGCATAAGCTCATACACTTGCTTTCTTGCATCACATGCAGTGTTGCCATTTTAGCGGTTTTCCCGCTAGATTTAGCGGAATTGCTTCAGGTTTAGCGGATAAAAATATGAAATAGCGGATAGCGGATTTTTTAGCGGGAAGAGTATAAATGTTTAGCATTTTATGTATTTTGGCAATGTAACATTTAAATTGAGAAATATTAATTTAAGAAATATTAAATTAATTGTTCAATCAATTATTTAATTAACACTAAAAATAATTCATAATTGAAATAGTAGGGATATCATATTTCATAGTTTTTTTTTATAAAGTGAAGAATCGGTTCTATATTATTCTGGATTTCCCTGAGGAGAACTCCAACAATTTTACGTAGTTACGCTCGCGGTCAAACGACCTGATCGTTGGGTCATAGCTTTAAATTGTTGAATCGAATCTAAAAATGTGGAAAAAATTCTAATGACGCCTTTTTTTTGAAACCGCGAAGGAATGGCATTGGATAATTTTTCTTCTTCGAATTTGTTTGGCTTCCAAGAAATGCGATCCGAATTACCGACATCTCTTTCAACGTTTCTAATAACCACAGAGCAATAAGTAATAAGAGTAATAAGTAATAATTATTTCTAATAACCACAGAGCAATAAGTAATAATTATTTCTAATAACCACAGTGTAATAATATCTTAGTATAGTCAGTCCTCGTATAGCCTCTGGAACCTTTCCTAAGTGGCCTGTTATGCATTTTCAGCATCATACGTGGCACGCGGCAAGAAAAAGTTAGCCACCCCAGCTCTAGAACAGCAACTTCCTCAATACAGTCTGTCCTCGTATAGCACGATAGTTGTATTCCTAGAAACTCTCGTGCAATGCAAAATCGTGCAATATAAACAACAGGCCGTATGGGAAAAATAGGGTTAGGTGCCGACCACCCAAGATTGAACACACATTTGTAACCAAAACATTACCAAACACAATAAATAATCGTAATAAAATACGTAAGTATTTTATTACGTTTATTACGTATTTTTTTATTACGTAAAGGTCGTAATAAAATGTTGCTAATAGTTTTGCTTCTATCGTAAGCAAACTTGTTTTTTGTTTGATTTTATATCCAAACAGATGACAGCCGTTCCATCTCTTCCAATTCTTTGTGTCTTAATCTAATGGATTAAATTACACTTTTAGTTGTTCCCGCTATGAAAGTTGTTTTTATTTTCTCCGCATTCTTTGTAATTCTCGGCGTTGCCTCATTTAGGTCTGTAGCACGTGCAATATCACGTGGTCTTTCATTTCGCTCAAAGCTCAAAACAAATGAAAATTTTAAAAATTTGGCGGATCAAGTGCTAAAAATAGCGGATTTTGAGTATGCGGCTAGCGGGAAATATTATTAAGAGTTGGCAACACTGATCACATGCCACTACTACTACTACTACTATCTTATGTCCAGATTGCCTTTTAGAAGTATTTGTTTGGTTTTTTTTCAGATGATATTTTGAGTACGTGCATTTGTGCCCACTCCTGCAACCGCAAGAGAGCGGCATTTGATCTTTGCTCTACAACCACTTGCGTGTTACCTTTTACAAGAAATATCATGTCATCTGCAAAGGCCGGGCTTCCCACGGGGGGGCCCAGATCCAAAGCCAGAAATTCGTCTAGAACAATGTTCCAGAAGAAAGGGCCACGGATTGAACCCTGTGCACAGCCTTTATTCACAGGGTGTGTCAATTCCTGGAACCTTGTGTACCGAGACACTTCTGTCTGTAAGGTTGTTGTTTGGTTTTTAGGAGTATTAGCAACTAAGACCATATTGTTCCGGGGATATGCGGTGGTCATTCCCTGACCTTTCCGCATCCTCCATATTTGGTGGGCATGGGCTCGAACCCCAGTCTAATCAAGAAGCATGTGCTATGTACTGCTGCTGCCCACCTGGCTATGGAGGCGCCACTGTCTGTAAGGTAGTTGTATTATTTATTACCTTATAGAGGTTTTGTGGGGCATTTGCCTGGCAGAGTCTCCTAAGGACACTAAGCCCCCAGAGTAAGTCAAATGCCACAGCAAAGTCAATGGAGATTGCCAGCATATATTTCTCCTCTGAGTTTTTAACTGTTGTCGGTAGGTGGTGCATAGCATCCTCCGTAGAGTTGCCCTGCTTAAAATCATACCGATTGTTGTAATGTAAACCTGCTTCTGTGTAGTACTGAGCTAATCTAATATATATTAGTCTTTTGTATATTTTCCCTAGTAGAGGGAGTAGGGCTATTGGTCTATATGATTTGGGATCAGTAGGGGGGTTTCTCGGGGTTTTTGAGAATTAAAAACCCCGAGAAACCCGAGAATTTTTGGGAATATACCTTCTGTCATACAGTTATTATATAGTGCTATTAATTTGTCTGATGCTATTTCTGCTAATTTTTTGATGATCTCAACCTCTAAGAGATCAAAACGTGGGCATTTATTGTTTTTGGTTTTAGATAGTGCTGGGTGTGGGAATGATCCCCAGTTTCAGTCTGAATAATACTGTCTAGGATGTTATTTACAGAATCAGCTCAACACAGGGTTATCTCCTCTTGGCAGCTTATTGGTCACTATTTTGTAGACAACTCCCCAAGGGTTATTGTTTCCAGTAGTTCCCACCAAGTGCCTCCAGCATTCCTTTTTCTTGTCTCTTATGAGGGCTGTATACTGATTCCTGAGAGTTCTATAAGAATCTCTCAGTGCACCCATCTCATTTTGTGGCCAAGATGTTCTGGCTCTTTGAAAATTTCTCCTCACCTGGTGCACCCCTTCTCCTGAGTACAGTTAGTTTAGGGCACCACCAGGGGACTGCCTGCTTCCTCGGCTTTTTCCATGGGATAGACAGTTTTGCTGGTTTTTTTTGTTAAAATGTTTGTCATAGTCAGTGCTTGCTTGTCCGGGCTACAGTTGCCTGATCTAGACTACTCATTTTCCTGTTTTTGCAGCTCAGCTGCTGTATGTTCTGCAAAAATCTGCCAGTTTGCCTTTAAGGTTATACCTTTTGATATCCAACAAGGAGTGTTGGGTTGTTTGTAACTGCCAGTTTAGTTTGAAGGTGATGGCTCATGATCTGATGTAGTCCAGGCAGGCTGGACATACCAGTCTGTAATTTTATAGGCTATTGAATTGGTGGCAAGAGTTAGATTCCATTCAGAAGAGGGCAGTTAGGTTAATTAATGACTCATCTCTAACAGAGTCTCTCTAATCTGTCTCACAGATGTTCTGTTTCTGCTGCATGCCTTTTCCAAGGGCACTGTTTTTCTGAATTGGCTTCTATAATTCTCAGTCTCTCTTTCAAAACAGTTCAAACATGTGCCGCCACCGGCCAATATCCATTTACTGTTCAACGTCAAACTCACAGAACCAACTTTTCATTTTTCGTTTATTCATTCAACTGACATTTTCTGGAACAACCTTCCTTCATATGTATTTCCTGAAAATTGCCATCTACAGAAGTTCAAGTCTAGTGTCAACAAATATCTTCTTTCATCTTCTCAATCTCCAACCCATGCACAGTACTAAATACTATAGGTTCTAATACCTCTAGCGTTTGGGGGTTTCATAAAAAAAAAAAAAAAAAAAAAAAAAAAGATTTCTAGAGTCCATCTCACTTTAATACACCATGTCTTGCATGTAATTTATAGGTTGAAATCCAGTGGATGCAGTGGCCATTTTAGCACATTGGCAAGGTCAAACCATCAGCCAGAGAACCATTCATTTAGATACCATGATACCATGGAATTTTCACTGAAATACAAAGATGCTCCATCATGCTGACAGCACATCTACAATGCTTTCTCAGAGGGCCAGCAATTCATTTTACAAAAATCCAGCATAAATGTCAAAAATCAGATATTGCAGGAATATGTAGGGTCCAAACAGCTGGTCACCAAGGAACACCACACTTTTTACACAGAAAAGAATTTGGGAGTTGCTTCCCACCATTTCTTGTGGATTCTCATGATCCCATGAATTAGGAATTTCCAGTGTTGATGATCCCTATCACAAGTAAAATGTGTATCACTGAGAAACAAAACATAGCTGTGCAAACAGGAATGTGGAGCTAACTAATGGCAGAATTCCAATGGTTTCCCACGTCTGCAGCTTCAAGATGTGCAATTCAATAGATACAAAATGTGTACAAACCTTCACACTTAGAATATTGTTCAGGCTCTTGCCAGAACATTAAAGCAGGCTGAAATTCTTCAAGTACTAAATCAGCAGCTGTGCTGTCATTTTAATAATGTTTTCTTCCATACCCAACAACACCATCATAATTATCCTTCGTATTTATCCTTGCTATTGATTATTAGGTTGCTGGTGATCAACAGCAGACCAAAGTTTCAGTACATTGCGACAGCAGTGCACCTGCCTCAATGTAAGGAACCATGGGATACAAACTGCCAATTACCACCTTATTATAATAAAAATAAGTATTATATGGAAAATATGTGGAACAGAACATATAAGTACTCCACACGCTGACTAGCACTAAGGGGTGTTAGAAACACTCCTGTGAGGGGTGTTAGAAACATTCATGGCCTGAGCGTGATCGGGTAATGGCACAATGTTAAGTTTCTGTACTTCAAACAATAACCCACAAAGTTTCATGAAGTTTAAATGTTTTTTGTTAATTAGAGATCCTGAAGTCAGCAAATTTATGGAATGAGGAAAATTCAGAGACAATTCATGAGGATATGGTTACCACATTCAGGGTGGTTGTCCCTTCCTGTTCCATGGTTAAGAATTGGTCAGCAGAATTTAAAGGAGGAGACTGGCAGATGACCTCCAACAAGGAAGAGACTGGCAGATGACCTCCAACAAGGAAGAGACTGGCAGATGACTTCCTCTAACTCTGGAAGACCTGCAACATCCATCACTCCAAAAGTTGTTGACAGTGAGCATGACCTGGTGATGAGTGTTCAGTACATTTCCAGCATCTTATGTGAATGTGTATAGCACATAACAGAGGTTCACAGTATGAAAAAGGTGTCAGCACGATGGATCTCAAAGTTGTTGACAGCAGATCAAAAACACATAAGAGATGTCAAGTCAAATAAACCTATTCATCATTTTCAAGTAGATTCAGCAAATTTCCTTGCAAGGTTTGTGACTATGGATGAGATTTGGGTCCATCACTTTCAGCCAGATACAAAGCAGCAGTTCTAAAAGTGGAAACACAGCTCATCTTCCTCTCAAAAGAGAGCCAAGTTGATTCCTTTTGCTGCAAGGTGACAGCAACAGTTTTTTGGGATGCTGATGGAGTGTTGCTAGCAGATTAATTGCTATGCAATTTTTCCCCGTGACTGTCTGTCCTTCACAAAGGACAGACAGTAACGAGGGCATATTACACAGACCTTGTGAGGAATTTATGAAACATCAAAGGCAAATGCCAAGGAAAACTCAACAAAAGAGTCTTGTTTCACCAGGACAATGCACCTGCTCACAAGTATGTCACTCCCATGGCTACACTGCATGAATGTGGCTTTGAAATCTCGTATCCTTGCCTATATTCACCAGATCTAGCAACATTGGACTCTCACCTATTTCCTAATCTGAAAAAATACCTAACTGGCATCCATTGCTATATTGGATAGATTCCTGGAGCCCAAGACTTTCTTTGCAGCTGGAATCAATATGTTGCATACTCCAAAAGAGACTATGTTACAAAGTGATATGCTAACAGACTTCAAATTTAAACCCTTTGTGCCACAAATTTTTCAAATGTCCCTCAAATTAGCCAAGTATGGTGCCGACACATTTTTTTTTTAAAGATTATGCTCAGTGATATGAAATAAAGGAATATAAATTAAAATAAAAAATAAAATTAAATTATATTAAAAAAATAAAATAGAATAAAATATAAAGTAAAAAAAAATGTAGAATAAGAAATTAAACTAAAATAAATAATTATAAACTACAGTGCTTCCTCTCTTTGCAACTTGACTTTCTCCAGTCCAACTTTCCTAACAGTGAGGTAATTTTCCTTGATTTTAATGTTCACAACTCCAGCTTGCTTCCTTTTTCTAGTCACACCAACCCAACTGATCGAGATGCTGAGGCTTTTGCAATTACTAATGACCTTGCACAGATTGTTCATTTAACTACAAGAATACCAGACAATCCTAACCATACAGCCAACACACTTGATCTTTTTCTCACAAACAACCCTTCTAAGTACATGGTCAAAGTGAGAGGTCCTTTAGGCACCTCAGATCACAACTTGGTGATTCTTTTCTCCAAATGGAGCCTTTATCTCATGGCTATTCCCAACCTCATATTGTTTGGCATTACAAGAATGCAAAATGGGATGACCTGCAAGATTTCTTTTCTTCTTTTCCTTGGTCGGATTACTGTTTCAAAACTTCTAATGTCAACGTTTGCTCAGATTGTGTCAGTGAAATTATTCTTGTAGGAATGGAATCCTTTATCCCACTTTAAAATCTCATCCTTTATCTAAACCTTGGTTTTCCAATAAATGTACTAAGACTATTCAAGAGAAGAATGTTGCATATCATAATTGGCTTATTTTCAATTCTTCAGTTTCATTTTCTGCCACACCAAAGCTCGCAACAATTGTAAAGCAGTTATTAATTAGTCCAAATTATAAATGGGCTAAGAGTAGAAAACTTGCTTCTTGCCCTAATGGTAGCCGAGCATTCTGGTCTCTTGCCAAAGCTATTGGCTGCAACTTTTGCCCATCTCTGCTCCCACCTCTGTCCAACCAGATGTTTCTGTTATCACTTCAGCCAAGGATAAAGCTGACCTGATAGCATCCCATTTTAATTCCAACTCAAAAACACCTCCCACCATTCCCAACACGCTCCATTCGATGCCTCCTGTGGTCTTCCGTCAAAAGGATATCAGTAGTATTTTGACAAATCTTGATGCTAAGAAAGCTCCAAGTCCCAATAGTATTTCTCCACTTGTTCTTAACCTGTGCTCCTGAACTTACTCCTGTTCTTTGCCACCTTTTTTCACTTTCTTATTCCAAAATTGTTTTTCCTTCTGCTTGGAAATTTGCTCATAGCAGTTCTTAAAAAGGGTGACAAATCCCTCCCATCCAATTATCATCCCATTGCAATTACTTTACTCTTTCTAAAGTAATGGAAAAATCAATTAACCACAAACTCTTAAACTACCTAGAAACCTTCCGTCTGATCAACGATCGCCAGTATGAATTCCGTCAATGTCGATCCACTGGTGATATTCTGGCTTATGTTACCCATTTATGGACTAATTCAATGGAAAAGTTCAGTGAAACACAAGCAGTTGCTCTTGACATCTCAAAGGCTTTCAATTGTTTGGCATAAAGGTCTTCTAAACAAGCTTCCATCTTATGGTTTGCCAACTGTTTTTTGTAATTAGTTATCCAGTTTTCTCTCCGATCGCTCACTGAGGGTGATGGTAGATGGCTCTCTGTCTTCTAACTTTTCAACTAATGCCAGTTTCCCCCAAGGTTCAGTTCTTTCCTCCACTCTTTTCCTCTTGTATATTAATGACCTTCTTCCATTGACTGGAAATCCTATCCATAGTTTTGTCGATGACAGCACATTGCATTCCACTTTCCATTTTGAGAAACCTTGCTCTGCTCAATCAGCTTCAATTTCTCAAAAATCTGCTACCAATTCCTTAAATGCCGATCTCCAGGTAATTCTCCATTGGGGCAAAGACAACTTTGTTGATTTCAATCCTTCTAAAACTCAGTCTTGTCTTATAGCTCGCAAAAAGGATTCTTCTGCTCCTATGCTTATCTTTGGTGACACTCCAATTTCTAGGGAAAATGATATATCTCTTTTGGGGATTACCGTTACTTCTAATCTCTCTCTCTCTCTCTCGGCACAAGAACATTACAAATATTGCTTCCTCTGTATCTAAAAAATTTGGTTTTCTCTTTCACTCTCGGCGTTACTTTTCTTCCAAACAGCTGTTCACTCTGTACAAATCGCAAATCTGCCCTACCACGGAACATTGTTCCCACATCTTGGGTGGTGCCCTCAAAACTTCTCTCAGGCTTCTTGATTCCATTCTGAAGAGGGCAGTTAGGTTAATTAATGATTCATCTCTAACAGTCTCTCCACTCATTGCCTCATACACATCCTGTTTCTGCTGAATGCCTCTTTTTTTTTTAGATATTTCTATAGGCACTGTTCTTCTGAATTGGCTTCTATAATTCCTGCTCTCTCTATTAAAACAGTCTGAACACATGATGCCAACAGCCATTTACTGTCCAACTTCAAACTCACAGAACCATCAAGCTCTCAGCTGCCCACATCAACGCCAGAGCTTGCACTTGGGCATCGCATGACACAGAGACAACCCCTAAGGCAGAATGCGCTGGTCCCGAAGGAACTAGTAGTTGTTGGCGACTCTATTGTCAGGGAAACGGGGAACATGCTTTGTAAAAAAGATAGGTGGAACAGGACCAGGGTATGTCTGCCAGGGGCAAAGGTTGATGACGTTGTAGAGCGAATATCATCTTTTAAGGGCACAAAAGGTGATATAGTTGTACACGTTGGCACTAATAATATTAAGAGTAGGAGACCGGCAGAATTACTTAACAAGTACAGGTCACTGTTGAACAAAAGCCGAGAATTAGGGTTGAATTTGAAAGTGTCTGCAATTCTGCCCAGACACGATAGGAGGGAGTATATGATGAGAGCCTTGTCGATCAATTCGGCCCTGGAAAGATTGTGCAAGGCTCAAGGGGTAGAATTTTTTTCAGCCTGGACTGTACTTGTTAACAGGAGAGATTGCTTCTACAGGGATGGGATACACTTGAATAGAAAGGGTGCAAGAATATTTGCTGATGCTATCGAGGCAGTGTTAGGTGGGTCGGAAAACTGCTAGCTTGGGGGGAGAAAAAGACCAATAGATTGACAGTAGCCACTGGCAGAGGTGAAAGAGATTCTTGCACTGCTTCTATTAGAATGAGCAGAAGCCTGAAAAACAAGATGCATGGTATTTCAGAGACTGCTGGGAGCCATTGCAGTACAAGTAAACACATGGGTTGTGTTAGGGTAGCTAAGAATAGAAACAGGTGCAGGTATACTTGCGTGTACACCAATGCTAGGAGTTTAGTAAATAAATTTGATGAATTTGAGGTATTGCTCAAAACATCGAAGGCAGATATTGTTGGGATATCAGAGACGTGGTGTCACACAGATATAAGGGATGCAGAACTGCAATTTGGGGAGTACAACGTCTACAGAAAGGATAGACAGGATAGGAAGGGAGGAGGGGTTATGCTATTAGTTAAGAAACACATAAAAACCAAGGAAGTGAAGCCAGTCGACATCGCTGGACAGTGCAGTGTGGAGTCAGTTTGGTGTGACATAAACATTGGGAGATCAAAATTGAGAGTAGGAGTGTGCTATAGGCCTAATGACGCTGATGAGTATAATAAGGAACTGTACAGGGAAATAGAGTGGGCCAGTAAATCAGAGTGTCTTATAATGGGAGATTTTAATTTCCCAGATATTGACTGGAATTTGGGGGCTGGTTACTCACACACTAGCAGGACTTTTGTGGATTTATTGGATGATTGTTTTCTACATCAGCATGTTCGGGAGGCAACTAGAGGGAGTAATACTCTTGATTTGATTATCGGCAGTGATTCTTCATGCATTAAGAATCTGCAGATAAATGAACCACTAGGTGGCAGTGATCACAGTGTGCTGAAGTGGGATTTACTCAAAGAGGTAACTACCATTAGGGGTAAAGGGAAGGGTTATTGCTTCTGTAAAGGCGACTACGATGGACTGAGACAGTATTTAAATTCTATACAGTGGGACCAACTGATGATGTTACCAACAGCAAATTCAAAATGGGAAGCATTCAAAGAACTTATCTTGGAAGCTACTAGGCTTTACATACCAACTAAGAAATATTGTTCAAGGTTTAGGCCAAAATGGATGTCAGATGAACTAATGAGGCATATGGCAGAGAAGAAAAATGCATGGGATACATACAAATTAACACATGACACAGAAGCCTATGATAGATACAAGTTGATATGCAACCAAGTTACAAAGGAGGTTAGGCAGGCGAAGGCAGATTACGAGAAATCCTTGGCAAGGGATGCAAAGAAAAACAGCAAAGAGTTCTTTACTTATGTAAACTCTGGAAGGAAGGGGATGAATCAGATTGGTCCACTTGATATTGATGGGTCAAGTGTTGATGATCCTGCTCAGGTAGCTAACAAACTAAATGAATATTTTGCATCGACATTCACACATGAGGAGTTATTCAGCGAGGGGAATGCCAGAGGTCTATTCAACTCTAGCAGTAAGCTACAGAATCTTGAAATAACTGAGAGTAAAGTGGAGGAGAAACTGTTGAAGATAAACACAAGAAAGGCACCCGGGGTGGATGGGATCTATCCAGTTATATTAAAGGAGGCAGCAAAGGAAGTAAGCAAACCCTTAGCCATAATTATGAGAGCTTCCTTGGACTCAGGGGAGGTACCCATAGACTGGAAATGTGCAAATGTGACCCCAATTCACAAAGGAGGATCAAAGGCTGACACAAGTAATTATAGACCTGTGAGCTTAACTTCTGTTCCAGGAAAATTAATGGAGGCACTGGTTAAAGAAGCACTGCAGGATCATTTAGACAAGACTTCAGTTATAGCTCAGACACAGCATGGTTTTGTTAAGGGGAAGTCTTGCCTGACCAACTTGATTGGATACTATGATGCAGTCACAAAAGAACTGGATGCAGGGAATAACTTTGATATTATATACTTGGATCTTAGAAAGGCTTTTGATACTGTTGCACATGGAAGACTGCTACACAAATTGGAGCAGTGTGACATTGGAGGCAAATTGCTGCTATGGATAAAGGGGTGGTTGAGGGGGAGAAGACAGAGAGTGGTAATCAATGGACACTGCTCATCGTGGACTGATGTTATTAGTGGAGTCCCTCAGGGCTCAGTGTTGGGTCCATTATTGTTTTCTGTATTTATAAATGATATTGATGATGGTATATCGGGCTTAATGTCCAAGTTTGCAGATGATACAAAGGTTGGCAGGGTTGTCAAGGACACTACTGACACTATGCTGCTGCAACAGGATCTGGAAAGGTTGAGCAGATGGGCTGAGAGGTGGCAAATGAAGTTTAACATTGACAAATGTAAAGTACTACACATGGGAAACAGCAACCCCAGAGCAACGTATCAACTCTGTGGTACTACACTGACAGTGGTAGAGAATGAAAGGGACTTGGGGGTGGTTGTGCAGGCAGATATGAAGTTCTCTGAGCAGTGCAGACGGGCTGCAAGAGTAGCTCATGGAGTATTGTCAATGATATACAGGAATTTTTCCAGCAGGGATAAGGAGGTGATTATTCCATTGTATAAGGCGATGGTCAGGCCACACCTAGAGTACTGTATACAGGTCTGGAGGCCTCATTTCAAGAAGGATGTAGAGCTGCTGGAACGAGTACAGAGAAGGGCAACAAGATTAGTGAATGGAACAAAGGGGTGCTCTTACGAAGAAAGGCTTAAGTTTTGCAAATTACAGTGTCTGGAGACTAGGCACCAGCGAGGTGATCTGATAGAGGTGTATAAAGCCTTGAATGGTTTAAGCATGCTCAATGCTGATGGGATTCTTCCTCTAGCTCAGAAAAATCATCTGAGAGGGCATAAATTCAAATTGAGGAAAGACAGATGTAGGATAGACGTGCGGAAATTTGCCTTTAGCCAGCGGGTGGTTGGTTGGTGGAACAGACTTCCATCCCTTGTGGTGGAGGTTGATAGCCTAAATAAGTTTAAGGCTCAGCTGGACAGGTATTTTGAACGAACAGAGGGGTGAAGTGGAAGTGGGTTTTTTTTTTTTTTTGGCTGATGCTGCATAAGCTTGCTCTCTTGCATCAAATGCCTCTACTAATGCTAAATGCTAACCAACTTTTTATCTTCCTCGTTTATTTTCAACTGCCGTTTTCTGGAACAACCTTCCTTCATACACATTCCTGAAAATTACAGTCTACAGAAGTTCAAGTTCAATGTCAACAAATATTTTCTTTTGTTTTCTGAACCTCCAACCCAAGCACAGTACTAAGTACTATAGGTTCTAATACCTAATACCTCTCGTGTTTGGGGTTTACATAAAAAAAAAAAAAAAAATACTAACTTTACAAGTTCAAGAATGGCCATGGTTCGTGGAAGATTTATTAATAAACAAATATCTTATTTATATCTAAACTAAATAGCAGTGGCTTCAATTTAGTTGCATAGTAATGAGGTACAGATAGCACTGCAGCTGCTGTTCAGTATTTCTTTTTTGTTTGTTTTGCTTCCTTCTTTCTTTCTTGTTTTCAGATAGGGACTTAGCAGAGGTCCCAGAGGAAGAAAAACAAAATTCTGAATTAATCATAAAAGTAGAGTAAAAAATTTGTTAACTTTAAGGTACTCCACCCACAAGGCAATGCCCACTCACAAATTGGCAGGTGGTGTGCACACAAGTGGGACATCAGAAATGCATAGATACTCTACCCATAAATCCAACAGGTCTTGACACTCTCAGGACCAAAGGAAATGAGACCTTGGAGCACAGTTGAACCCTTGCAAATAGGCTTCCCAGGTGATTGATTCTGATTGGGCCAACACAGGGACCAAAGTGGTGCATGAGAATTAAACTCCCATAACCGGCAAGCTACCCTATTCCTGAAAGTCCATGAGCAGCAGCAGCATTACTAGAATCCAGATTCTAACAGTGGCAATCAAGAACCTATAACCCAAACAGAGAGTTCTTGGAAGAAACATTCACTGTCCCAGTTTCCCTATTAGAGATTTCACTGGCCTGCTTCATATTTTCTAGGAACTATTCTGTCTCAATCTCTCTTCCTCACATTTTTAGATGTGTTTTATGCCATTATGGAGGAACTCAACTTAATATAATACTTGTACACAATAAAATTCCCATAATAACAACTTCATGTAGTTTAATTCGTGTTATTCATATTTAAAAATAATTCATTATGAACAACCATGTAATGTCCTTCTCTGAAAAATTAATAAAACTTAAGTTAATAAAATGTTACCTTTTTGATGTTTATTACTATTTTCATGACATGCTCACTGAGAAAGAATAAATAAATGCCTCCAAAAATAATAAGAGATTTCCAAAGGTACTTATGCTCTGCATCTTGGCCAACCAAGTGAAATGTCTATATAAAAATAATAGAAAAACTACATTAAAATTTTAAAGGGAAACATTTTTTTCAAAAAAAGCTAACTATCTAAAGTTATTCAGAAAAAGTGAATATATATATATAGTATGTTTTTATTACAAACTCATGGGGAAAAAAAAATCTCCACTTTCTTTGCTCATTCCTTCTAATAATTTCTCTTAACTGTGGTTAAATTGTTGCATCTGTTGGAAAAGGCTAATAATTTCTATAATTCTTCCTTAAATAAATTTAAGGAATAATCATAGAAATTATTACAGGAAATGGACAGATGAGGTTGGTAGGTTTTTATAAGATGCTGTGTAAGTTTGCTTCCTTGCATCATTTGCTACTGCTAATAATAAATACTATATAAACTACCCACTTCCAACAACACTCTTTGGCTAAATGAAATTTCTACATGTCTATTCTACAACCATCCTTTTTCAATTTTAATTTATGTCCTCTTGTGCATAACTGAGAAAGAGATAGGATGCAATTAGCATTTAGTTTACTCAATCCATTTAAAGCCTTAAACACTTTCACCCAGGTTTCTTCACAAGTGCCTATTTTTCAAGCATTGCAATCTGCAGAACTGGAATCTTTCATAAAATAAAGAAGCCATTTGTGTCCTTAACTAATCTTGTTGCTTTTCTCTGCACCTGTTGCAGCAGATTCACATCAACCTTAAAATGAAGCTTTCAAACCTGTTTGCAATAGTCAATGTACAGTCTAACAATTTCCTTATACAATGTGATAATCACCAACAGAAGCCCGTGAGCTGTCCTTAAGATAACTGTAAAGCTCATTAATATTGGCTTTATTTCCAAGTATTCAAGACAGTGCTAATGGATATGCTGTGCCTAGGATTGGAAAGACCCTTTTCTGATGGACTGCCATGAGGCTGAGTCATATGAAATTAGTGATTTTGAAATTACAGATTACTGTTTATTAGAAATAACGTTTGAGCATAAAGGCAAGTAAGGCTCCTAGAATTGATGCCCTCTAATTATCAGGGAGGCCACCTGGGGGTGAATCAAACCTTTGAAGTTAATTATGAGGGCATCTTTGGAACTTAGGAGAAATTCCTTTGGATTGGAGAAGTGCCAACATATGACCAATATATATAAAGGTAGTCCTAAGAGCAAAGTCAGTAACTACAGACTAGTCTGTCTGACTTCAGTGGTAAAGAAAATCTTAGAAGCAATGATTAAGAGTGCAATACAGACACATTTAGATAGATGTGGCATTCTGAATAACACACAGCATCGTTTTGTTAAGGAGAAATCATGTTTAACTAACTTAGTAGGCTATTTTGACACAATTACTCACCAATATACTGGATGTAAGGAACAATTTTTATATAGTTTATTTGGATTTTAGAAAGGAATTTGACTCAGTCCTCATGAGAGATTACTGTATAAGCTGGAACATGTTGGGACTGCTGGGTGGCTGCAGGGCAGACCATTGTGACTAATGGAATTTCTTCAGAATGGTGTAAAGTCAGACATGGGGTCCTCCAAGGATTGGTTCTTGGTCACTGTTGTTTCTGATTTTCATAAACATCAACAGTGGGATAGAAGGCTTGATGTCAAAATCTGCAGATAACAAAGAATGGTAGAGTACTTAATGATCATTTCCAAGCAGCATTCCTTCAGAATGACTTGAACAGGCTGCAAGAATGGTGAGAAAAGTGACAGCTACATTTTAGTGCAGCAAAATGTAAGATTTTACAGTTGGGAAATAGCAACTCCAAAATAAATTATGTTTGGTGGGAGTGAACTAAAAACAGCAGAGGAAGAAAGGGATCTGGGAGTTATAATATAGGCAGATATGAAGTTTACTGAGCAGTGTAAACAGCTAGCCAGGAAAGCCTATGGTGTCCTATCAACAATTTATTGACCATTACCCTGTAGAAATATGGAGGTCATAATTCCACTGTAAAAAGCAATTCTAAGACCACATTTGAAATACTGTGTTCAAGTATGGAGACTTCACCTGAAAAAAGATATTGAGCTTTTTAAAAGGGTCTAAAAGCAGGCAAACATGCATGGTGAGATCGGCAAAAGGATGACCATATGAGGAACGACTCTGATTATGTGGGCTACGGAGGTTAGTAGCCACACACCTAAGATATGATCTGACAGCCAAGTGGTTAGGAGTGTAAGTGCAGTAGCACACACACTCTGAGTGGACCATGGTTCAAGCCCGTGACCGATAAATAAGATTAACATTTGTATTGATTGATTTATTGTAAATTCCACTGACCTGGTGGTCGTGCCAGAGTATAAACAAGAACATTGAGGTTTATAAGGCTCTGAGAGGGGTTAGTAAAATGAATGAAGACAGAATTTTCACTGTTAGAAAGAATTCCCACACTCAGGGGTATAAATTCAAATTGCAGGGGAAGAGGATTAGACTAGATTATAGGAAGTTTTATTTTAGCCATTGAGTTGCTGACTGCTGGAACAGTTGCCTTTGCAGGTAATTGAGACTGACAGTTTGAATAAATTCAAAGGTCAACTGGATAGTTATCTATTCCATTGGAATGAACAGAAGCCTGAAAAACAAGATGCAGGATATTTCAGAGACTGCTGGGAGTCATTGCGGTACAAGTAAACACATGGGTTGTGTTAGGTTAGCTAAGAATAGAAACAGGTGTATACTTACGTGTACACTAATGCTAGGAGTTTAGTAAATAAATTTGATGAATATGAGGTATTGCTCAAAACATCAAAGGCAGATATTGTTGGGATATCAGAGACATGGTGTCACACAGATATAAGGAATGCAGAACTGGAATTTGGGGAGTACAATGTCTACAGAAAGGACACACAGGATAGGAAGGGAGGAGGAGTTAAGCTATTAGTCGAGAAACACATAAAATCCAAGGAAGTGAAGCCAGTCAAAATCG
Organism: Mastigoproctus giganteus; assembly: GCF_048544385.1. NCBI lineage: Eukaryota > Metazoa > Arthropoda > Arachnida > Uropygi > Thelyphonidae > Mastigoproctus > Mastigoproctus giganteus. The sequence continues at coordinate 164,098,235 of NC_143586.1, read as the reverse complement.
CTGGACAGTGCAGTGTCGAGTCAGTTTGGTGTGACATAAGCATTGGGAGATCAAAATTGAGAGTAGGAGTGTGCTATAGGCCTAATGACTCTGATGAGTATAATAAGAAACTGTACAGGGAAATAGTGGGCCAGTAAATCAGAGAGTCTTATAATGGGGGTTTTTAATTTCCAAGATATTGACTGGAATTTGGGGGTGGGTCATTCACACACTAGCAAGGCTTTTGTGGATTTATTGGATGATTGTTTTCTACATCAGCATGTTCGGGAGGCAACTAGAGGGAGTAATAACTCTTGATTTGATTATCAGTAGTGATTCTTCATGCATTAAGAATCTTCAGATAAATGAACCACTAGGTGGAAGTGATCACAGTGTGCTGAAGTGGGATTTACACAAAGAGGTAACTACCATTAGGGGTAAAGGGAAGGGTTATTGCTTTCGTAAAGGTGACTACGATGGACTGAGACAGTATTTAAATTCTATACAGTGGGATCAACTGATGATGTTACCAACAGCAAATTCAAAATGGGAAGCATTCAAAGAACTTATCTTGGAAGCTACTAGGCTTTACATACCAACTAAGAAATATTGTTCAAGGTTTAGGCCTAAATGGATGTCAGATGAACTAATGAGACATATGGCAGAGAAGAAAAATGCATGGGATACATACAAATTAACACGTGACAAAGAAGCCTATGATAGATACAAGTTGATCTGTAACCAAGTTACAAAGGAGGTTACGCAGGCAAAGGCAGATTACGAGAAATCTTTGGCAAGGGATGCAAAGAAAAACAGCAAAGAGTTCTTTACTTATGTAAACTCTAGAAGGAAGGGGATGAATCAGATTGGTCCACTTGATGCCAGAGGTGTATTCCACTCTGGCAGTAAGCTAGAGAATCTTGTAATAACTGAGAGTAAAGTGGAGGAGAAATTGTTGAAGATAAACACAAGAAAGGCACCTGGGGTGGATGGGATCTATCCAGTTATATTAAAGGAGGCAGCAAAGGAAGTAAGCAAACCCTTAGTCATAATTATGAGAGCTTCCTTGGACTCAGGGGAGCAGACTGGAGATGTGCAAATGTGACCCCAATTCACAAAGGAAGATCAAAGGCTGACACAAGTAATTATAGACCTGTGAGTTTAACTTCTGTTCCAGGAAAATTAATGGAGGCACTGGTTAAAGAAGCACTGCAAGATCATATAGACAAGACTTCAGTTATAGCTCGGACACAGCATGGTTTTGTTAAGGGAAAGTCTTGCCTGACCAATTTGATTCGATACTATGATGCAGTCACAAAAGAACTGGATGCAGGGAATAACTTTGATATTATATACTTGGATCTTAGAAAGGCTTTTGATACTGTTGCACATGGAAGACTGCTGCACAAATTGGAGCAGTGTGACATTGGAGGCAAATTGCTGCTATGGATAAAGGGGTGGTTGCGGGGGAGAAGACAGACAGTGGTAATCATGGACACTGCTCATCGTGGACTAATGTTATCAGTGGAGTCCCTCAGGGCTCAGTGTTGGGTCCATTATTGTTTTCTGTATTTATAAATGATATTGATGATGGTATATCAAGCTTAATGTCCAAGTTTGCAGACGATACAAAGGTTGGCAAGGTTGTCAAGGACACTACTGACACTATGCTGCTGCAACAGGATCAGGAAAGGTTGAGCAGATTGGCTGAGAGGTGGCAAATGAAGTTTAACATTGACAAATGCAAAGTACTACATATGGGAAACAGCAATCCCAGAGCAACGTGTATCAACTCTGTGGTACTACACTGACAGTGGTAGAGAATGAAAGGGACCTGTGGGGTAATTGTGCAGGCAGATATGAAGTTTTCTGAGCAGTGCAGACGGGCTGCAAGAGTAGCTCATGGTGTCTTGTCAATGATATACAGGAATTTTTCTAGCAGGGATAAGGAGATAATTATTCCCTTGTATAAGGCAATGGTCAGGCCACACCTTGAGTACTGTATACAGGTCTGGAGGCCTCATTTCAAGAAGAATGTAGAGCTGCTGGAACGAGTACAGAGAAGGGCAACAAGATTGGTGAATGGAACAAAGGGTTGCTCTTACGAAAAGGCTTAAGTTTTGCAAATTAGAGTGTCTGTAGACTAGGCACCAGGGAGGTGATCTGATAGAGGTGTATAAAGCCTTGAATGGTTTGAGCATGCTCAATGCTGATGGGATTCTTCCTCTTGCTCAGAATAATCACCTGAGAGGGCATAAATTGAAATTGAGGAAAGTCAGATGTAGAATAGACGTGCGGAAATTTGCCTTTAGCCAGCAGATGGTTGGTTGGTGCAACTGACTTCCATCCCTTGTCGTGGAAGTTGATAGCATAAATAAGTTTAAGGCTCAGCTGGACAGGTATTTCAAACGAACAGAGGGGTGAAGTGGAAGTGTTTTTTTTTTTTTTTTTGGCTGATGCTGTATAAGCTTGCTTTCTTGCTTCGAATGCCTCTACTAATGCTAATGCGAGGAGTGAAGCAAATAATTTGTATTTTCTTATCTACTTTTTTTTTTTTTTTTTGCCAGTACAGCAAAAGCCTTTGGCTTCCTTGCACTATATGGCTATTACTATTCAAAGTGTTGAAAATTTCCTAGAATGTGTCGTACCAAAAGTTGCATTTTACAGGCTGGATATAGTGGAGGCTCACCGCCTACTAAAAAAACCTGTGGGTAACAAAACTATGTCCAATCCCTAATCTTGCTAAAACTACATCTTTTCGTCGAGTGAGTCAGAAGTAGATAAGAAATATTTGGAATCTCAAATATGCAACTCGGGCTTTATTCAGCACAATACATTATCTCACCACTATTTTCACTCATACCTGTCTTTTCCTTTCTCTGAAGGTTGATCTGAGGTCTGTAAAAGGGAGAAATTGGAAATTCTCTCTTTTTGGAAATTGTCAATCAGCATTATCATTACCAATGATACCTATGCAGAATCCAACATATCATTACATCTTGACTTAGCTCATGTAGTTTTTTTACTTTCTTTGTGACATAATTTACTAGTGGATGTAAAGCAGTGCTTTTGTTTCTGCCAAGGGCCTTTATAGCACACAAAGAGTCAGTGTGTATATATATATTAGGGAAGGAAAAAGTTGGAGTCTTTCAATGCCCTCTAGAGGCAATTGATTGCATGCATACTATTTAGCAATCAGTATAGTAAAGATGACTGGAACAGTTTTCAAAACCTGAAAGATTGGAAATATCAATGTCACACCTACTAAACGCTCAGTCTCTGGTCCATCTGTATATACCTGGCATCTATTATTATTTTCAGCACTATGAGAAGCATATATCTTTTGTAACGTAAGTAAGCACTGGAAGTCACTGTTTATGTTCTTGCAGGAGAAAGGTTAAGGAAAAATATTAACAAAAAAAAGGTGTACAGGGAAGTTCAAAGGTTATACTTTTGTTGAGTTGCAGCTGTTGTCTATATATTTCAGCAAGATCTCACATTCTAGTTCCAACTGGCCAATTCTTAAGTGGTTTGAGATCACAGGTAATAAACAGTATGGATCAAATAATATTTTCCAGTTCAGATGGGTGGGTAGACTCCAAAATGCATAAGAACCAAAAAAGTAGTTTCCTTCAATGTGGTGGAGGTTCCACTGCTTCAGCATATAAGCTATATACTGAGAAGGTTCTAAAAGCTGCTAACACAATACAGAGTGCCTTAAGATGGATGACATCCAATTTACGAAGCACACTGTCTGGCTGAAGCACAGACTGGTGCAATATAATCTGATTATAACTAAACAGGAGATTTATAAAGATGCAGCAGTGTCTGTTGATGATGTGAATAAAAGAGATCTAAGTATACTTGATTTTAATAGATAAGTTATACAGAAGTTTGATATATAGTCTTTAAAATTTATCTTTCGGTCCACCTAGGAAAGGAAAGCTTTTGGCTATTGTCAGCAGTACATATTTCATGTATATGATCAGATCTATATGCATAGTTTGCAATTTGCAGAAATGGATAACAGTTGATTTTTGGCTGACTAACTGAAATCCAGTTAGTCAGCCAATGACTAACTGTGCCTTGTGGTATCTATACCAACATGTAACTAGCAGATCCTTTAACTCCTGTAGCTTCCGTTGTTGGGACGCCACAGATCAGAGTTGCTGTTCCAACACAAACTACAGATGCTCAATAGGATTGATGTCTGGGGAATTTGGAGGCTAGAGCAATACCTGGAAGTCTTCCTCATGTTCCACGAACCAGTCACGAACAATCCAGGCAGAGTGGCATGGCGCATTATTCCGCTGAAAGACAGCAGCAGCACTGCCAGAGGGGAAGACCATTGCCATGACAGGGTGTACCTGATCAGCAATGATGTTTAGGTAGGTGGTAGACATCAGAGTGCCCGGCACACGAATGACTGGCCACCAGCTTGTTTTCGTCGCACAGTGCATCCAGGCGCCAGCACTTCCCCAAGTAAACGACACACACACACACACACACACATACCCGGCCATCCACGTGGTGCAACAAGAAACATGATTCATCGGACCAGACAACCTTCTTCCAATCACTCAAAGTCCAGTTTCGATGCTCACGTGCCCACTGTAGGCACTGTCGCTGGTGAACTATGATTAGCATGGGCACATGGAGTGGCCTGCAGCTACACAGCCCCATTTTCAGCAGGGTTCGATGTACTGTGTGTTATGACACATTACTCCCATCACCAGCATTCCAATTACCGAATTGCGCCACAGTCGCCCTTCTGTTGCCAAGTACCATCTGGAAGATTCGTCGTTCACCTTGAGCATCAATGAGCCATGGTCGTCCAACACCTCACTGGCAGTTCGTGGGTCCCCCCTCCTCAGACGACTTTCGGTAGGTACTAACCATGGCTTACCGTGAGCATCCCACCAGCTGTGCAGTTTCGGATATGCTCTGACCAAGTCATCTGGCCATTACAATTTGGCCTTTGTCAAACTCGCTTAGGTCCACTGCCTTTCCCATTGGAAGAACAAGAGTAATACTGATTAATGGAGCTCAGTATCAGGTATTTTTTTATACCGTGTCCCGAAATGCGCACGCACCGTAGTTCACCTGCAGTTGCTTCGATTTGCATAATGACTCTCTGGTCATAATATTTTGGCTCATTGGTGTACGTTACTAGTGCACTTGAGATAGTAGAGAGCTCCTGTACATTCCAGTTAAGCTGTGGAATAGATATCAAAAAAAAAAAAAAAATTACCATTTAACTATTTTAATTTTCTCCAGATCAGTCTGATAACGGTATTTTTATTAAATGAAGAAGGGAATTTAATCAAAGATTCTTTTTTCCCTTCTGTCTGATATAATAGGCTCTTGTTCCAAGTAACTTATAATTAATAAGACTGGAAGTGGTTGGATGTTTGCAGAATGATTCCATGTTTTGTTTTGCTCTTTTTTTTTGCATTGTTGCAATCTTGCTGCAATCATTGAATACAAGTCCACCAGTAATTTAATTTTCATTGATATCTGACTTGATATTGCAGAATGGCAGCAGTTTCAGCTTTTAGTATTTGATTTATTGTGTTCAGTAATGTGGTTGATGGAACAGGACTAGATGATATGGTTGTCGAATGAGCTTGACCTACTGTGTTTTATCCAGTCAGCTTTTTATCCAGTTTGCTACTGCTTACCAGCAGATAATCTAGTAAAATGGAAGTAAAACTTCCATTTTACTAGATTATCTGCTGGTAAGCAGTAGCATGATTGAATTTTACATATTAGTGGGTAATGGTCACCATTGTGAGGATCATTAAGAGTTACCCAATCAGTACTTAGGCAGAGGATTGGAGAACAAACGAAAAGGTCACTGCAGAGGTTGATTCGGTAGGAGAGTCAGTATTCAATAATGTTAAATTCTGGCTGTCAATCAACATTTCAGTAAGTTTTCTGCATCTTTTTGAGTGGTGGAACCCCATAATGGGTGGTGTGAATTAAAGTCATCTAGTAAACATAATGGAGATGGCAATGAAAAACAAGATCTTCAATTTCCCAAATAGTATACACATGATTAGGAGAGAGATAAATTGAGACCAGTCACAGCAATACCAATTACTACACGTGTTGCAATGACTTCTAAGGAGGTTTCCAATGGAATGCGTCTGGAGGAAACTTTGAATACAAGAATATGGCTACTCCTCAATGAGGCGCCTCCATAGCCAGGAGCAGCAGTGCGTAGCACACGCTTCTTGATTAGACCGAGGTTCGAACCTGTAACCACCAAATACGGAGGATGCGGAAAGGTCAGGGAATGACCACCGCATATCCCTGAAGTAATATGGCCTTAGTTATCAGACTGATCTGGAGAAAATTAATTTCCTCTAATATCTATTCCACAGCTTAACTGTGGAATAGATATTAGAGGAAATTTACCATTTAACTATTTTACCATTTAACTATCCTAAAAGAACCAAATAACAAACAAACAACAAATAACAAACTCCTCAATAAGCATGCACAAATAGCATCCGATCTATTTTGCCTAAGGTAGTATAATTTTTTAATTGAAGACGAGACTTGGGATGTAAAACTGCATTCTTGTAAGCACATGGCAACAACAAGATTTAAGCAGAGAATTAGTTCATGGATATCATTGATGTTGCTGCAAAAGCCATTGTATGATGTGTTCCATTATTTGGTTCTGTAAGTGGATGATGAATCTGTCTGCTTTTTATGAGTGAATTGTTTATAACATTCAAGTTTTGATTTTTTTTCTGAAAAAAATGTAATGAGTCATTGCTATCATCCATATCATCATCTGTATTTCAAGCAGTTCTTGAATGTTAATATCATTTGTATCCATGCTTGAATGGTGCAACTCTTTCACTTCAACAGGAACTGATATTTGAGGTTTCTCTGCTACTTTACAATGGAGCAGGCATTGGGGATGGAACTGTGAATGACAAGTTAGCTTAAGTCAACTGGGTGCAGTTTAGATGGATGCTAAATTGAGAGTACTTATCAAACCCAGTCTGAGTTCAATGTGGCTGGAGAGATCAACACTTCCGTCTGTCATGCTATTGATTGGTGACTGTGGGTAGCGGCAACATAAGTGCATTTAGGCATAATTATTTTAACCTGTTTTCTTGCTTCTTAGTAAGAAACTATTTTTCAATCCTGTATTTTTTTTTTCCTAACTTCCAGAATTTACAATCTTCGGAGTATGCTGGATGGTGACCCTGCAATTAGGACACTGTGGTTGTTCCCTTGCATTTTGTTTGTATATAAGTTTTGCACCCACAGTTTGAAGATGTTACCTCTCCACAGCATGCTATCTGGGAGAGACTAAACTTCTGGCATTTGTAGCATCTTAGAGGTTTCAGCATAAAGGGCCGAACACAGCAGTTTAGGTAACCTGTTTGACTGTAAATTTAGATTAGGTGTGCTGAACATTGAGTGTTGGGACTGAGTTACCATCTTTTCATATCACGATTCTTTTTGCTTTTGTGGCATTTTGATCTTTTATTTCCTGGACTATTTCTTCTTCAGAAACATTTAATAGATCCCATTCAGTGATCACTCCCTTGGAAGGATTCGGTGTGTTGTGTGGCATGGTGTGAATCAGAATTCCACTTAAAGAAGTGAACTATAATAGCAGCTAAGAGTGTCTTCGGTAAGAGGGGGGGGGGTCTCTATTAATAAATCTCCCGTTTGGATACGTTTCACCATTTTCAGTGAACCTGTCACATTTTCGAGGCATTTCTGAATAATGAAAGGGGAAAGCTTACTCACAGATTGTGCTGACAGAGAATGCAGTATCAGGAATGCAATGCTGGAGATTCTTGTATACTTTTTTCAGGCAGAACTGTTACAAGTGAAAACTGGAATGTTTTGAAGATAATTCAGATCAATGCCCAGGGATCAAAGGTAGCAGCTGGTGAGCTGAGGGTAGTTTGTAATTGGGAGCAAGTAGATTTGGCTTGCATTCAAGAACCCTATTAGCTATATGGCAGTCATGAAGTACTTGCTAGCAACAAGAATTGTTGCTAGCAAGTACTTCATGACTGTTTGTTTTGCATGGAAGTGAAGTGTGTTGCTTGATTGCATCAAGCAACACACTTCACCTCCATGCAGTGATAGCTGTATTTAATCAAATACTTGAGCATTACAGTATTTTATTCTAATGTTCAAACTCTAAAAACACTTTGCAGTACAGCTCAGTTACTGATGAGAAAGTCTATTGGAGGAGGTTATGAGTTGTTATAACCCAATAATACATAACAAGCAGTCAGAACATACTACTTTTTGGATGTTAATGATGAGTCCAATATAGATGTGACACTCTCAAGCATGTATGGATCAGATCTCATTAATAATTGGTTGGTTTCCAGTGACCACAGGGTCATTAGGTTTGAAATTAAAGACCATTATAGACCAGGGTCTGAATTTATGAATGGCAGTGACACAGATTTTCATTATGTATGGCTAAACTGCTTTTGACAACGAATTGAATAGATTGAGCATACATACAATTCCAGAGTTGTTGGGAGAGATTGATGGAACTAGGGTTGTTTGGCTGGTGCAGGATTGGTTATATAGTGTATCTGAGCTAACAATGAAGTAGAGCCAAACTAAGCATGCTGCTCTCAATTGGTGGAGGTCTGATTTAACAAGGATGTATAAAGAAACTTTCAGGGCAAGGAAGGCTTATCGATGGAGCAAACAGAGTGACAGAACAGAACACCAGCTGCAAGCTGAATATCAAGCTGCAAGCTTGATATTCAGTTCGCACATATTAAAAAGAAACCATACATACTCCAATGTTAAAAAGAAATACTGCTTGTGGAAAAAATTGGTAAGAACTAGTCGCAATAATGACCCCCTGGGGCCTGGTCTACAAATTGTGAAATAATAAATTACACCCACCGATGATAGGCCAACAGCTTTGAAATGGTGCCGTCTGGGTGGTGGTATCCACTGAGAATAAATAAGTAACACTTCTCTAGTCTTCTCTACTAGAGAAGTGTTACTTATTCAAAGTAGTGCAATACCTGGTATCTCGTTGTGAAAGCAGCCACAATATGAGATATAATTAAATGATGCCTATTACACTACATACGTAGCTTAAATTTATGGGTAAACTATGGTGTATCTACACCGATATCATATAGTTAATTACTGAAATATTGTATGTATGGTATTGTAATTTGGCAGGGAACACCTGGTAAAATAAATAAATAAATAAATAAAAAATCTTCAATAGAGAGAGAGAGAAGTCAGGATCAGATTCATGATTGTCACTGTTCAGAGCTCTTCCACTCTAAACATGGAAATTCACTGGCCTCCATTTCTGCTCCTTTTCACCCTGAGGGTTATTTTTCCCCAGGTTACTGGCCCTGCCATGTGGAGGTAGGAGCGGTGCCATCAGTGACCAAGCAGTTGTTGAAGTCAGTAGAGTTCGTTAGTAATTATGATATATATTAAATAAAGAAAGGTGGATTTCCTTTCTGGGTTCTTACTTTAAACCTTGGGCTGCAAGTCAAGTGGGTCAAGTTTTGGCAAATCTAACTTTGCAAAATATTCCGCCTGCATCTTCACAATGGTGGATTATTAGTAATCTTTGCATGCTGAAAGTAACCACCCAAGACATGGACCGATGTAAGCAGGAGTCAAGCTGAGCAGTGCTTAACCACACAAAGGGTTGGTCAGATACTCTATTCCACTAGGCAATATTAGGTGATAGATGACTCTCATTACCCACTGCAGTATCACCACTTTGCTTAAACCCTTTCATGATATGTAAATGTTTCAGAGTCATTTCAAATAATGTGTCTGTTTATGTGCAAACTGTCTTAATTTTGCCAATATTAATCCACTATTAATCCACAGTTTTAATAGAGGATTGCGAGAAAATACTTTTTATTTTTTAAATTGGGGGGGGGGATATTTTTGAAAATATTAATCTAATGCTTGGCAATCAGGTCAAAATAAAAATAAATTAATATTTAAAAGCATTTGTATACAAAGTTTTATTTTTATAAACTTCAAAATTTCACGAACAAGCTCACTCTGCACAGCCAGACGAACTCTTTCTCCAAGGTCACACATATTTGACAAACTCACTGCCAAAAGAATTAATGAAGGCTTGAAGTGGCAAGAAAACCACGTTTGGTATCCAGAGCAAAGCTCCTTTCTCGAAGTCATGCAGTATAAATCACCTTTTGAGGTTATGATAAGCATCACTGTAGTTATATTTTGAAGGTATGGTTTCAAAACAGTTTCTACAGGCTGGCCACTAGTCCACCAGACTGAACATTACATTCCAGGAGGCATCTGGGTCCACTACTATACAATCTTCCTGCCTCTACTCTGCCATACGTGATCAGAGAGAGAGAGAAAATGAGTGAGTAATGTGTTAATTGGAATGAAGGGAGGGAGAACTACCAAGACCAGGTTATGGGTAAGAAGATGAGTGTATCTTGCTAGATGTACGCCTTATCTAAAAAAAGGCGTTTTTATTACACATTTTGCTGTCAGATGGTACAATAGTCCTGATGTAAACCAAAAATTTCTGAGGAATGTATTTAGCAGTTAAAAAAAAAAAAAACTACAAGGTTGGCTCTTTTCTCTTCAAGTTGGTGGAAACTTCTAATGTACATTTAATAAGTACAGAAGGTATATCTCACTTATTCTATTAGAATAAGTAGCGACCTGGAGCAAGGGGTGTTGGGGGTTTCAGGGACGGATGGCAGTCATCGTGAAACAGGTGGGTATATGGGATGTGTTAGAGTAATTAAGAATAAGAATAGGTGCATGTATACCAATGCTAGAAGTATAGTAAATAAATTTGATGAATTTGAAGTGTTGGTCAAGACATCAAAGGCGGATATTGTTGGGATATCAGAGACGTGGTGTCACACAGATATAAGGAATGCCGAAGTGGAATTTGGGGAGTACAATGTGTGCAGAAAGGATAGACAGGATAGGAAGGGAGGAGGTGTTATGCTGTTAATAAATAAAAACATAAAATCAAAAGAAGTGCATCCAGTTGATATAGATGAACAGTTCACTGTTGAGTCAGTTTGGTGTGACATAAGCACTGCGAAAGCAAAAATAAGAGTAGGAGTGTGTTATAGACCTAATGACTTGAATGAGTACAATGAACAATTGTACAGAGAAATAGAGTGGGCTAGTAAATCGGAATGTCTTATAATGGGGGATTTTAACTTCCCAGATATTGACTGGAACTTGTGGGTTAGTATTAGTATTAGTAACGGCCGCATGGTGCAAGAAAGCCTATGGCTTATGCTGCACCAGCCAAAAAAAAAAAAAAAAAAAAATCCGAACAAAACAATGATAAAAAAAAAAAAAAAAATAAATAAATAAATAACTAAATAATAATAATTAATAAATAAAAAAAAATAAAATAAAAAATAAATAAAAAGGAAATTAAACCTATCATCCTATGTGCTTCCCTTACCCGAAAGTACTATCCAGATGCCCTTTGAATTTCCCCAAACTGTCGGCCTCTACCACCCATGAAGGCAACTTATTCCAGTAATTTATAACTCGCTGGCTAAAATAGAACTTCCTGCAATCCAATCTAAACATTTCCCCCCGTAACTTGAATTTATGTCCCCTAGTTCTAGCATCATTTATAATCTTGAAAATTTTGTCCTCATTCATTTTACTGATGCCTCTCAGAGCCTTAAACACCTCAATCAAATCTCCTCTAAGGTGTCTAGTTTCCAAACTCTGCAACCCACATATTCGAAGTCTTTCTTCATAAGGACGCCCTTTTGCCGATCTCACCAGGCGAGTTACCCTTCTTTGCACCCTTTCAAGAAGCTCGATGTCTTTCTTCAGGTGCGGTCTCCATACTTGAACACAGTATTCCAAGTGTGGTCTAACATAAGCCTTATATAATGGGATTATCACGTCCCTATCTCTACTTGCAAAAGTTCGATAGATCATCGATAGGACACCATGGGCCTTCCTTGCAACCTGTTTACAATGCTCAGAGAATTTCATGTTTCATGGTTGGGCACTCACACACTAGTCAGACTTTTGTGGATTTATTGGATGATTGTTTTCTGCAGCAGCATGTTCGAGAGCAGAATTTCATGGTTGGACACTCACACACTAGTCAGACTTTTGTGGATTTATTGGATGATTGTTTTCTGCAGCAGCATGTTCGAGAGGCAACCAGAGAAAGTAATATTCATAATCTGGTTATCAGCAGTGATCATTCATGTATTAGGAATTTGCAGATAAAAGAACCACTAGGTGGCAGTGATCACAGTGTACTGACGTGGGATTTACTTAAAGATTTAACTACTATCAGGGGTAAAGGAAAGGGTTTTTGCTTCCGTAAAGACGAGTACAGTGGTCTCCAACAGTTTTTAAATTCTGTACAGTGGGATCAACTGACGATGTTACCAACAGTAAATTCTAAGTGGGAAGCATTCAAGGAATTAATCGTGGAAGCTACTAAAAGGTTCATACCTATTAAGAAATATTGTTCAAGGTTTAGGCCTAAATGGTTGTCAAATGAACTAATGAGACTCGTAACAGAGAAGAAAAATGCATGGGATGCATATAAATTATCAAGCGACTCAGAAGCATATGGCAGATATAAGTTAATCTGTAATCAGGTCACAAAGGAGGTTCGGCAGGCGAAGGCAGATTACGAGAAATCCTTGGCAAAAGATGCTAAGAAAAACAGCAAGGATTTCTTTACTTATATAAACTCTAAAAGGAAGGGGATGAATCTGATCGGTCCACTTGACATCGATGGTTCAACTATTGATGATCCTGCTCAGATAGCAAACAAACTGAATGAGTATTTTGCATCTATATTCACACGTGAGGAATTATTAAGGTTTGAAAATGGCAGAAGGTTATCAAATTGTAGCAAGATACTTAATGATTTTGTAATAACCGAGAGCAAAGTGGAAGAGAAATTGTTGAAGTTAAATGTAAGAAAAGCACCTGGGGTGGATGGGATCTATCCAGTTATATTAAAGGAGACGGCAAAGCAACTAAGCAAACCCTTAGCCATAATTATGAGAGCATCCTTGGACTCGGAGATTCCCACGGACTGGAGATGTGCAAATGTATCCCCAATTCACAAAGGGGGATCGAAGGATGACACGAGTAATTACATACCAGTTAGTTTAACTTCTGTTCCGGGTAAAATAATGGAGTCGCTGGTTAAGGATGCATTGCTGGATCATCTAGACAAGACTGCAGCAATAATTCAGACACAGCATGGGTTTGTTAAGGGAAAGTCTTGTCTGACAAATTTGATAGGATATTATGATGTGGTTACAAAGGAACTGGATGCAAAAAATAATTTTGATATCATATATTTGGATTTCAGGAAAGCTTTTGACACTTGCGCATGGAAGACTATTGTACAAATTGGAGCAGAATGGTATTAAGGGTAAGTTGCTACAATGGATAAAAGGATGGTTAAGTGCTAGAAGACAGAGGGTGGTAATCAATGGGTGCTGCTCTTCTTGGACTAATGTTATTAGTGGAGTCCCACAGGGTTCGGTGTTAGGTCCACTGTTGTTTTGTATATTTATCAATGATATTGATGAAGGTATATCAGGGCTTAATGTCGAAGTTTGCAGATGATACAAAGGTTGGCAGGGTTGTTAATGACAGTAATGGCAGTGTGCTTCTGCAACAGGATCTAGATAATTTGGGCAGATGGGCTAAGAAGTGGCAACTGAAGTTTAACCTTGACAAATGCAAAGTACTACATATGGGTAGAAGTAACCCCAGAGAAACGTACCAACTGTGTGGTACTACACTTAAGGTGATAGAAAATAAAAAAGACCTGGGAGTAATTGTGCAGGCAGATATGAAGTTTTCTGAGTATTGCAGACAGGCTGCCAGGGCAGGTCATGGGGTTTTGTCAATGATATATAGGAATTTTGCTAGCAGGGAAAAGGAGGTGATTATCCCTCTGTATAAGGCAATGGTCAGGCCACGGCTTGAGTACTGCGTACAGGTCTGGAGGCCTCATTTTAGGAAGGATGTAGATTTACTTGAGCATGTACAGAGAAGGGCAACAAGATTGGTGAGGGGAATGAAGAGATCCTCTTACCAAGAGAGGCTTAAGTTCTGCAAATTGCAGTGGCTGGAGACTAGGCACCTGCGTGGTGATCTGACTGAGGTATATAAGGCCTTGAATGGGTTGAGCACGCTGAATTCTGATGGGATCCTTCCACTTGTTCAGATTACGAATCTAAGGGGGTATAAATTCAAATTAAGAAAAGACAGAGGTAGAATAGATGTGCGGAAATTTTCCTTTAGCCAGCGGGTGGTTAATTGCTGGAATAAACTTCCATCTGTCATTGTGGAAGTTGATAGGTTGAATAAATTTGAGGAGGAACTGGACAGGCATTTGGAGGGAATGGTGTGATTTTTTTTTTTTTTTGGCTGATGCTGCATAAGCTCATACATTTGCTTTCTTGCATCACATGCCACTACTACTACTACAAGTAGAACAGATTTTTTTTTTTTTTCTTGGCATTTTAGTCCAAAAGTAAAAAAAAAAGGATATCATGAATATATTTATTTATGTAATTACCCTGAATTTTATTTGATAATTTTAGTACTTAGTGAAATCATGACTGATTTTAGAAGCTTTTCAAATGAAGGAAGTAGATGCATAATACTCTGAACTCAATTATTCAATACAGCTTCAGCTTGTTTACAATTCACTTTTAGAGAAAGAGATATTTTCAACAAAGGTACCATAAGTTAAGAGCAGTAATAATATTTTGGATTATAATAAAGATCTATGCTCCTCCAAGGGCTTCCCACTGAGAACCTGCTATAGAGTAAACAAATATACATCATATTAAGTAGAGGCGAGAAATGGTAATGCTAACTATTATTTTATTTTTTTCAAATAAATATAAAATCTTACCTGTGGAATAAGGTGAAATATTGCACTGCCAGATAGACTTCCCACAGCTAATCCCTCAAACAACATAAGTACCATCTGGAAGGCATTTTTGCTGAGTAATGGTAAAAGAACCACTCCACCCAGAGAACAACAACTAATCAGAGTCACAAAGAGGATGCCATAACCCCAAACTAGAACAAAAAATTGTACATAGTCAGTAAAAGGAATCTAACAACTTCCAACAGGTAAAAATTATCAAGTTGCACAAATCTTTCCAAAGTAAAATTTTTCCTCAGATTAAATATTCAAAGCTAGTTTTAAGAAAATACTTTTCCACATGACGATTTGAACTAAATTTATTTGTAAGTCTGGACTCACGCTGACAGTACAATTGTCATCCTTCTAGAGAGGTGTCAAACCTCATCAATGACAAGAAGAATTCTTATTTCTAGACAACAGTTATAACTAAATGAGTATAAACTCACAATAATTTTTTTACAAGTTTTTAAACCCAGTTCCAATTTTTAAAATCAGTTCCAATAGTCATATTAAAAGAGCAGAATTTCTGAATTCTTTATTTAATTTTGCCATCAGGTCAGAGATTCAGATACCACAGAAATAAAGTAGAAATAAAATTATTTTTAATAAGTTATATACTGTAATTAGATTTGTTCTGTTGCATTTAACAAGTTCTTTAAATAATATGTTACAAGAATTGATAATACAGAAATTTGCTTCAAACTGACATAATTATTACAGTAGAACATTGATTATCTGAACTGTCAATTATCCGAACCAACATCCCCCCTCCAAAAAATGCAGTGGTTACTCCTGCCGCTTAATGCATTCGTTTCCAATTATTTATTCAAAGATACATGCAGTATAGCTTAGAAATAGTCTTAATTTATCATTACAGTAATTAAAAATCAAAGGTTGGCTTTAGCTACTGTGTGGATCCAGAACAGTCTCCCATGACCTTGATGTGTCATTGTCTGTTATACCATTGTCCCTTGTGGTTGTGGGAGTATGGGGGGAGCATTTTTAGCTTTCACTCAGTCTGCTTCAAGCCACTGCAACATGAGGTTATTGCAGGCATTTTGTTTCTAATCACTCAATGTTTGAGTTTTTTTTTGTAGCTATTTCAAAGCAAAAAACTGTAATTTTGCTTTTTAAATTTTAATACTGCTGCTAATACTACCTTTGTGTTAATAATGGCATCTACAGGCAAAAGAAACTGCAATGTGTTACCAATAGAAGTTTTTTAGTAGCAGCAAAATTTAATAATATTTATTTATTTAATAGCAATATCTTCTACGGAGATATTGCTATTAAACAGGATGAGAGACCCCGCCGTGAAAAAAAGAATCTCGCATGGTTCAAAGAAAAATTCAAGATCACATTTTAAAAAATAAACCTACCCAAGACTCATACTCTTATTTGTGCGCAATTACTTATGTTTATTTCTGTTTATGTAAAAAAAGTATGATTTATAGTTGAAACCATGTAAAACAATTAGGTAAATTCAAAATAAATATAACTTCATTTGTAAATCAATTAATTTTTATAATACAACCACTCCCCGGCTTATGTAATACTTGACTTATGGAAATTCGACTTTACGCAAGTTTTTGCCGGCCGATGCAAACTTAAAAAAAATCATGGAAACGTATTTTGCATCCCATAAGAATAAATGGAGTTATCATGAAATTATCATAATGTAAACCCAATAACACATTTTTTCTTTTTGGTAATTCATTCCAAGACCTCAGAAGTTGAAATTTTCACTGTATAACTAACCTATTTATCTCTCTAAAAGGTCATTTTTATAATGGAAATTGCACTACACTTTCATCGTTATCACAGTTATAAGAATCAATTTTGAACGCCTTTGGTGTGATATTTTTCTAAAACACATTTCTAGAGGTCACTACCAATAAAACAAAAACAATTCGCACTTTCCAGTTTATTGGGCTTTTCTGTTAGCGCAATCTATTATAAATGGGTAGTAAACTCGATCTTATTATATTTTCGATAATCCTGATAACTGGAATTGTGTGGATTTTTATGTTACGGTATTATGGTGAAATGAGTTCCCCTTCACTGAAATCTTCAATCATACAAAAAACAAATAAATTTTCAGAACCTTCTCTTCATTCCTATTTACAATGGTGAAGGGAAAGGGACCAACAGAAAGTGCAAGTGCTGCCAGTGATAGGAAATGAAACAAAATTGATTTAGAAATGAAGACGATTAATTAAGAAGTATGAAGCAGGACAAAGTTTGTTATCTATTGCACGGAATTAGGTCTTGCTGCTTCAACAGTGAATTTTAAGGAACAGTGCATGTATAAAAGAACATGTTAAAGGATCAATGCATTTAAGATTGACAGTGATCACAAAACAGCGTTCAGGTGCTATATCGAAGATGGAAAGCTATTAATAACATGGATGGAAAATCAAATTCAGAAGCAAGTGCCCCTGAGTCCAATGGCCATTCAAGCAAAAGCAAGAAATATTTATGAAGATATTAAGGGTAAGTATGCCGAACCCCAAACCAAGTTCATGGCAAGCAACAGGTGGTTTAATAGGTTCAAGCATCACTTGAACCTATTAAACCACCTGGTTTAATAGGTTTCCAAAACATTAAACTATGCAGTGAAGTCGCCAGTGCCAATTCTAAAGTTGCAGAGAAATTGTGATGGGGCTCAACGTCTGGTGAGTAGGGGTTTGGCAAACCAAGGGTCCCAAGCTGGATATCATCATCATTCTTTTTTTTTTTGGTGATTCCCCCCACCTCTCTCTCTCACAGGGTAACTAGGGAATTTTTTTTTTGGCTGGTGCAGCATAAGCCTCAGGCTTCTTTGCACCGTATGGCTAATAATAATAATAATAAAAAACCCCCTTCTAAATCTCCACAGCCCTCAACTTCCGCAGTGGCATGCTTATCAGCTGGAGAGTTAATTCTGGCAACGATGCTGGAAAGGTAAAACTTGCTGCCATTATGCCTGTCTCCTCTCTCTTTTTGTTATTTTATAATTTTGGTGAGTGCTGCATAAGCATTTATGGAAATTCCGACTTATGTAGAATTCCACGGAACACAACTCTTACGTAAGTCAAGGAGCGGCTGTACTTCATATTTCAAAATACAGTGTGTGTGTTATATGGGTGTTTAATGGTGCATAGGCTCTACACTGGCTATAGTGTGCCTGTCCATACGGATGTGTTAGGAAATAATTCAGCAATGAAGCAATTTCAATTTAATTTTTTAAAACTATTCAGAATCGATTATATATTCCAATTTTTTTCAGAAAGCTGAAAAGTTCATTAATATTTGCCTGATCACCAATAATATGCTCTAGTGATCTCGGTTGTCGAAGATTTGTTAAATAAAGCAGGACTATGTTCTGTCCTGTTGATAGTGAGGACAGACAATAAGAATGTTTCACTGTTAATTGTGCTGAGCAGCGTCGACACTGAGGATCATCAGATCATCACTGGTGAGTAGATGAAGATGGGTCAGACAAGTATGCTCTATTCTTGCCCGTGCAAGTACCACTTCTTCCCTTCTTGTTGCCTGGATGCTCGAGTGCCAAAATTTTGGTTCCTGTTTCAACTGGAAAAGTTTATTATTAGTCTGGGTGTTCGACAGTTCTTTCCCTGTGCAAAGCATGCTGCTGCTATGATGACATTATAGTCTGAGGCTGGAATATGAACAGAGGTCAAATCTAACATTGACAGATTTTTTGCAGTATATCTGCCAGTTTGTTCTCCTTTATCCCTGAACGTGCTGGAATCCAACAAAAGTTCACTAATTGTTGACGATGTTCAATTTTCAAGAGAAACCGCCTGGTTTGATTTAAAATAGGGCGATTCGTATAGGAGGGATTTTGCATTGCTTTAATTGAGCTGAGAGAGTCAGTGTAAATTAAATATTTTGGAGACGGGTAAAGATTCAGATTTTCTGGAGCTAATTTTATTCCATGTAGTTCTGCACAAAAGTTGCTATACCCAGGTGGAAGGGAAGCTAAAATGATAGCAGAGGGAAACACTGCTGATGCTCCAACAGCTGACTGTGATTTGGACCCATCGGTATATATTGGAGGGAAATCAGCAGCTCTGAATACGATTTGCATGGAGTTATTTCACGTTGAGATTCGGTAGAAGATTCTTACCTCATTGAAGAAAATAGGTATCAAAGTTCAGTCCAAGGTGGATGAAAGGAATTCATTACCTGTTGACTATTGTGAAGAGGAACTTTCCAACTCTGTGATATTTCAAACCTAATAAAATAAGGCCTGCTGGCCTTATTTTATTAGGTTTATTTCTATAGAGATTAGGTTTACTTCTATAGCGTTGTGGATTGAAGAGGTATGGGTGAATAGGATGCAAAAAGCAACTTTTTTTTTTTATTTTGGCTGCATACTTCAGCAGTAACATTTTTCTGCAGAAGTGCAAAGGGGACTTGTGAGCTTCAATATACAGACTGAGTCGGAGATGTTCTGAAGGCTACAAGTGCAATCCATAATACGCTGTGCTGTATAGGATCCAGCCAGTGTAATACACTTTTCAGACAGAATCGTAGACTGGAGCACCATAATCCAAATGGGATCTAATCAATGCTCTTTTTTTGGAAATGTAGGCTGTCCATAACTTCTAATTTTTGTAATTTTTGTTCCTGTGATCACGACATATGGTCGAAAAGTGTTGTCAGCTTTGGGAAGAAAAATCGTTTTGCAATTTTTTCGTTAAATTTCTTTTAATTAATTTAATTTTTAATTGCGTTAGATTGATTTTTAATTATGTTCGTTTGATTTTTAATTGTGTTCGTTTGATTTTTAATTGTGTTCGTTTGATTTTTAATTATTTTTTACTGTAATGCAAGATTTTCGATTTTTTCGTTTTAGTTGTTGAAGAGTATCATACAGAAGTGTTCTACGTATTATATTTAGGTAAACTTCTCTTATTATTTTGCAAATATTGATACCAATGTAGAACATATTGACCATTACAACTCTGGTTCATACTATCATATTTATTTTGCATACTTATTGAGATGTTTTCATTTAAAGAATTCTTAAATGTACATAAAATGACTCCTTACCTGCTCCAGTGGCTGGTTTACCTTTGATCTGATAAGGTTTAACATAGCATTCATCACTATGCAACTGAAGAAGTAGAAGAGGGCAAACTCTAGACAATGCTTTACTCAGAGAATCTGTTGTGTTTGGTATAAGATGCAATAATTCCTCCACAGATAAACACTGTTAAAAAAAAAAAAAATTGTTGCAAAAACTATGCAGCTATGGATGTGTCTATCTGAGTAATGATGTCATATCATCAAGCCAAAATTATATAACCACACAAGTAATTCTTCCCTTTTACTCTGTTAAATTCATTATGCTGAAAAGAGCTACTAAAAGGTGGAAAAAACCTTGCACCCCATCCTTACAAAATTTTTGCAAGTATGGAAAGCAAAGCAATGGAGGTGCAATCACTGCATTAATATTTATATATCTCTGGGAAATAGATCACTAAATTACTACTAAATGCAAAGCATCCTCACATTGCTTTCATACCAAATTCCATTATTTTCTATGTATACAAATAACACAATATGCAGTTGTAATCGCACACATTCTTTCTGTGCACCTCCATAGCCAGGTGGGCAGGAGCAGCAGTGCATAGCACATGCTTCTTGATTAGACTGGGGTTCGAGCCCATGACCACCAAATACGGAGGATGCGGAAAGGTCAGGGAATAACCACCGCATATCCCTGGAGCAATAAGGCCTTAGCTGCTAATGTTCCTAAAAACCAAGTAACAAACAAACATTCTTTCTAAAATTCTACTCACTTGAAACATTCATCTCATTTGGAATATTATTCCATAATATTCTTGAAATGTCCAAATTATAGCAACTTTTCATTTCTTTGTTTCCATAAAGTTCATTAAAAGTAGCAGGATTAATCAATTTTTCTTTATCTGTAGTTCATGAAATCAGAAACAAAGCAGTTTGAATGCCTGGCAAAGTTGAGCTATATGATGAATAAACTTGCTTAAAAAATTAATTTTTCTTTATCTGTAGTTCATGTAATCAGAAAACACACACACACACACACACACACACACCAAAAACTTTTTAATTAGGCTTAGCCATGTAACGTAACTAAAGTGGGACATTATGTGATAATACAAACTTCAATAAGTTTGTACTATCACATAATGAATATGAACCTATTCCACCTATCCTTTTTTGCAAAATATATTTCCCGTTTAAACAATTTCCTCTTTAAACACTAAAGGGAAAGGAATGAATCACATTGGTCCACTTCAAACTGATGGTTTAACTGCTAATGACCCTTACCCAGGTAGTTGAAAAACTGAAAGGATACTTTGCATCTACATTCACAGAAGGAATTATTTAGGGAAGTGGATTCTACAAGTTTATCACACTAACAGGGAGCTAAATAATTTTGTAATGAGTGAGAGGAAAGCAGAAGAGAAATTGATGAAGTTAAGGATAAAAAAAGGCACCTGGTGGATGGGATCTGTACGATTATGTATATTAAGGGAGGCAGCAAAGGAGGTAAGAAAACCCTTAGCCATAATTATGAAGCCATTTTTGAATTCAGGGGTGCTCCCTGTGGACTGGAGATGTGCAAATATATCCCCCAATTCAAAAAGGGGGATCAAGGGGTGACACAGGTAATTACAGACCTGATAGCTTAACTTCTGTTCTAGGGGAAAAAATGGAGACACTGGTTAAAGAAGTAATGCAGTTATACTTCAGTCACAGCATGGGTTCATAAGCAGATTTTGTCTGACAAAGGAACTATATACAAAAAATAATTTTCTATCATATACTTAAATTTCATGTGAACTTTTGATAGTTCACATACATAAAAGACTGCTGTACAAATTGGAACAGTGTAGAATTAAGGGCAAGTTACTACTATGGACAAAGGGGTGGTTGAGTGCAGGGCCGTGCAAATGGGTGGGTGCATTTGATACGCTGCACCAGGGCCCCAATCGAGGGAGATATCAAAGTCTCAACATAAATAAACAAGGCCCCCTTAACCCCTCTTGCATCTGGGACCCCCCCCCCCCAAGTACCTCAGAATGGCCCTGGTTGAGTGGGAGCAGAGAGAAAGAGAGAGGCTACCAGTGAACATTGCTCTTCGTGAACTAATGTTATCAGTAAGTTTTACAGGGTTCAATGGTGGGTCCTTTGTTGTTTTTCTGCATTTATTAATGATATTAATGGCTTAATGTCTGTTTGCAGATGATACAAAGATTGGCAGGATGGTTAATAACAGTAATGAAGGTATGCTTCTGCAACAAAATCTATAAAAATTAAGATGGTCTGAGAAATATCAACTGAAGTTTAACATTGACAAAAGCAAGGCACTGCATATGTGTAGCAGTAATTCCAGAGTAGCATACCAACTGTGTGGTACTACAGTCAGGGTGGTGGAAGACAAAAACAACCTGGGGAGGTAATTGTGCAGTCAAATATAAAGCACTTTGAATAGTGCACACAGGCTGCCACAGCAGCTCATGTGGTTTTGTCAATGATATACAAGAATTTTGCTAGCAGGGATAAGGAGATGATTATCCTATTATATAAGGCATTGGCCATGCCACATCGTCCAGAGGGCTTATTTTAGGAAGGATGCAGAGCTGCTGGAACAGATATAGAAAAGGACAACGAGATTGGTGAAGGGGACCAAAGAGTGGTGTTACCAAGAAATGTTTCCATTGTTCAGTTTGCAGGTGCCTGGTCTCCAGACATCACAATTTGCAGTGTCTGGAGACTAGGCACTTGAGTGATCTGATTGAGGTCTTTACAGCTTTGAATGGATTAAGCAAGCTCAATACTGATGGCATACTTCCTCTTTCTCAAACTACACATGAAATGGGGGGAAACATATCCAAATTAAGGAAGGACAGTTGAGGGATAAATATGTGGAGTTTTGTCTTCAGCCAGAGGGTTGTTGATTGTTGGAACAAACTTTCATCTGTTGTAGTTTGAATAAATTCAAGGAAGAACCAAAAAATTATTGGGGGGATGGACAGTTGATACAGAAGGGTTTTTTTTTTGTTTTTTTTGACTGATGCTTTATAAGCTTTCTTTCTTGCATTACATGCCACTACTAACACTATTGGGCTGTCTTCTTGACCAGTCATGTGCATTTGAGCCACTGATTTTTTTGATTTATTTAAGTGTTTAAAATGAAGTTTAATCCCAACTTTGGTACTCCCCAGATTTCCTACAGTGGATACCAGTGGTAAGATTGTTTTAAGCTTTAATTGGGTTTTTCGTGAGAAATAAGACATTATTTATCCATCACTATTGTTAATGGTCAGGTCATCACGCCGCCATTAACACAGCTTTGAAAAGCTGCCAGGCTTAATTCTTACTTCCTAGGCTTGGGAGGGGAGTTCCCCCATGTGTAACTTTGGGCACTCTATATGCCCTAACAGTTTTTAATCAACATTAGACCACCATAAATAACTTTGCTGTGACAGTGCTACTAGATATCATAGACTTAACATGGGTGGAGTACAACTTTTCCATGCTGCTCCTACAGTTAAACTGATTTCACCATTGTCTCCTATGCCCCAGAAAACCACCTGGAAAATTAGTTTGGCCTGATAGGAGAACTTTTATCATTGTGCTCCTTACAACCCCACGTGACTTCGAGTTTTAGACCAAAAACTTCGCCAACATACCGTGCACAACCAAATTGCATCCCAAACTTGAGATTGGTGCCAAAGATATGCTGCAGAACAAAATTCCACCAGAGAAACCGAGGAACTGAAAGACAACTGACCCAGCCCATCTTGCAAAATGTGAGCTAAAAAATAATGACTGAAGAGTGATAGGGAAATTGGCAATAATAGTGAGACTGTGGAACTCCAGGACTCACAAAATGCTCAAACACCCACACCTGATGATGCCTCAAAACTAGCAGAGGTCAAACCCCCATCCTGGACCCTGCAATCTTGGAGGGAGAAGTCCTAGATCAAGTCTTGACCCTGTGAACCAAATTGGAGAACTTAATGGCATAATCCAGCCAGAGAGTCACTACCACGCTTCGCACAGAAATTGTTTCTCTGTGGACAAAGATGGAAACAATTCTGCTAAATACACATATCGAACATCAGACAGCGGCAGCCAAATGGGAAGCTCTCCATGCAAACAGCAGCAATCAAATGTTCAATCAAATATGCCCCATCTTAGGCAGATGTGCTGCTGAGGACCAACAAGACAAAAGTATTCATTACCAAAGAGGCACCAACAAAAAAGAATAACATCTGCATTTAGACCCTTAAATGCAGATGTGGAACAATCAAATGAAGAATTCAAGACCAAGGTCATGTCCAACCTCTCAGAGGATCTTAAAACAATAAGATTAAAGCAATTTGCAAGACAAGGAACACAGGAGCCGTAATTAAGACTGAAACGGAGGAGGCTAAAACCATTAAGGCCAACAAAAGAAAAAGGCTGTCAATTATCATTTTTGACCTGAACAGGGAGATCCTGCTGCCATCAACTTGCTAGCGAAATCCACCAATGCAATCTGCAAAGTCATATTTTGGACCGGGAGGCACAGCCTTAGTCTTTCTCAAATATGCAACCAAGTCTAAGGCAAACAATACTACTAATTGGATTGTCAAACTGGCACCCAAGGCTTGACAGATTCTCAATGCCCAAACTAGGATCTTCGTCAATTGGGGCAGCCACCGCTTCCTGGAGCATGTAGCTATGCCCAAATGCTATAAATGCTGCAGATTCAGCCACACATCGCATACCTGTACTCAGGCCATTGCAACTTGTGGCCACTGTCCAGAGAAGGGACACGATTTTAACTCCTGCAAAAACAAATCCTAGGCCTCTGTCTCCACCAACCGCAAAAGCCAAAAAATGGACCACTCCCATTCAATCAGTGATAATGGGTGTCCTACATACATCAAACCAAAAAGTTTCCACCAAACCAAAATAGATTATGGCAGTATGTCCTAAACAGTACAATACTAAAATGGACAAGTTATTCCAATTAAATGCACAACAGGCCTGGGCAGTAGCCGACCAAGTCTGGATCAAGGCTGACGAAGACAACACCGACATCATCCTACTGCAAAAGCCCTACACCCACAGTAAGCAAGTTCAAGGATATTCCCTCCACTACAAAATTATTCAGGCAGACGATGATACAACCTGGGCCGCAGTTGTGATCTGTAACCTGGACATTACAATTCCAAAATCTGCCGATTCTGTATGGCCTGGGCGGTGGGCGCACACGTCATCAGTGCCCTGGGAAGTTTTTAAGTGATCTCCTGTACTGCAGGCCAGAGAGGCCAACCTCTCACCACCAACAGGTACCTCCAAAACATTCTCCAAGCCCTACCCAATGAAAAGATAATTATTGCAGCTGAGGTTAACTGCTGTCACCAGCATGGCACAGTGCCACACTGGACAGACAGGGCACAAGGAATGGCCAGAGGCTTGAGGAATTCCTGTTCAATTCTGCCTTCTTACCTGTGTTAAACAGATCCAACCAACTACCAACATTCTGTGACACCCTGTGGGAGGCGACCATCGATATAATCTTCAGTACAGGATGCATTACGGGATACGCAACTGGATGGACCATACAAGGCTCATGAACTACCACCAACCACAGGATGATTACCTTTCAACTCAAAACAACCCTTTCCAGTTTTTCCACTCCTAGACAAAACCTCAATAGATATGCCATTAAGAAAACAAACTGGGAGCTCTTCAAGTCCTCACTGACCAACTTGAAATGATATTTTAATGAGGAAAACCAAATGACTTCCAAGAGAAAGTTAAAGATCATCACTAATGCATGCAACCAAGCTATAAGGAAAAAAAAAATCCGACCCCCCGGCGCAGTTCCTTGGTGGCATCAGGAACTCCAACTGCTCTGCACAGAGGTAATCGCAAAAAGAAAAAATTCTTCCAGCAGGTGAGGCGATCCTGGCTGGCACTGGAAGTTAAAGCCCTTCAAGAACTGTATAGGGAGGCCAGAAACAGATACATGGCTAAAATCAGGGAATGCAAGAAACACTCTTGGGAGGCTCTTGTGTCTACTGCTGTAAACGAGGACCCCTGGGAAGTGGTATACAAGGTTACCACCAATAAATGTTGCTGTTTCGACCATAACCCCACAAAGTGAGATGACTACATCCTGGTACCAAATCATCAGCAATATATTAGATGTGACATTCCAAAAACCAGTTACTCCAACCACTGCTGAACAGTTCCAACTCTGTCGAGACAACAACTATGATATGCAAAATTTGAAGCTCCCATTCTGCAGAGAGGAACTCCTTACAGCAGCAACCCAGATCAGAAACAACAAATCAACATATGCCCGGGACTGGAGTTTCTGGAGCCAGAAGTGATCAAGAAAACCATGGAGTACACCCCTGACCTGATTCTAACCCTATTCAACAGTTGCCTTCGGGCAGGAACCTTCCCCACTGATTGAAGAGCTGCAAATCTTACACTCATCTTAAAGAATCCCAATAAACCACCGAACCTGCCAGATTCCCACCAACCCTAAGCAAGCTCTTTGAAAGAGTGTTGCATGGAAGAATATTGCAGTACTATTAGAATGCCAACTTGTCTTCACCAAACCAATTTGGATTTAAACCTGGGTAATCCATTGTAGATGCCCTACAAAGTCTATTCTCCATGGCCATAAACTCTGAAAAAGAAACACTTCTTAGTAATTAGCATAGACTTTACAGGGGGGCATTCAACTCACTTTGGTGGTCGAACATCCTCTGCAGACTCCAAAAAGCTCTTGTGCCCAGAAACCTTTATAGGACCCTGAAAGCCTACTTATCCAATAGAATAGTCACTGTCAACATCATTTCAAAAGGTACCCAGGAAAATCTTCCATGACTGCCCACAGGGCTCGGTCCTGGACCCATTATTATGAAATATGGTAATGGACAAATTCCTCAGCATCGACCTGGGGGGGGGGAATCAAATCTCAGGCATACGCAGATGATCTGATTATCACCATGGCTGTGGACAGCAGGGCCCAGCTTGAGACTGGAAAACCAAGCAGTCTCCATCCTTCAAGACTGGGCAGGAATGCACAGCCTCCAAATCTCACCAACCAAAACGAACTCACTCCTCCTAAAAGGAAAACCTGATATCAGACAACCACTCCAGAAGATTCTAACCCAGACTATGAATCTTACTACATACGGGGTTCATGCCACACTCCCTTGTCTGGTATCTTTTAATCCCAGGCATACGCAGATGATCTGATTATCACCATGGCTGTGGACAGCAGGGCCCAGCTTGAGACTGGAAAACCAAGCAGTCTCCATCCTTCAAGACTGGGCAGGAATGCACAGCCTCCAAATCTCACCAACCAAAATGAACTCACTCCTCCTAAAAGGAAAACCTGATATCAGACAACCACTCCAGAAGATTCTAACCCAGACTATGAATCTTACTACATACGGGGATCATGCCACACTCCCTTGTCTGGTATCTTTTAATCCCACTCCCTTCCACCACTTGTTTGGTTGATGGAGCTTGCTTCATTGAATTACTTTTGGGACACCTTCTATGCCCCAATATTTCAGACTTCTCCTCCCCCATTAACTGTTTTTGCCCCACACTATCTGCTGCTTTTTTTTTTAGGCCCTGCCACTGAAAGCTGAGGCAACTAGGTGACAAGGCCTGCCAGAGTACATTTAGCCTCTACTGCCTCCACGGGGCAAGGGGTGAACAAGGGGGAAATCCCACTAGAGGCCCCCATAGCAGCCAGAGGAACAACACTCCACCATAACTCTACACTACATTACACAAACTCACACACAATACTTTTACATCTCTGGCCTTTACCTGTATACTTCACAATGACAAACACGGAGTTGGGGAAGATCCCCCAGTGCCGTTAGACCCTCAACAAGTTACACTTTGCTACCGCTACTAATAATCAGTTCACCAGACATCCATTTAGGTCTAAGCCTTAAAGTGGACATCATTGTGATTGGAACAAAGACTTTATATACTTGTGAAATTAAAGAGGAAGTGTTTGGAAAGTTTAGATCCTTTTGCAGTTACATTTTTTCTATTAGTTTGAGTATTTATGATACACTCAGTAGATAAAGTAAAAGAACAGAAGAGGGTGGGAAATGTTATATGAAGTAAAGAAATTTCTCTATATGTGTACATACAGAAAGAATATACCCACCTTCTGCAGAACAAGTGGACTTCACTGAAATTCATTAGATTTTAATTAGATTAGACTCCAGGTAGCAAGTCCATAGCTGAGAAATGTCTGTTACAAACCTCAGGGAACATTTTTAGAAGAATGCTACCTGTACATATATAAGCAACAAGCTTGGGTGCCACACAAAAAAATAATTAAATTTGTATTCGGTCTCTGTAAACTGTCTTCAAGACCAGAGCTTCTCAAACTATCTGTGGTGAAGGACCAGTTTCTTTTACTTCCAATCCGTCACGGACCAATACTTTTTTTAAAATACAAATCCTCATGGACCAGTAACATCTGGGAAGAAAGAATTTCAAATTTGTCGTGGACCAGTAACAAACAGTTCGTGGACTGGCACCAGTCTGCAGACCACACTTTGAGTAACACTGTTCTAGACTGCTGTATGCTTGCCTGAAATTGACACACTCCACTTTACCTTTAAATATTAAGATCCCCCATCTGCGATTACTTCCTGTTAATGAGTTCAAACCATACGGTACTATCTGAATCACAGTTGACGATCAGGTTCAGAATATTCTTGTCCCCAGCACATGCTGAATAGATAAAAATAATAGTTTATTTTGAAATTTTATCCCTATAGTTAATTTCACTCCCAATTGTTCAAATGATAAGAATAAGATTGAAATTTCCTTTAAACTAAAACTTGCCTTCACAATTAAATTATGAAATAAAATATTAATTATTATAGTAAAACCTGTAGTTTTTGTAGTAATTTATAGATAATCACAATTATAGTGACATTTTTAGAATAAATTCTAAATTCAGTTATTCTGAACTTATCTTCAACTCTTTGCACTTATGGCCAAGATTGCAAATAATGTGAATCCATTACTTGCAATCTCACCTGGATTTTTCCAGACCAACTCCGGCTGATGTTAGTGAAGAGCATGGGGAGAAATTCCACCAAGACACATACGATCAATGAAGAAGAGGTACCAAGGAAAGTGAATAGCTGCCAATGTAAACCTGATATCCAACTTTCAAAAATTTGAAAGTTGGAAATCAGGTTTTGACTTTTGAAGAGCTGGAGACTGGGTAACTGCAGAAAAAACAGGTAATTATGTGACCAAAACAGGAGCTTCCCCCCCCCCACAAAAAAAGCATGAGATCCTATTTTTTTTTGCAACAAAATTCTTGTATATCACAAAGAGAACTTCAGTAAGCTGTTCTTGTAACAGGGGCACATCGGTTGGAGACTGACTTTTTTTTTTTTTTTGCAATTAAGTAGCTCACTGATTGTAGAAGTTTAGAGGGTTAGAAACCCTAGTGATCAGAAAAACTATGAATAGCAAACAGTTAAAGAAATGAAAAGTGTGGGGATAACATTCCAAGCAATTTGAAAAAAATACAGAAATCAATTTTTAACTCTCTAGCTGTCACACTATACACCAAAAATAATATTGATATAATATCAGTGTAGATACACCATAGATAACTCTTAAGAAACTACAATGGTAATGTGGGCGGCAACATTTGCTCTGTATCTCATATTGTGCTCTTCCTTCACAACGAGTCGTAGTTTCTTAAGAGTTATCTATGGTGTATCTAGACCGATATTATATAGATATTAAACTCTTACTCTTAACGTATTATTCCTTGTGCATTTAGTTATTTTTAAATATTATCATATAAATTTCATATGTGTGATTATCTTCACAACTGGGTTGTCATGTCTGCAATACCAGGGTACCTGCCCACCCACCAACGATAGGCCACCAATAATAGCTTTGAAACGGTGCCGTCTGGGTGGTGGTGGTGCTCACTGAGAATAAATAACAATAGACTTCTCTATTAGTGAAACATTACTTATTCGAGGCAGTGCAATACCATGGCAACTCGTAAAGGAAGAGCACAATATGAGATACAGAGCAAATGATGCCACCCACACTACCATCACAGTTTCTTAAGAGTTATCTATGATGTATCTACACCGATATTATATAGATATTAAACTCTTACTCTTAACCTACATTCCAAAATCCAAGACATGTCGCAATCACTGAAATCACTGGTGGAATGTAGATTGCTTCACTGCCAAACAGGAAACAAACCGAGCTTGGAATAATTTCCATAAGAATCCCACCACTAATAACCTCATTGCTTATAAAAGGCTTAAAGCAAAAGCAAGGCAAATTAGACAGAAAGCGAAACGAGACTCATGGATCACTTTTGCCCTAGCAGTCACAAAAGACACCGACATACACTCATCTGGAAAAGAATACAGGCACTAAGTGGGAAATTCGCTCGTCTGTCCTCTCCAATACTTCATTGGAAGGAAAGACCTATCTACAACTAAAGAAGTTGCTAATGCACTTGCATAATCATTTGCTACTGTCCCTGCTTCTGCCTCCTATGCATCCACATTTCAGAACATC
Source organism: Mastigoproctus giganteus (assembly GCF_048544385.1). Taxonomy (NCBI): domain Eukaryota; kingdom Metazoa; phylum Arthropoda; class Arachnida; order Uropygi; family Thelyphonidae; genus Mastigoproctus; species Mastigoproctus giganteus. Next base: position 164,067,679 of record NC_143586.1, on the reverse strand, counting down.
AAAGCTAGTGCAGAAAGATATAAAATCAACTTTTTAATGCACCGCTCGTTCCCGTACAGCGAACCCTTTACGTTCATAGAACTTCAAGAATTGTTAAACAGATCTTCAAATAGTGCCTCAGGCCCAGATAGAGTTCATTATGTTATGATGAAGCATTTACTTGAAAAGGATTTGAGTACCATGTTAATCTTTTATAATCTGATATTCTCTGAAAATGCCTATCCTTCTTCGTGGTGTCATTCTTTCATTATTGCCTTACCAAAACCAGGAAAAGATCATTCCTGTATTGAAAATTATAGGCCAATATCTCTTATGAGCTGCATGGGTAAAACTTTTTGAAAGGATGGTTCATACTAGGCTTACTTGCATCCTGGAGTCATAAAATCTCCTTCCAGATCATCAGTATGGTTTTCAGAAGAATAGATCAACATTGGATGTGCTTATGAAAGCCCAATCTCATATCCGCAATGCCTTTGTCATGAAACAATATCTAGTCATGGTCAACCTAGATCTTGAAAAGGCATTTGACACAACATGGCATCATGGGATTATTATGGACCTTACCATTTGGGGCTTAGGGGCCATTTGCTGAAAAAATTAAAAATTTTCTGCAATTGTGTTCTTTTCAGGTCCGATATAAAAACGTACTCTCTGCATCTCGCATTCAGGAAGGCGGAGTCCTGCAGGGATCGTTACTTAGTCCAACACTATTTTCAATCCGAGTTAGCAGCATAACACGAGATATCCCAAAAACCGTTAAAACTTATATGTATGCAGATGACTTTACCATTTCCTGTCTGTCTCAAAGTATAAACACCATTGAACGGTAGCTACAACTTGCCATTACCAAAATACAATCCTGGTCTTCACGGAATGGCTACCAACTGTCAGAAAAGAAATGCACTCTCACTCATTTTTGCAAGAAACTAGCTCCCCATCCCAATCCGGGACTACAAATAAACAATATTCCAATCCCGCTTGTTAGTACCGTTAAATTTCTTGGACTGATATTAGACAGCAAGCTGAACTTCCACGCTCACATCTCTCATTTAAGAAATACATGTCTGAAACATATGAATATACTGCGATCAGTCTCAACTATGTCATGGGACACTGATCGGTATAGTCTACTGCATCTTATTATTAGCTATGTGGTGCAAGGAAGCCTGAGGCTTATGCTGCACCAGCCAAAAAAAAAAAAATTCCCTAGTTACCCTGAGAGAGAAAGAGAGTCAAAAGTAGAAGGGAACAGATGATCACCCTCCCACTTATTAACCGGCCTAATGCTGCTTAACTTCGGTGATCACACGAGAACCAGGATGTTTGGCTTACTACGATAGTAAACTTTTATAGAACTTTAATCTGTTCACGGCTAGATTATTGTTGTCTGGTCTATGATGCTGCCAGGAACACTGATTTACAATGTCTAAATGTTATCCAGCACAGTTCTCTCAGTACTGCGTTGGGTGCTTTTAGGACTTCTCCAATCCAAAGTCTTTAAATCGAAGCACATGATCCTCCATTACATCTTCATAGGAAATCATTACTGCTCCACTACGCTGCTAAGATACAGTCTTCTATCTAAACCCCAGTTGCGAGTATCTTTATAATACTCGGTGGGATTTGTTATATGAGAGCAAGCGAAACGAAAACAGTCCTGCTTCACTTAGAATTAAAGAGGTTTCTCAGAGTCGGAATGTAAATTTAAGCGATATTTTTCAGGTTGCAACTGCACATGTTCCACCTTGGACATACGTTTCTGTCTCTCATGATACACATTTTCTGGAGTGAGGGAAGACTACTATACCTTCCTTTATTCGAATTATATGCCATTTTTTTATTTTTTTATATCATTGTTTTGTTCGGATTTTTATTTATTTATTTTTTTTTTTGGCTGGTGCAGCATAAGCCATAGGCTTTCTTGCACCATGTGGCCAGTACTAATACTAACATATTATGCCTTGTGCATTTAGCTATTTTTAAACCAAAAATAATAAAAAAATATATATTTAAATATTAGAATTATATCATTATATTTTTCCAGTATGATATTCTCTTTCAATCCCCATCATTAATTACTTTTTTATTTGGAAATTTACATCCGAAAAATGCCTAATGCTATGGTATCTTTCCATAGAGTTTTGATTTCCTTTTTCTTTCATCCACTCACTACCATGAGATTTGAATGCATAGTACTTTGGAAATATTTTCTTTTGGATAACAAGACCATTAGTTTTTGTTACTTTAATATGAGTTTTTTGACAGCCAGTTCTTAATTCTGACATACAATATGCCAGAATTAAAAATAAATTTGTATTGGGAATTAGGTGTATAAAAATATTTGAGTGTTTAACTTACTAGTAATCCAAAAAATACAATATATGAAATTTCATAAGATAAAGGGATGATTTGTTGATCAAAGAACTGGCTGCAGAAGAGGTATATGCAATGCAGCTTGATGCAATGGTGGTAGAAATTGGATCCAAGATTTGTGAGTGAAAGCAGCTTATCTTTCTTTTTAATTTCTTCATAGAGTTCATCATGAGGTAAAACACTGGCTTTGTGTTTTTCAGTCCCCACAACATGCAAATATAAAAACTCACACAATAAACCATGTGATGCAGCACACTATAACCAAAATGAAATACAAATGTAATAAATTTTTCTTTTTACCTGCATTTTTCCATAAATTTAAGATTAACTTAAGATAAAAAGTTTAAACTTTTTCCAAAAATGATAGCAAAAGAATGTTTACTTCATTTTTAACTTGTAAGAAATCGCTACCAGTATAAATGACAAACAAATCTGACAAATTTTGATGGTGGAAAGCAAGTACGTGAAATGACTGAAGCTGATGGTGACTGTAACAGTGCTATATTCCAAATTGGATATAAGTGAAGCACATCTCGAAGAGTGTTTCTCAACGGTACTCCAGAAGTACTCATCACTTGGGATTCTGTTCCGTGATGAGAATAAATGTTTACATAATTTATTTACCCCAGGGGCTCACATCTCGTGAGTATGGGCTTGGCACACCCAGGGTCCTGAGCTGGATATCATCATCATTCTCTTTTTTTTTTTTTTGCCTGGTGCAGCATAAGCCTCAGGCTTCCTTGCACCATATGGCTAATAATAATAATAATACATATATTATACATGTAAATATGCATGAGATCGTAGTTCATTTCTTTATCATTTTTATGATAATATAATATTTATATACAGTAAGATGTAAAATATATCTATATACATATTTGTGTGCTGGTGCTCAGTAGGGTTGTCACCTGTCCAGTACCCCTTTATCCAGTATTTTTAATTGCTGTTGGTTAAAATGTAAAAAAAAAAAAAAAAAAGTCAGATTCTAGCATTGTCTGGTTGTTTTGCCTGCAAAATTGCCAACATGGTACACAGTATGTTTTTATGTTTCATGTAAAAAAAAAAAAAAAAAAGTTTTATTATACATATTAAACAATTTTGTTCAAAAGGTTTTTTTTTTTTTTTGTCAAGTGTCCAGTATTTCATTTTTTGAAGGTGGCAAACCCTAGTGCTCATTCTACATTAGGGAATACTCTGCAGGTCCCACAGATCTAGACGATAAGCTCACTAATTTTTGATTACTTGAATTCTGAGGGATAAAAAAAAAAAAAAAAAAGATAAGCCCCAAGTTAACCGAACAACGAACAAACTAGAGACATTAATTCTGTATTCAAACTGAATGACCGAATATATGCTGCCAAAATATTTTAAGGCCCCTACGAATCAACAAACCGAACCTCTAAATTCTTTTGATTTATACACTAATCAGTTAGGTTATAAATTATTAATGTTTGCATTATCATGCAAACGTTAATAGTTTAAACTAGAGGTAATGATAAAATTTCTAATAACATTCTGGATTTATAATAAATGTAATACAAAGATACTTAAAGTTTAAAGAGCAATAAATAAATTTCTGATTGATAATTCACTTCCACTACGACAAAAATTATATCATAATGCTTAAATTAAATACAATGTAGCGTAAAATTCTTAAGCGATTTTTTTCTCACCTGTGAAAGTTGATTCCCTTTGCAAAGAACATCGGAAAACTGTAATTGGAGACTCTCAGACAGCGAGGAGCAGTTCAGGTCTCGACTGCGTAAGCCTGTCTTTAATTTTCGAACAAGATTGTCCAGTTCAATTTTCAGCTCAGTTGCGGTGTTATTTTTGTGCTTATCGTGAGTATCAGGAAGATATTTTAGCAATGCCAACTGTGAAAGGTATTCAACATTTCGAAGGTTATCTAACTCATCCCCCTTTATAGTAAGGGCTTGAAAGAGGAGCTTAATAATCGTTATTAGTAGCAAACAGACTGTACCTCGTGATATTATTTGCAAATTCAGAGGCCAAGCTGCAACCCACATTGTTAAATCTCTAGAGTGGCAGTCTACAGCAGCAAAGGTAACATGTACTCAAATTTAGAACATTATTTTTATAAATGCAATGTGAAATGTTAGAAAAGTGGTTATAACTTAATAACAGGTTACAACTCATTTGCTATTGCTGAGTTTGCACAGCTTAGCAGACGCGGTCCTTCTGTGGACTTTAAACCTAGCCGAAACTGAACTGTCTAATCGTTAGTACTTGGTTTTATTTCATCTATCGGTTTGAGTTAGTCAACTTTATTATATTTAAAGGAGGGGAAAAACGCATTAAAACCACACAAGTTCTCTAACGACTCACTTATAAAACAAGAGGCACGTGTGCAAGCACTGTTACCGCAACCTTACCTGTCACGTGATAGTGTCTGTTTTCATGAGTACTGTACATAGAAATAACGGAATTGACATTGAATATCAATTAACCAAAGCATTTTTTTTTTTATTTTTTTGGAATAACTGCAAGGTTATTCCAAAACACTACATGTGCTCAGTGAATGGTCATAATTACCAAATGAATATTAAGGGTTGGGGAGGGGGGGGGATAAATACTCCTTCACTGCAGATTCGGTCACAGATATATAACTAATGTAATCTGTATTTTCTGGCTCAGTGAACTGAAAATCATTATGAGAACATTTACCAATTGAGGCAACTCATGAAAAAAATATATATGATTATCCTGGTTGATAATAATCATGTATGTGTAATTAAAAAAAAAAAAAAAACACTAACATAAAACGTGAGGGCCTTAATTTACAGGAACAAAAGTACCGAAGCATAAAAGGGGGATTTGGGAATGTGAACATACGATATAAACATTATTTCGATATCAATCACAGTACAACTGTCAAGCTTTATTAAACACTGATTCTTAATTTGTTTTTCCTTTAATGCAATATTCGTTAAACTGTTCTTTTTAAAGGTAACAGGGTTGTTTTAGGTTTAGAATAAACCACTCAATTAACGTTATCATGCATCAGGAGACAGTGAATAGCAATTTTTAAACTGTGTTCATATGTAGTTGTTTTGCTTTTTCATGGGATGAAAAACAACTTTTCTTTGAAAGAAAAAATTATGCAAAAATGATATTTCCCCTCTACATGAGATCGCAGTATGATGTTGTTGCACTAACATACGAGCGTTATTTGCAATGTTGCTTAAATAAGCTAACGCATCATTAGTAACAGAATATACCGTTATTTATTATAATTTTTTTTTTTACTAAACAGTCAAATTCGGAAAGTCACTGCAGAAATAGCAACTGAAACACTTTCCTGTAGTGAGTCCCTTTATTCAAATCAATTTTCGGCATAGCTGTTGCTTGAAAAAACTTCCTTCTGTCATTGTAGAAGATGACAGCTTAAATAAATTCAAGGTTGTGGGATTTTTTTTTTTTTTTTTTTTTTTGGCTGATGTTACATAAGCTTTCTTGCATCACATGCCTCTATTATTATTACTATGAATAATAATTACTCTATTATTATTCAAGGCAGTTCTAGTCACACTAAAACCTAAAATCAACAACAGCCAGAACGGTTCTCTCGATATTGTGGCAGTGTATATCCCACCAGTTCCAGGTGCACAAGTAGTCGATAAACTCCCCAATTGGCTGCTTAACCATCTCCATTCATCACTAAAGCAGGTCTTGTGTGGGGATTTCATTCTCCCAAATACCCTGGGGAGCCTCAAGAGAAGACTGAGTCAGCGTCTACACATATTAGGTCTTAAATTGGTGAGCACACCACCGACGAAGGGTGAAAGCACATTGAACCTCGCATTCTCTCTGTGCAAACAGAAATGCCCATCATTTGTGGCAGGAGGAAAGTCACAGCCAAAACAATTACAGCGCCCAAATATCTCAATCCTGAAAGGTGTGTTTCCTTGAGGATGTCCTTGAGGAATGCGACCCTGAACTCAGAATTGACCTAATGACAAGATGGATAGCCACTATCTCTCTATGCTGCAACAAAGAAGCTAACCATTACAGAGCGTTCAAGGGCCTAGTAGAGCCCAAAAGTCTCTGAAAGCTTCCACATCAAACAGAACATCCACAAGCGAGGGAAAAACTCCGGCTTACCCTCGGACAGAACTGCTTTCTCCCTAGCCAAGGCGCTTTTTATTATGAAGAAGAGGGAGGCAATTAAACTTCACTTAGAGGCTACCATAAATAAAGGAAAGCCCTTCCATAGAAGCAAATCAGAGGACGCCATCGACTCACTCAATCTGAGCAGTTGGCTCGACCATATAACTAGGTTCGCCGCCCAGCCAGAATCCACCAATGGAATTCCCAATCAATCCGATTTCAACAGACACCTTAAATTCAGTTCAACTCACCAAATATCAGCTGATTGATGCAATAAATAGTTTAGCACCTACGGCCGCATCTGGCGCCGACGGGATTCCTCAGTTTATGCTGAAATGCCTGAGTACATTTATTGTTGATCCCATTCTGTCGTTATTCAACAAAATTCATCAAAAATTCTTCCCTCCTATATGGCATGTCTATCTAGTAAGACCGCGGCCAAAAATATGCTCTGCTCTGCTTCTCAGCGCAGTCACTTCCGTCCTATTTCTTCTGCATTAAGCCTATTAAAGCTATTTGAGAAACCTCTTCTGAAAACGTTAACCACCCAAATAATGCCACATCAGCCACCGCAGATCCAGTATGCCACCCAGTCAAGTTCCACAGCTACAAATCTAGTCACCACCACCACTACCAAGATCCTTGAGGCATTTGAGCCCAGTTTTCGAAAATCACCGTCACTTATATCGATGTCCAGGCAGCATTTGATTCCATATCCGTTCAAACATTGGCAAGGCTACTACGTGAGTATTACCTCATTGGCGGAGACGTGCTCTAGTTTATTCAGACAATGCTTGAGCACAGGACTATTATTGTTCGCGATGCCAATCGGCGCTACATCAGAAGTATTACAGCTGGAGTCCCACAAGGTGGGGTCCTCTCTGGTGTCTTGTTCTCAGTTGCTCTTCTGCCTTTCGTGACGGGCCAAACTGATATTATCACCTTCGCTGATAATATAAAGCTGTTCACTGCTATCAACTCTGGAGATACTGCTGACTGCACAAATGCCTTAATCGTACAGAAAATCCAGAACCTCAGGCCTTCCTCTCCGGTTTCAGCCTTCCCATCAATCCTGAGAAGTCGAAACAGTTGACCTTCTCGCTCAAATGCAACCCGATATAAGAGGATCTGCGATTTCTGCTGTTCAGCAACACACCGATCTGGGCATTATTTTAGACCAGAAGCTCTCCTTTCTACCACACATAGACCATCTACAAATAAAGTTCTGTCGACTCACGTGTCTATCCGGTCATACTTTATGGCGCAGAAGTCTGGACCTGAACTGCCACAACGCATCTGAGACGGATTTTTGCAGGCGAATTTTGGCTATTGAAGTGAGCCATATGGAAATTTCGGCTTCCCCCTGCACCAAGGACAAACCAGATGGCGGCAGCTCTAAACATCAGACGTCTTGATAATTTGATAATTTATTTATCCCTATTTTGTGTTACAATTGTTGGGAGATAACAGCAAGAAGGGAGGGAACACATAAGCCAGAGGCTTTTTAGGGGGTGTTCCCTTTGAAAAAGATAACAATAAAACCAGATACACCATGAATCGGACATATTTCTACATTCCATTACAGAGACTTCGTAAACCAACCACATATGTCGCATGGTTAACAACAGTACTTATAATTACATTGTGAGTACTTTTACAATAACAAGTATGAAAGAAAAAATTATGAAATAATTGCGTAAAGTGTTACAAGCTTTTTGACAGCTATTCCTTCAACTTGTTTACATAATTTCCAAACTGGAAATTATGTAAATTATGGCAATTATGAGTCTTCCTGCCATTATCCATGAGAGAAAACTCACATTTGCTGTAAAAATGATGGTTGGCATTATTCCAGAACCAGATTTCTGGGCTAATGTTGGGAGGTCTAATCCCCTGGCTTTATAATAACAACATTAAATGGAATCTTTAGTTCATGATCACTTGGCGATTAAACCTCCAACTAGGGACTAGTGGTTTTCAACTCAACGAAGAGTCTAGGACGAATCCGCCCCCCATCGTGAAAAGGGTTTGTTTTCACTTGCAGGGTCAGACCTTTAGAGTGCGCTGTGTGATACCCTAGGTTTTCCAGGTTGGGTCTTCCTTTTCAACCTAGAGCCGCAATAACCCGTATTAAAATATTACTTAGCTGTTTTATTCCCACCTTTATGCTTGTTGACGGTGGTGTTTTATCTAGAGACTTCTTGCTCTAACTAGATTCCTCTATATATATATATATATGTTCACTTATCTATCTATATATATCTCTTAGTTCAGTTTATGCCCCCAAGTAAATAAAAGGATCATGGACACATTTATGGATTAACAGATAAACATTTTAATAGAAAACAGGATGATTAACAATACAACTATTCCACATATGGTGGTCATGGGCAATAGTCAAGACAACAGAGTTATTGGCCAACACCTTACAATTACCTAGTTAGAGTGGGCCCTTAGACAACTGAGTAGTGGTGCAATATCTTATCAGCTTGTACTTAGTTGATTCAATGATCAATATTACGCCCTTTTAATGATTCACGACATTACATAATTCTTTAACCCTCACATTGTTGGAATTTGGTTCGGGAGCTGTCTACCTAAAAGGGGTGTATTGTTCCGTGTGGAGTGGGTATGTGTGTATGTGTGGGGCGGTGTCACGAGTCCGGGATGTCTAAATAAGCAAATTATTTGCAGAAGGAGCACTTACCGATCAATTTCACGGACTTTTGTGTGCCTCAACGTCAGTAGCTTCAAAGGAGAACTCGGGAGAATACTGATGCAGGTGAAATTTTGAGGACTCGTGTCCACCGTGGACGTGGCAACCGCACTACGGGTAGGGGGGGATGAGACGTTCACTTGGTCTACATTAACGACCTGGCTTCTTCCACACACACCTTCTCTTGCTCCTCGTCTTCCCTTTTTACATCACCTCACAAACACAAAGGAGTTTTCGGATTGGATACTAAATTCCTGGGGTGACTCTTGCCGTCCAATGAGGATTATGACCTCGAGACAAAGTCAACAGCCCTCTAGTGGGACCTTTCCAGGTCTTGGTGCACGCATCTACGCACTTGCTGGGCCTCGGCCTTCATCCTGTTGGCTTGCAGGCCAACATACAGCTGCGTCTTTGCGTAAATGCTGTAATCGTAAACTCGATTTCCTTTCTCACTTACCACTGCGCCATCCACCGTCTGGTACCGCTGATAACATTATCTGTGACAGGAACCAGGATGTGGGCGAGACTGGTGACTTAACTTTCTCTTCGCATTTCTTTATTTGCCTTTACTTTTGTAGCAAAGTTTTATCACTCTACTGAAATTACTGAATAAGACAGTTAACTCATAAAGCCTTTATATATATATTTGTAATTAAATCCCCAACTAATAAAATATTCATTCGCTCCCTTTTTAGAGTTCTATCCATATACGTTCCTCTTCTTTGTCAAACCGATCTTCATTTCTAATGTGATTCCCTGATGTATAAACAATATTCAGTTATGCATTCAGTTATATTTCAGACTTGGTAATGATCAGGAATTACTGGGTGTCTCCTTGACTCTAACACTAAGGAAAGTATAGACTTGTAGCGGATTTAATGTCTCTAAAAAGATGAACTTCCGTAGCAGGAAACACAAAACTTGCACTTGGAAAATGTTGATTCACACAGAATCTGTTTTGTCTTGGACAGATTCGGAATATGTTTGTGATTTGAATAATGTCAAGTATTAATAGACAGCTGCTGTAGTAACTACATATTAGAATAAAAAAAGGGATTGAGGGGGGGGGAAGTGACTGGTTGCCTTGGCAACATTCCTCCATTCACCAACTGTGAAGACCAAGGATTGGTCGAGAACACTCTCCCTCCCTGGAGTAGAACCAAATGTAAGTAGATGAACTTTACCATACATTTACTAATAGTATTGTTATTCCTCTTATTCTATTTATTGCTTTATTTTTTTATTTATTATTATCATTATTATTAAAAAGGTATTTGATATGAGCGCGCTCTCTTGTGTGGTAGGAGTTCTCCTCGGTAAAGGTCAGTGCGACTGACTGAAGAAGTTGTAGGGTGCCGTTAGGAGCCGCAGGCCCTTTCGACCCTTTCTAATTTACGGTATATTATCTGGAAAGAGTAATAACTGAGCTAAAAGATTGTGAAACACGAATTTTCTAAGTATGTGTCTCGTTTGCGCGTAAAGTTTGTTAAGTTATCACCGAACCTTGAACACAAGAAGAGGGTATAACAACTCCAGATCGACATTTTTTTTTTTTAAGTTAATTTCCGCAGTTATACCTCTAACTTGTGAGAAATTTACATTGATCATTGATCCAATTTCTTTACCAAAACTTAATATTAATTTATCAAAATAAAATTTAACAACAATAGATCACCAGAGTTGGGGAACAAATCTTCATTGTGGTATCACACACACTTCTGGAACAGTCAATTTACACTTTAGGAAGGTGAAAACTAAGAGTCTAATTTGGAATGTTCAGCAACAGTTTTCTGAGAAATTTTTGTGAGAAAACACAAGCAGTCTTTCTGTGGATTAATTTTTCATTCTGTTTTTTTTTTGTAATTCACTGAGAGTTTTAACCGATCCACTCCTAGAACAACAGCGTCTTTGTGGAGAGCAGGTCTTTATTTGAATAAAGTTCTAATCTGTCTGGAGAAGAACGGACTAGGATGTTGGTGTGTTTGAGTCCTAGGGAGTTACATGGATCTATATTTCTCTTCTTTAAATGTCACTTACATTAAGACAAGTCCTAATACATTGAGAAACACTAAGAACACATCGGCCCAACATTGATGATGGCACTTCTCTCTTGTCGTCACTCATTGCCCATTTACATGAAAGAAAAAGAACAAAACGTAATATCAGTATTACAAATCAGCTCATAGTAGGTTATATTAGGTCATTTTACATTTGACTGTTAGTATACATTTCAATCAATGTTATATTTCTTGATTTAACATTATATCTTGGTTATACATATCACTATAGTAAATAGATAAATACAGTACCTTAAACATCAAATGATAAAGTTACATGTTAAATGGTTAAGTTACCTCCTTAAACTTCACAATACACTTCTGGGTGGTTGTTCGTTTGATATATCCGAAACCATCCCATTTCAAATGGAACTACACATACACTTGATATTTGTCCGTATGGGACATATTATAATACGATACAATACGTTAGGTTACCTAATATCTTGAGATAACATACTCCTAGTGAGGTATAATAATATCATATGATATAAGAATATGAATATAGTAATATGACATGACCATAAACTAACCATTTCCATTCAAGTTACATAGAATTACCAATATTCATTAAGAAGCTTATTACAATATTTTTTTTTTTTTTTTTTTTTTTAAAAAAAACATCCTTCCTCTCAACCAAAGAAGTTTAAATCATTACATATAAGTATGCATTGAGAATATTACTTATCATCTTTCAGCAACCTTTTCATCACAGACTTCTTTATAATGTGAATGCTTTTAAGAAGGAATAGAGTGCATATTTTATATACCAATTAAGTTAACATTACGTCTTAACATAATTTACATACCAATGGATTACCCAAAATAATATTTGGAAGGCAAGGTTGTAAGTATACAACCTCTCTTTTTTTTTTTTTTTTGATAGTTCTACATTTACATATTTAGACCATCTCTTCCTTGCGGCGTGTGACTTCAGTGTCCGGTATCTGCTGATGATTCTCTTGGTGTGTGGTCAAGCATGACAGGGCTTTAGATTCAGCTGGTTCAATCTTAGCAATTTCTTCGTCACGGTCAACAAAGGAAGGGTTACTCCCGACTAGCGCTTCTCTTTCTAATTCTGTTTCTGTAGTGGCAACCTTTATGAGTATTGACCGGAGAGTTTGTCTAAATTGAAGAAAGTTCCATCGGCTAACTTGCTTTGCTAGATTTCGTTCTACTTCAAGTGGGTCTTCAATGGCTAGTGGGGATTTCCATTCCCACTCAGCTCTTCGGAAGCACATTCTTCCACGTGTGATCGATATGATTACATTCTGGTAATCAAATTCTTCGCTGTAAAAGAGTAACATACGTAACCAAAGTTCTCCAACTTGATCTTGGTTCCTCTTCCATATGGGCCAAGTGTTGATTATTTCTCCTAGGGTATTCTGAAAAGATATAGGTCGTCGCTCTATCCACCAGTCTCTTGTCATCCCAGGTATCTCCTGTAATACTGGGAGGACGGGTGGACGAACTTGTTGTAGGTAATAAATGACCATCAAGGACAGTCCGTAGGAGGATAGGCCATGTGTTCCAATTTTTTCCTTGTGAAGTTTCTTGGTGATGTTCTTCAGGTTTCCTACGAGAATCTTTACCCTTACATCTAATCTTACTTAAGTCTGGAGAAGGTAGCTACTAGCTTCAGCAAGTGAATTGTTCAGACAAATTGTAACTCTTAGTTTTTCTCGTCGAGGCCCACGACTCTTAAAACATAACTTCGCAAGTGGTGTTCGTGCATGAACAATCGTGTCTGCTTGTATGCACAGTGTGTGGAGTTTCAAACCTGCACATATTTCGTCGATGGTTCTCTCCATGAAAACTCTTCGCTCTTCGGATTCGAGGATTGGAATATTGGCATTAATATCCAAAGCTGAGTACCAGGCATCAAGTCGGGTAATTGAGGAACCAATAACTGACAGACTGGAGCCAGGATATGTCTTACAGATGTATCCTCGAACGTACGCAAATAATGTTTCCTTCTCCTTCCACTCGCTTCTGGTAGGGTTCTTCTTGAAGGTATGGTGATTACATGATTTCGTCAGAGCTTGTAATCGTAGTGGATTGGTCAGTGCCTGTATCACCCTATTTTGGCTATCATATAGCGTATCGGCAGAAAGTTGTGAGCGTGAGCAACATTCCTCAGTGTGCGGATCTTCTATCTTCCAAATGGTCAATTCTCGTTCGAGTTCTTCTACTGACTCCACTCCTCCAATTGCCATAATTGAGCTCCTTTTATCCACTCGATGAATTTATTAGCCTGTAAAATGATGAATTTTCCTGTAAGCGTTGGGTGTCCGTGTGGTTATGAATAACGATTTACGAGAACAACTTTCTTGTCTTTACTCAATTTCTTAACTACTTCCTTCTTCTATCTATGCATGTATATATTAGAGGTGGCATCTTAATTGCATAGGTTATATGCTGTTCGTTATACCCATACTATATGAGGTGATTACTTAGCACATAGCAATATTAATTGATGTCTGAATCGTATCTGATTATCATGCAACAATAGTAACTCTCAAATGGCTAACAACTCTCAAAACTACTTAAATGGATTTTTTTTTTTTTTTTTTTTTTTTAATTTCTGAAGAGACATAAAAGTGGTAAAGGAGGAAGGGCCTCTTCATCATAGATCCAATCTGCACTATCCGGTTGTTTCGAGTTCTCGGTGGTACTTAAATTGGTGGTTACATGTTTAGACTTTATAACATTACTCTCTACGATGCTGATGACTGTTTGTGTTGATACACTTCTGGTAATAGGATAAGTGTCTAATCTTTGCCTGCAGTATTTCTGCCAGACATATAAGAATGGACTGTGAATATGGTCTACTTGGCTAACAAACTCCCTGGCACCTTGCTTCACGCTTCGCTTGCGTCTGCGGACTCTTCTACACACCTCACAGTGAGTTTCTTCTGTTGAGTCCATCGCATAGCGAGTGAGAGATTGGCCTTTTAAATCTGAAACTGTAGAACATCCTGTGTGTGGTTCGCCCGCTATGGGGGAAGTGTACTTACAAACGATACGACCTTTACTACTCTGAAAACTTCTCCATCGACTCATTCTGAATTTGTAGCTGTGAATATATTTTTTTTTTTTTTTTTTATGATTATAGAGTTATGAGATAGATGAGGTTGAAAAGAACATCTCTTTTTTTTTTTCTTTTTAGAATAATCCTTTTAAAGAATTACCTCGTATTCAACTATTCCAGCTATTGGCGCTAAGTAGGTAGCTGCTGGTGTCCCCATCTCATTTACGTCAAAACGGCCATGGTCATCTCCCTCACAACAACATTTCGTCAATATCAAAATTCCGAGTCCTATCGTAACTATGAGGCTGCTGGCTACTGCTAACACTAAAGCTATAAATTCAAAATTCGTGTTCTGTGGACTTACCATAACTGTTATTTCTGTTGTTCCCCACTCATTGGTCGCGTGAAAGATGTACTGACCATAGGTGTCAGAGGTGACTCTTATAAGGATCAATGTAACACGAGTATAACTGGTATAGTTGTGAACCTTAAGATCCCATCGAAATTGGTCTGGAAGCGCCTGTCCTTCAAACGACCAATACCAGTTTCTGACTGGTGGCACATTCTTAATCATACATGGGAGGTGTAGAATTTCTTCTAATTCTGCTTCGTGATTTAGCCTACAGTGCACTAGAGGCGGACCTGAAATAAACACAAGACAACCATCCTGAATCGTGGGAAATGGGGAACAAGAAACGTAGCACTCATATCTTCCAGTTTTTGGTTCTTGCAAGTTGTCAATGATTAACTCCTGTGAGTGGGCATTGTGGAGAATTACTCCATCCCTCTTCCACTTAATTTGTGTTTGGGGTTTCGCATGCACGGTACAATTTAGAATGATGGTTTCGCCGATCTGGGCGGCAGTGTCATTTAATTTGGATAATAATACAGGTTTATACATAATGTCAATACGATAGGTTTTGACTGAGAATCCCAATTGATTTTCCGCTAAACAGGAAATTAAATCCCCATCATTCTCTTCCTGCAAGTCGCGTATTTCCAATAAGGGTCGATTGGTCTCATGAAGTGTTACATTATTCCGATACCAGAAATAATTAATTTTGCTGGGGTTCGCTTTAACATGACAGAAAATTTGTAGGTCATCTCCCACCATTTTTGGGCTCTTCATAAGTTGCATAGTTATTCTAGGCTTGAATTTTACATTAATGACAACCTGGGCATAACGAATTTCAGTCAGCGCCGGGTGCTCCGTAACGCAGGTAATGATTTTCTGATCCCAGGAATCGTTGATCGATTTTAGGCTCCATGTTACATCTACAATTGTCGTTTTGTTTACAGAGTCTACTCGCTCCTTTAACGTAACATTTGACGTCACTATTTGTTGACCCCAGTCTTTCCAAAATATACTTGGGGATGGCTTACCTGAGATCACCCGACAGGTCAGTATTAATTCTTGTCCTTCTATTAGGTTAAACTGGGCACCCTCCACAATAAAGGGTGGATCTGGGGGAATCAATACTGTCAGAAAAGCTCTTGATGAAACACTCACACTCCCATCAAGGAGGGTTAATTCACAGTGAAAACTCTCTTCGTCCTCCAATTCAACAGGCTTGATTTGCAGATTGTACGTTCTTGCCCCTGTTGAACCAACCATGCCATATCTGGTCCAGATTCCAATATGATGTGCATCCCCTAGGGATCTACCATTTTTAAACCACTCGAAGTTTTCTACCGGGGTTGTACTGCTACACGGTAAAATCACTGATTGCCCCAAAATAGCCGTCCGATTGATCGGCTGCATGAGAAAAACATCTTCGGTGACTACAGCCTGGATATAGGTCAGGAAAGCTCCAAGGATTACAATCATTACTCCACTCATCTCTGTCGTGTCCTCTTGAAAGCCTTAGGTTTATACCTAAATAATAGACATACCTTCCTTTCAGATATTTTATTTTATCTATTCCTAACAGCAACAAAAATATCCAAATTTTTATTTCCAGGACGAAGAAAATTCAATATTTATATTTTCGAATAATGAATATAAGGATTTACTGTTTACTTAAATTTCCTCCTTTTTTTTTTTTTTTTTTTTTTTTTTTTTTACATAACTGTTTATTCATTTCGTTTTTCTTTTTGTACAGATTTTTTTTCCTGAGTTTGCGAAGGTACTCTTACTCCTTCTTAAAACTTCAGCGGTCTTTCTTTCCACGATAGTTTCCGTGGTAGTAGCCACGAAGAGGGTCGACCTGAGAACCTGTCGAAACATCTTGAAATTTGGCCAACTGAGTGGTTTTCCAAGATTACGATCATCCTCAAAGGGATCCTCGACTACGAGCGGTGAGCTCCACGCCGGTTTCGCACTTCTTAACAACATCTCATCTCTTTTTATCGAAAGAATGACGTTTTGGTACTTAAATTCCTCGCTATAGTATAATAGCATTCGGAGCCATAGCTCCCCGACTCCATCGCGATTCCTTTCCCATCCGGGCCAAGTTTTAGATATCCATTCTACTTCATGCTGAATGTGGGCAGGAGGCTTCCTTTTCCAGTAGTCCTTGGTAATTCCAGGTAACTCCTGTAGGACTGGGAGAACTGGCGGATGAACCTTCTGCAGATAATAGATTACCATTAGTGAGATTGCATATGACGATATTCCATTATGTCCGGCTCCTTCAATATGGAACTTCCTCGTTACGTATTTTAGATTCAAAATAAGGGTCTTTACCCTCACGTCCATCTCCACATACAAACGAAGTAAAGCGCTATTGGATTCGGCGAATCGATTGTTTAGACATATATCGACCAACATAGTCTCTCGTCTTGGACCTTGGCTCTTATAGAGTACTTTAACTATGGGAACTCGGGCCTGAACAATGGCGTCTGCCCCCATACAGTTCGTACGCCTTCGAAGTCCAGAGCATATGGTTTCTATTACTCTTGTTTCGGAGACCTTTCTCACCTTAGAGTGCACACCTGACAACTTCACATGGACATCTAAGTCTGAATTCCATGTATCAAGTCCAGTAGAGGTGGAACCAATTATCGATACTCTAGACTCGGGATACATACTCAAGATGTGTTTCTTGACAGATGCGAACAGAGCTTCTTTCTCGGTTCGTTCTTCGACTGTAGGGACTAAGTTTTCAGTCTGACGGAGGCACAGGACAGACAGTCCTTGTATACGTAGTGAGTTCGTCAGAGCTTGTTGCAACCATTCCTGAGTAGTCAAGTTTGTGGACACCCGCGGGTGTAGATAGTATTTTTGAGCCTGATGTACGTCCATTCTCAGATTAGCCAATTCCTCCTCGATATCCTCTACGGGGTCAGCTCCTCTGGTAGCCATGACATTTCTAAGATTGTCCTTGCTGTCTCGACTTGCCTGCAACATGATGAATTTGCCTTAGGCACTGTAGTTGAGAATGTTAGTTTTTTTTTTTTTTTTTTTTTTTGATCAATAGCATTTTTCCCAAAGATTATCCTTACTATTATTAGTGTGGTTATTCATTATTATATATATATATATCTATACATATACATTTTTTTTTTTTTTTTTTTTTTTAAATACTGAATGCTCATCTTCCCTAATCTATCAGTTCCACAAAATTTTCTTTGTCGCTGGGGCCGTCTGAATGGTCTGGGGTCTTTGGACCCTCCAGGGCGTCAAGTACGTCCCAAGGATCTTCTATAGCCAAGAGGCTAAGACTTGGAGCAAAATACATTGATTTAGTCAACCAAGACGCGATACACGGCACTCGCTCTATGGGCACTGGTTTTGGGTCTTGTATTGTTTCGAAAATCTGCACAAACTCTCTATTCATCGTGGTGAGAACCCCTAACAAATCGATTGCTCCATTGGCTCCTTCTAATTTATCACAAAGACGCTGAATGAACCAACTCCCATCTTTCTTCATTTGCCAGGATTGGCATCTCTGTACTGCTGAATGTACTAAAAGAAAATCTGCATGGGCGAAAGGTTGAATGGTTGATGGGTCAATTTTTGTCTCTGCAGGCTGTATTTCAGTGCCGGTTAGCTTGACACCATGGCAGTTCTGGATGAAATATATTTTAGGTTTTCCTTTTAAAGTAGGTGCATTCATTTCCAGGAGGGGATATGTGATGTGATCAAAAGTATACGAGCCATCTCGCGCAAGCAGCTTATTATCTTCCCCATGAGTGATGATACAGCAGACAAAGCAATCTACATGTGACTGGTCCTCAGCCGCAATACCCTGTAAGATCATACCAATTTCCACCACTGATGCATCATAATAAACTTGGGATAGGAATCCCATAGATGCAAAACACCCACGCACACGCTCCGCATCCTGAGAAGCACTCATCTCACCGCATTTTATCGGTGTTACTTCAAATATCCGGTTACACAAGATCACACAAACTCCTTTCGTACTGTGATTCATTCGATAAAATTCGTCTCCCAGAACCTGTTGAGGAATAGAAAAAGACGGTTCAGTATTTCGAGGAGTGACATTGCATCCTAAGCGTCTCTCCATTAGATCTGGGAATTCGACACGCTCGCAGATTATCCGGGCCATTCTTACGCCTTGCCCAATCACAAGTCTCCTGGAAGTGACATTAAAAAAAACGATTTCTAATGGCTCAGTGGTTATCGGAGTAATCATTTGAGATTCCAATCTCAGTCCTAATGGCAACACCGTGTGGCCTTCACGAGGGGCAATAAAACCTATGCACCCAGGTGGTATTAGGATCCTTAATCCAGTATTAATGGTTCGATGTGATCCAGACGGAATCACACATCCTCTTCGATTTAGAATTGCATACCCCAGTGATGGGAACGCCTCTCGCACTGGTTCATATGCATTACGTGTCAACCTGGTATAATAGATTGTGGGGACAGTGGATAGCTGTTGTGCTATAGCGGCCTCCAATGTTCCTGTGACTCGGTGATTCCATTCCATGGTTTTCAGTGGAAGGTTGTGGCCAGGGCTACTGCTAATTAAATTTTTCGAATGTTACAATACGTCCTCCTCTTCTTTTCTCTTTTCTGTAAAGAAAGAGATAGAGATGACGACTAATTTACTATTCTTGCTCTTTTCTCATTCCATTTCTTTGCAAATTGTAAAGAAAGGATGAGACCGGTAAATTTTCACATCTTTCTTCTCCCGTGAAATTCAACCTAATTAATCTTCCTTACTACTTATCCAAATATTCTAGATTCCTAAAGTTCTTAATCAATACTGTTGGTTAAAATGAGATGCCAAAATCATGAGATACATCTGTATATACATATTTTTTTTTTTTTTGTGAGCATTCTTTGAACTTCCTGTGACTTACTTTTTTATACAGGCCAAACAAGCCCCAATCATAAATAAACTTCCTAAAACAATGGCCGCTAGGATCGCTGGATAGAGGAGCCAAGAAATCATACTGGTTCCTCGAATAAGCCTTACAAAGGCTTCCCATGGATTTTCTCCTGGCGTGAAATCTGGTTGTGTCTTTACCTGTGAATAGTTGGGATGCATTACTAGTATTGTAGGGTCATCTAAACAAAATTTCAAATCGCGGCAATCCGAGATTGTGCGTCCAACGAGGCAAATCTTTTCCTCATGGCACTTCTGATCCGTCTTAAATTGTATTTCAAAATCTGTGGCTGTGGTAGTCAAATATAAGGATTTAGTAGCTACTTCAATGTTTTTAAAAGTGACAACCACTCTTCCGGCTAAACAGGTTGATGATGCTGTCACCCGGGTTACTACCATTGTGTCACAAGCATAGCATCCCACTGGAGTTGTTATTTCAGGTGATAGTTTTGGACATACAGTATGAGTTTCCATGAAGAATGTATATCCATTAAAGTTCAGATCTAGCACTAAAGGTGCAGATCGAAGCATTTTTGATAATAACTGTCCCGACTGTTCTGTATAGAACTGATGATATGTTCGTGTTTTCGGCAATTTGTTAATTTTTCCTTTCACCATCCTCAGCAAATAGGACTCTTTCCTACTGCAAGTAACTCTAGCTTCGTACAAATGACATGTGATCATATTCTCATCAAAAATAAAATCCTTCGAGACACTATAGTTAGACTGGACGTCTCCTATCTCACCATACTTCGGTCTTGACATAGGAGCAGCCTTATCCAAGTATGCCTCCTGGGGTTGTCCTACTCGCAAAATTAACTGGGAATCCGTGATTCCTGTTGGCTGGTCATATGCACCAACCACTTGCATTTCTATCCCCTTCTGTGTTCGAGCATATTCCTCGAAGATTATCTCTTCGTCGCGTCCGTCCTCTTCTGTGTGAGCAATGACCACATAGGAACAAGACATACCATTGACTTTCCTTACTTCGTATGATTTCGTAAAGTCAGGGACAAGCCATACTCGGTAATGAATACATGATTGACTATCGATTATCAAACATATCGAACCGCTATCTCCAGCTAGACAGTTCGTAATCCCAGGCCAGCTTAAGGATTCTTTTGTCAGAGCGGGGAAGTTGAAGTCTCTGTGGCATACGTCTCCCCAACGACAGAACTGATTTTGTGGACAGCTAGTTTGGCTGACTAGATGCTCATCCACAGGAAACGTATAATAAAGTCGCGTTGTTGACCATCGGCATTTTACTTCTTTGAATGTAATTTTTAGCTGAAACACTGTTTGGTCAGTAGTTGAGGTGAACCATAGACACTGCGTAAATTCAAGATTCCTTAGTGTAACTCGAGCATGGGTAAACAGTTCACAAGGATTTGTGCCTTCGTTTCCATCACACTCTCGTACTTCGGATGGTATAACTTGATGATTACTACATTCGTCTACAGCTAGCGTGGTTATTATTAACCCTATCAACATAATAACCGTTGCAATCAATGGTCCTTGATCATTTACTCTACCCATTCCTCTCGCATGATTATCAAAATGTTGACTGACTCGCTCAGTCGTTTCGGCTATTCTTTCACCGGTATTAATTCCCGCAATAGCTGAAATGTGACCTGCTAATTTCGCTAAACGCCATCCGGCCCTTAATAGCAATGTTAAGGCTCTGATAACTTGCCACAATAATTGTATCAGTACTTTACTGTAGTAGACAGCCATTAATGTCATAATGCCTACAGTTACATAGATACAATACACTAAAGATTCTGGTAGACAATGCCTATTTTTAATTAGCTCCCAACAAAAAACACAATTCAACTGATAACATTCATTTCTTCCAGAAACATGTACTACACCCTGCAGTACATTACCCTTTTCCGTAATGAAGGAAAATTTTAATGCTCCTGGGGTTCTCAACATTTCTAAAGGTACTTGGGCTTGTAAAGGTTCAGTGACACGCATTATCTTTTCGATGCCTTGTTTTCGAATAATTAAAGTCCCTCTTCTATCTAATGTAAATACTGAATCCGTAAACAGCACTTTAATTCCCTGCTCCTCAAACTTAGCCATCTCCTCAGCTAATAACTGTCGATGTGACCTCGAAGAAGGTCGCAGCACAGTGCAGCGTTTAAAAGAGATAAGCGTTGGATTTATAGAAATTCCTCCATCCGTTAATGCTAACCAGCTTGTTTCGGCTGATTCTATGTCACAAATGCAATCCGACTGTTGGTTACATTCCATCTGAAAACAAAATTCCATCGACCCATTACACTTCTGACGTGAGCAGTGACAAGGTCTTCCTTCCTTTTGGCATCGATAAACCTGAGAAGTACCGTTTCTACGCATCACTTGATTAATAATAAAGTGTTGAGGAATACCCAATGATCCATTGGAATACAGTATTCTTGTTACCCACTGTTTTAAACAATTTCGACATCTATTTTTAACACATCCGCCTTCTACCATTAAATCGAGTTTCACTTCACTTGGCTTTACAAATGCACAACGATAACTGCCATTTACTATGGTACATTTTTCTATCTCATAAGCTTCAGCTTCCTTTACTATTATAATTAATAAACATCCTATCATCCATACATTCCGTGATATTAAAGATTCAAACCATGGACTCATGATATTCATGATTCTATTAGTCTTGCCTTTTCAGTATAGCCTTATTTCACAGGAGGGAACCTACAAGGTAAAACCAACTGGTACAGAGTTGAATGAGATGAATGAATACGAAGTAATCATATGCACACAAACTATGAGTATCTATGTATTCTGTTTATTTACCTTATCAAAGCCTTTAGAAAACTTGAAAGTTGGAGGATGTAGATGCTCCTCACCTGTTCCGTCAATATCTTCCTCAGGAGATGTACTTTTTCATTGTGTTATATATATATAAAATTTTTTTTTTTTTTTTTTTTTTTTCATTTCATTCGTTCTTATTTTTTTTTTTTTTTTTTTTTTTTTTAAATCTTCCATCTACCAACCGTTTCTTTAAACCATTCTAAAGCATCTTGCGATGACCGTTCTTCCGTACCCTCAACATCTGAAACTTCTTCCGTTGTGGATAGTCTTCTTCCTTCAACATCATTATCTGTCTCAATGTCATCTGTTACATCCTCTTCCTCCGTTGCAGATACCTCGAACTCATGAGTTGTTTCACCTGTGGATAGTGATGCCTCGCCATTTGTTGGAACTTCCTTTTCTTGGCTTAAAAAAATGACAGTTGGCTTACGCCTTTCAACAGGACTCTTGACATCTGCTTCTTCTGAGGTTCGTTCTAATTGGCGGTCTCTACTTCTTAAGTGGTAGTGATGTGTTGGTCGACCTAACCACGTTCTAGAGTCAGGATACTCTTGTGGGTCACTTCGTGATGCTTGTTGAACTTCCTCCGACGACAGTGATCGCTTAATTGTCCTGTTTGACTCATCTATTGGTCTGGATACCGGTCTTATCTGCCGATATGTCCTACCCAGCTGACCAGGGAGAGCATCCCACCAAATTTCTTGGTCGCTCTCCTCTCCTTCCTCTATTTCAACTGAGGTCGCCTTGGGGTGTACCTCCACATGCTTTGGAGCGGTTTGCTCCTCTATACTAGTTTTCACTTCCAAAAAGGGTTTCCTTTCAGTAATCTTTGTAAGTCTATCAACATGTACGAGTTGTCTGTCTTTTGGTTTCGTCAAATTCTGAATTTCATAATTTACAGGAGATGTCTGACTAATAACTCGATACGGTCCCACATTTTGTCGAGCCAGCTTACGTGTAAAACCTCTTTTCACTCTAGGCACATACAAATAGACTACACTGCCAACTCGTATTTTCTTGTCAATTGCTTTCCGACGTCTATAGGCTTCTTGTTCTTCATCAGCCTCTTCTAGGTTTTCTTTGACAATCTCATAGGTTCTCTTCAGTCGTGCACACAATGCTTCGCTATAATTCTCCAATGACGAATATGTTGGCTGAACATCAGATTTCCAGATATGCTGTGGCAATACAATATCACGTCCGTACAGTAGAAAACTAGGAGTTTCTCCTGTAGCGCTGTGAAATGCAGAGCGATAGGCTAACAAAGCAATCTGCAAAAATTTAGGCCATTCATGTTGAGCAGAGGCAACCATGTGTGACAAGATGTTTTCTAATGTCTGATTTATCCTTTCACATCTTCCATTACTTGAGGGATGATATCCACTCGTTCGTACTGCTCTAACTCCAAGTTTTGCGTACACTTCTTGCATTAACTGTGATACAAAATTACTGCCTCGATCTGAGAGTACTATGGATGGTATCCCATGACGACTTATTACTCCATCAATGAGGGTTTCTGCGACCTGCTGAGCTGTTTGAGTACGCATAGGATATGCCTCCACATACCGTGTAAAGTGATCCACTACCATTAAGATATACTTGTAACCTTCTTCTGAAGTTGGTAACGGTCCTAACACATCGACGGCGATTTTATAAAAAGGTTTTGCTTCCGCTTCAGCTCTAACCAAATTCGCTTTGGCTTTAGGTTTAAAACCTCGTCTTTCCATACAACTTGGACAAGAACTAACATAATTCTTTGTGTCGGAGTACATGTTGTCCCATATATAGTCCTGCCTGATTCTCTGAAGAGTCTTGGTGAGAGCCATATGTCCTGAACAGTGTGCATCATGGCACGCTTTTAATATCTCACCTCTTAATTTGCTTGGTACTACTAGTTGTTCCAAAGGTTCACCCCTAGTTGACTTATCTGTTGGTAGGGAATAGTGATACAATAGTCCATCTCTTAGAAAGTATTGGTTTGCTAATTTGGGGGAAAGAGGTTCTGCCTTTCCTTCTAATTGTTCCAAAATTGGTTTTAGTTTTGGATCTTCTCGTTGCAATTTACGAGTGATCTCTTGTGGATCGCTACCGTCACTATTGCTCCCATCTTGACTTGGCTGATTCAAGTCAATTGGCATCTGTGTGTCCAGTGCACTAACTGGTCTAGACAGATAGTCTGCGTTCTGATTTTTCTTTCCCGGGCGATACTGAACTGTAAAATCGTACCCCATCAACATAAGATTCCAACGTGTAAGGCGTGCATTTGGGTTCTTCAGATGAAGTAAGTATTGCAGGGGTCTGTGGTCTGTTACTATAACCATTTGTCGTCCATATATGAAGGGATGGAACTGTTTGATGGAAAAGACAATTGCTAATGCTTCTTTTTCTGTAACACTGTAATTTAGCTCGGCCGCCCTTAGTTGCCTACTCACATATGCTATTGGTTGGCGAACACCAGTTTGTCCACATTGTTCCAAAATTCCAGAGATCGCTTTTTCACTGGCATCTGTAGTTAAATAAAATTCCTTCTCAAAATTAGGATAGATAAGAACTGGTTCGGAAGTCAACAGTTCTTTTAACTTCTCAAAAGCTTTATTTGCAGCTTCGTCCCATACAAACTGCACAGATTTTTTTGTCAGTTTTGTCAAAGGAAGACAAATACTAGCAAAGTCTGGGATGAATTTGCGATAGAAGTTACACATTCCTAAAAATCCACGAACTTGTTTCACGTTTTTTGGGGGTTTACACTCCCTTACAGCTTTCACATTTCTGGGGTCGGGTTTCACTCCTTCAGCACTAACGACATGTCCCAAGAAATCAATCTCAGTTCTCAGAAATTCACATTTACTAGGCTTTAATTTCAGATTATATTGTCTCAATCTTGCAAACACTAATTCAAGTTTGCGGAGGTGGTCAGAGAACGATTCTGAGCACAAAATGATGTCGTCCAGATAGATGAAGATGGCTTCGGATTGGAGACCTCTTAAAGCGAATTGAAGGCCACGGTTAAACGTTGCAGGCGCATTTCGAAGCCCAAAAGGCAGGCGTCGGTAATTAAATAACCCGGCATGACAGATGAAGCCTGTCTTGAAACGATCAGCTTCATGTACAAATAGCTGATGGTAACCATACGCAAGATCCATTTTCGAAAATAGTTTAGCCTTCCCGATCATACTAAGAGTATCTTCCATGTTTGGCACTGGATAAGCATCTGGTACAGTAATACTATTTAATTTCCTAAAGTCAATGCAGATGCGTAAGCTGCCATCTTTCTTCCGAACTGGCACTAATGGCGCCGCAAACGGTGACTTGCTATATTCAATAATTCCAGCATCTAACAATTCTTGTATTTGGCGGTCGATTTCAGGTCTAAAAACATGTGGAACACGATATTGTTTTAATTTGATAGGTCTATCATCTGTGAGTTTAATTCTGTGTTTGAGAACATCTGAACCACTCAACTGATGTGGTGCTTTTGCAAAGACATCCAAATATCTTGATAACAACTCTTGCAGTTGTTCTTTCTCGTGCATCTTCAAATGATCTAATTCAAAATCATCCATAGTAATAACGTCTTCATCCATTCCTTCTGACGATTCAGAAGCTAACTTAAACTGCTGGTCACTTATGGTGTGAACCTGAACTACTTTAGAGTTCTTTTGCAGGCGTACTGGTTCTGTAGATAAATTAGCTATGACAGCATGGGCCTGTCTTTTGTCATTGAGACATGAAAGAACACATTTTATTGCCAAAGAGTCATTCTTAAATTTAGGGTTAGGTTCTATAACCACTTCACATTCGTCTTTTAACTGATTGTCGCACTGTAGCATTAGAATACGTTCCGTTAGAGGTGGAATTATTTCCTGTGTAACAGTTCTACCTGGGGTAGGTTCATAGGACTTCATTATTTTTTCCCTAACACCTTCTTCACGCATACAGACACGCCTTGGCACAGACTTAATCATACCTGTCCCCATATGTATTACAAAGTCGTGCTTCCGCAGCAAATCAGCTCCCAAAACCATCTGATATTTATCACTCAGTTTACTTTCTGAGACAAGGATATCTTCAATGAATTCCATACCATCTAAGGAAATGCATAAAGTCACTTTATTCTGCACTGGAAGTTCATGACCCGTAACAGAATAAACCGTCTCTGATATTGGATTATTTGGCAATTGGTCGTTATGAGGTATTTTAGAAAATATCTCAGGGGAGAGCAATGAGACCGATGCACCTGAATCTACCAGAAACAAGGTTGGAATACCCTGAACTAGGCCTTTAACAATAGGCAAAATATTATCATCTAATTTTGATACGCTCCCACATTCAAATTTAACCCTTTTTGACCGCGCGCCTAACCTACCTCTCTTAATTAGTCAAGAATCATTATGCTCAGAACCCTCACACTTATTTGAAAATCCCCCTGTTTCATTTACGGTTACGTTATTGACTGTTTGGGACCTGCTACCCTTATATTCACCATTTATGTTAGAAGGATAAACTCTACTTGCTCCTTTCCGTTTACTGCTTGGATCATTATAGCTAACAGGCGTATCAGACTGTAAACCGTTCTGTACCGGAGTAAGTTGTCTAGGGGACCATCTCTCTTTAGGGTAGGTAGCACACCTTCCTTCTCGTGTTTGTTGGTTTGACTGAAAATTCGCTCGAATATTACCCACACCAGACCATCTCTGAGTAGGTTGCACAGCCACATTCCTGGGCGTTCGTTGATAGAAGCCCATCTGTGAACGATAGGTTCGATTTGGAGGAAAATACTGTTCCCTTTGTGGGCGTGGTGCCATATCAAAATGCACCCTCCTTCCTCTTGGAGAAAACCGTGGTTGAAAACCTTGTGCATCCGAACTACAATAAGATAATGGCCTCTGATTGCCATACCTGTAGCGAGGGATGTTAGACGACAGCCCTTGTGGAGTGTACCGGTTATCAACAGGTACATAATTCACATACCGCCTCTCTGATCTTTCTGGCTGTAGAGTTAAAGTGTCCTCATTGGGCAAGAGAACTAAAGGTTCCCTTGTCAGAGGTTGATTCACAGCCGAGGGAGAAACAACTGGTTGTGAGTGCTCCACTCTATGTCGCCAATCTACCATTTGATTCTCTACTGCAGTGCTCAATGCTGCTAATTGTTTTTCTAACTTCCCTATACCTAGGTCTGATTGAGCCTCTTTCCTGCCTGGCTCCTCCAAACTTCTAGGAATCTTATTCGGCTCCTTACCACCCTTAGATTTTCTTTCCATCACTTCTAAAACACCAACATGAGACTGTTTCTTCATTAAATTTTCGTTCTCCTCCTCAAGCTTAGCGCAAGCAAAAGCTGTTTCAAAATCAGGAGGATTCTGCGATAACACTAATCTCTTAATTTTACTTTGCAGCCCAGCTAAGAATTGAGACAATAACGTTTGATCTCTTAATTCTCTTGCTGCTTCGTTATCTCCTCTAGTCTTAAAAGCATGACGGCACAGGTTTTTCAGCCTGGTAGCAAACTGAACCACACTCTCTCCATTCTCCTGTTTGGCAGAATTAAACTTCTGCAACTGCACTATCAACGATTCAGTTTTCTCGAATCGAGTTATGAAAGCTTGTTTAAATTGCTCAAAGTCTACTTCTCTTTTCAGATCCGTTGATTCACATAGAAAATCAAATGCTGGTCCCTTCAGGCGACTTTTCGCCACTATAATTTTAACTAAGTCGTTCCACCCAGCTAAACCACCTATTTCCTCTAAACTAGCAAAGAAATGGCTAGGGGAAATTGAATCTTCTGGCGAGCCTGATAACACAGGTACTAGGTTAGAAAATCCAGCAATTGTGGGTTGTAATAGGGGTGCGGCAGCTCTGAGTTGATCCTGCCCATTCTGTTCCATGTTATTCTCCATAATACGTTAAGGAATGTATGCTACCTTCCCACACAAACACACTTGACATTCAAGTCAACTAAAATTAGAAATAATTGCTACCAAAACACAATTTTTTTTTTTTGTCTTACCTTTCAGTTGTCGAAGAGCTCCTCATTCTGAAACTATAACATTTTATTAAACATATTATCACTCCCATGATTTCATACCGAACAAGTTCTCAACACTATTGACAACACTTTCACTTATATCAGATATATATATATACAAGTGTATCGTTTTTTTTTTTGTTTACTAAAATAGACGTCAATTGACAATAATAATGAGTTAGGGGAGATTAGAATGTTATAGTCGAACTGGCCTATTTGTTATAGTTAAGATAATCCTAGACACGGAAACCAATCTTGTTCTATTTGTTATAGTTAACAAATATAAACAAATAATCCTGGACACGGAAACCAATATTGTTGGGAGGTCTAATCCCCTGGCTTTATAATAACAACATTAAATGGAATCTTTAGTTCATGATCACTTGGCGATTAAACCTCCAACTAGGGACTAGTGGTTTTCAACTCAACGAAGAGTCTAGGACGAATCCGCCCCCCATCGTGAAAAGGGTTTGTTTTCACTTGCAGGGTCAGACCTTTAGAGTGCGCTGTGTGATACCCTAGGTTTTCCAGGTTGGGTCTTCCTTTTCAACCTAGAGCCGCAATAACCCGTATTAAAATATTACTTAGCTGTTTTATTCCCACCTTTATGCTTGTTGACGGTGGTGTTTTATCTAGAGACTTCTTGCTCTAACTAGATTCCTCTATATATATATATATATGTTCACTTATCTATCTATATATATCTCTTAGTTCAGTTTATGCCCCCAAGTAAATAAAAGGATCATGGACACATTTATGGATTAACAGATAAACATTTTAATAGAAAACAGGATGATTAACAATACAACTATTCCACATATGGTGGTCATGGGCAATAGTCAAGACAACAGAGTTATTGGCCAACACCTTACAATTACCTAGTTAGAGTGGGCCCTTAGACAACTGAGTAGTGGTGCAATATCTTATCAGCTTGTACTTAGTTGATTCAATGATCAATATTACGCCCTTTTAATGATTCACGACATTACATAATTCTTTAACCCTCACATTGTTGGAATTTGGTTCGGGAGCTGTCTACCTAAAAGGGGTGTATTGTTCCGTGTGGAGTGGGTATGTGTGTATGTGTGGGGCGGTGTCACGAGTCCGGGATGTCTAAATAAGCAAATTATTTGCAGAAGGAGCACTTACCGATCAATTTCACGGACTTTTGTGTGCCTCAACGTCAGTAGCTTCAAAGGAGAACTCGGGAGAATACTGATGCAGGTGAAATTTTGAGGACTCGTGTCCACCGTGGACGTGGCAACCGCACTACGGGTAGGGGGGGATGAGACGTTCACTTGGTCTACATTAACGACCTGGCTTCTTCCACACACACCTTCTCTTGCTCCTCGTCTTCCCTTTTTACATCACCTCACAAACACAAAGGAGTTTTCGGATTGGATACTAAATTCCTGGGGTGACTCTTGCCGTCCAATGAGGATTATGACCTCGAGACAAAGTCAACAGCCCTCTAGTGGGACCTTTCCAGGTCTTGGTGCACGCATCTACGCACTTGCTGGGCCTCGGCCTTCATCCTGTTGGCTTGCAGGCCAACATACAGCTGCGTCTTTGCGTAAATGCTGTAATCGTAAACTCGATTTCCTTTCTCACTTACCACTGCGCCATCCACCGTCTGGTACCGCTGATAACATTATCTGTGACAGGAACCAGGATGTGGGCGAGACTGGTGACTTAACTTTCTCTTCGCATTTCTTTATTTGCCTTTACTTTTGTAGCAAAGTTTTATCACTCTACTGAAATTACTGAATAAGACAGTTAACTCATAAAGCCTTTATATATATATTTGTAATTAAATCCCCAACTAATAAAATATTCATTCGCTCCCTTTTTAGAGTTCTATCCATATACGTTCCTCTTCTTTGTCAAACCGATCTTCATTTCTAATGTGATTCCCTGATGTATAAACAATATTCAGTTATGCATTCAGTTATATTTCAGACTTGGTAATGATCAGGAATTACTGGGTGTCTCCTTGACTCTAACACTAAGGAAAGTATAGACTTGTAGCGGATTTAATGTCTCTAAAAAGATGAACTTCCGTAGCAGGAAACACAAAACTTGCACTTGGAAAATGTTGATTCACACAGAATCTGTTTTGTCTTGGACAGATTCGGAATATGTTTGTGATTTGAATAATGTCAAGTATTAATAGACAGCTGCTGTAGTAACTACATATTAGAATAAAAAAAGGGATTGAGGGGGGGGGAAGTGACTGGTTGCCTTGGCAACACTAACTGCGGATGGAGAATTCCAGTACCAAGCCCACAGGCCACCCTAAACCAATTAAATTAAAGTTATCCAATCGGTTCTTAACCGTGCAAATGCTGGATTACATACACGCCTTGGATGGCGACCTATACAAGTTCTCATTAGATAAAAAATATAGGCAGAACTTACTTCATCGACTTCCTTCTCAGGACCACGTCAGAGGACATTAGAACCTGCAACGAAGGACCTGTCCATCACTGCCATGGATCCATCACTACAGTGTTCCAAATTTCTGCGCCTGCACAGATGACTCCAACACTCTAAAAGGACTGCTCCCTGGAGAATAATTTAACTTGATAACATGCTGTTGTGTATATATTTTCATATGTAAATTTTTCATATTTTTTCCAATGTTTAATCCTACACTTGTATAATTAGCAATCATATTGTTTTTTTTCTCCTATCTCATCCTTGTTTATTACATTGTATTAGCCTTTATTGTAAACCGCTGGCTTGTAGCCGTCAAGGGTATTGTGTACAGCGTGTACCTTCTGTATGCAATAAAGAGTTCTTCTTCTTCTACTAGTATTATTATTATTATTATTATTATTATTATTATTGCTCTTATATTATTTCTCCCTGATTGGGGATTCCACCTCGTGATGGGTATTGCTACCAAGTACACAGGGTGGTTGTTGTTATGTCTGGTGTTACTGTTGGTCGAGGAACTCTCTGACTATCCTACAGGTGTTCAGGATTGCGACTTTCTGCAGTTCCTTGTAGGTGTTCGCTGGGAGATCTATGCTGCTAGGCTGTTATGTAGGGTCTTTGGCACCATACCTGTGGTTGACCCGATGATAGGGATGGTCGTTACTTGTTGCATATGACACATCTCTTTGATCTCCTGTCTTAGGTTCGTGTACTTCCTGATATTTTCCCCATAATTTTTCTGCAGGTTGCCAGTGTTGGGTACCGCAGTGTCAATCAGATAGGTTGCCTTTTCCTTCTTGTCCACAAAGGTTATGTCCGGTCTATTGTGCAGGATTGTCCTATCCGTTATTATGGCGCGGTCCTAGTACAGATTGTGGGTTTGGGTCTCTAGTACTGTCTAGGGTTCATACTTGTAGTACGGTACACTTTCTTTGATCAACTGGTATTTCCTTGCTAGCTTCTGATGAATTATCCTGGCTACCTGGTCGTCTCTATGAGTGTACTCAGTCTGCGTGATCACCTTGCAACCCGTGGTGATGTGTTGGATCGTTGCTGAGGCCATGTAGCATCGTCGACATGTGTCATCGGACACCACGGGTCCTTTGGCGACGTATTTTCTATAGTTTCTGGTGTTGATTACCTGGCCTTGGATGGCGAGCATGAATCCTTCAGTCTTGAGGAAGAGCGTCCCGCTCATGAGCCATGCGTTCGAAGGAGTTTTATCTTTGTGATCTTGATGGAGATTAATGTAGTGTCTACCATGGAGTGTCTTCTCTGCCCATCTTTCTAGCTTCGTTTGGCTCTCCTGGTTGGGGAGGACTCCTCGCTTAGGTTGAGTTGGGTATATCGCTTGTCTATCTTCCTTATGGCCTGGTCGAGTGTAGCTGTGTGTTTCTGAAAGAAATCCTTCAGGTTAAATATCGCTGTCTTCTGTTTCTCAATGAGGTCTATCAGGCCCGTTCATCCTTATACCCGGGAAATTGTCAGTCTCTCCACTGCAGATTTCGGGTGGTGTTGGCGGCTCCTGGTCATTGTCCTTGTCTTTCTCATGATATCCTACAGCTCACTGTTAGTCAAATCTATGACCCCTAAGGAGAGTGTTAGCATTGGGACTGCATAAGTGTTTATGGCTTTAACTGTGTTCCCTCCGTTCAGCTTTGCTTTCAGCAGGCTTCTGAGTCTCTGATGGTGTATTTTTTCATTCATGCAGGACTTAATTTCCTTGTGATGTAACTGCTGAGCTTGCATCATCCCCAAGTATTTGTATGCCATGGCTTCGATCTCTTTACCGCTCTGCAAGTAATAGTTTCGGTTGACTAATTTTCCTTGACGGAATCAGTGGGTCTTGCATTTGTCTAGACCAAATTCCATCCTAATATCATTGCTGAATTCATAGGTGATCTATAGAAGTGGTTGAAGGTGCTTCACGGTTACCGCGTAGAGCTTGATGTCATCCATGTACATCAGGTGGGTGAGGGTGTACAGGTTCTTCCTTCCTTCTTTGAGGTTATACCCGTACTTGCTTCTGTTGAGCATGGTAGATAGCGGGTTAAGTGCTAGACAGAACCACAATGGGCTCAGGGCATCTCCTTGAAAGATTCCTCTCCTGATGGGGATTGGCCTGGCTGTGATGTTTCCGACCTTAATGGTGGTACTCCATTTCGCCATCGGTTCTCCTAGGAAGTTATGCAGCTAGTCACTATCGGATTGACTTTGTAGATGTTCAACGCCTCTATTAGCCAGCTATGCGGCACGGAGTCGAAGGCCTTGCGGTAATCGATGTAGGCTGTTTCCATGTTGCGGCGCTGCTTGTAGGCTTACTCCATAACCGCGGAATCTATGGTTAATTGCTTCCTGCATCCTTTGCTCAGCCAGTTGCATGCTTTCTGCTGTTGGGCCATTATGTTCTGACTCTCCAAGTGGTCTGACATCTTCCTGGTTATGCAGCTGGTCAGGATCTTGTTCATTGTTAGGAGGCAGGTGATTGGCCTATATTTCGCTGGGTTTCTTGTATCTTCGTCTTTAGCCTTGATATGTGATTCCTTGAGTGAGAAACTTCGGGATTGTCTCAGGGTGCCTTATCATTCGGGTGAACTGCTCTACCGGGTGCTTGTTTGTGCAAGTGACCTTCTTGTACCAGTAGTTGTGGACGTTATCTATTCCTTGAGTTCGCCAGTTGTGAGAGTTCTTGATCGTCTCTTTTAGAAGAACTCTTTATTATATACAGAAGGCACATTGCTGTATTCAACTCCCTTCACGGCTACAAGCCAGGGGTTTACATAAAAGAAATTATACAACATAGTAAACACACACGAAAAAAAAAAAAAAAAATTATGGCTCCAGAAATGTTTGAACACTGGGGAGATGGATCCATGGCAGTGATGAATAGGTCCCCGGGAACAGGTTCTAATGTCCTCTGATGTAGTCCTGGGAAGGAAGTCGACAGAGTACTTTCTGCCTATATTCCTTGTCGACTGCGAATTTATAGAGGTCGCCGTCCAAGGACTGTATATCTTGCAGCATCTGCACGGGTAGGAACCGATCAGTTAGCTTAAACCGGTTTGGAATGGCCTGTAGGACTGGATTAGCCCTAAGGCTTTGGACCAGGATCCTCCATCCGGTTAGCCCAGAAATCTGGTACTGAAATAATACCGACCATCATTTTGATGGCAAAGATGAGTCTTCTGTCTTGAATGATGGCAGGAAGACATCTGATGTTGAGAGCTGCCACCATCTGGGTGGTCCTTGGTGCAGGGGAAAACCGAAATTTCCATATGGCCCACTTCAGTAGCCAGAATCTCCCCGCGAAAATCCGTCTGAGATGAGTCGTAGCAGTTGAAGTCCAGACTTCGGCGCCATAGGGTATGACCGAATAGACACGTCTTAATATATCTGCACCCAACAGCCTGGTCATGCATGAGTTGTTGTTTAATCATCAACCGGAGTCGACCGAACTTTATTTGCAAGTGGTCTATGTGCCTTAGAAAGGAGAGCTTTTGATCGAAAATAATGCCCAGATATGTGTGTTGTTGGACGGCAGAAATCGCGGATCCTCTTAAAATGGGTTGCACTATTGTTGAGCTCAGTTCGAGAGAGAAAATCAACTGTTTTGACTTCTCGGGATTGATGTGAAGTCCGAAACCGGAGAGGAAGACCTCAAGGTTCCGGATTTTCTGAAGGATTAAGCCATTGATGTATTCAGTAGTGTCTCCAGGGCTGATGGGAGTGAACAGTTTTATGTCACCGGCAAAGGTGATGATGTCAGTTCGGCCCGTCACGAATGGCACGAGAACAGCTGAGAACAAGATTCCGGACAGGACTCCGCTTAGTGGGACTCCCGCTGTAATAGTCCTGGTGTAACGCAGATTACCATCGCAAACAATAATGGTTCTGTTCTCAAGCATAGTCTGAATAAACCAGAGCACGTCTCCACCAATGAGGTAATATTCACGTAGTAGCCTTACCAGCGCGTAAACGGATACGGAATCAAATGCTGCCTGACCGTCGATGGTGGTGGTGACTAGATTTGTAGCAGTGGATCTGCGGTAGCTGTTGTGGCTTAATTTGGATGGTTAATGTTCTCAGAAGAGATTTCTCAAAAAGCTTTAATATGCATGATGCAGAGGACATTGAAAGTGACTGGGCTGAGAAGCATAGCGTGTTTTCGCCAGCGGTCATACTAGATAGACGTGCCACATAAGAGGAAAAAATTTTTGATTATGGATATTGTTAAATAATGACAGGATAGGATCAACAACAAATGTACTGAGGCATTTCAGCATAAAGTGAGGAATTCCGTCGGCACCAGATGCGGCCGTAGGTGCTAAGCTATTCATTGCATCGATCAGCTGGTATTTGGTGAGTTGAACTGAATGTAAGGGGTCTGTCGAAATCGGATTGATTAGGAATTCCATTGGTGTAGTGGATTCTGGTTGAGCAGCGAACCTAGTTATATGGTCGAGCCAATTGCTCATATTGAGTGAGTCAATGGCGCCCTCTGATTGGATTCTATTGAAGGGCTTTCCCTTATTTATGGTGTCCTCTTGGTGAAGTTTTATCGCCTCCCTCTTGTTCCGAAATAAAAAGCGCCCTAGGTCGGGAATAGGCAGTTCTGTCCCAGGGTGAGCCGGAGTTTTTCCACTTTTTGTGCAAATTCTGTTTAACGTGGAAACTTTCAGAGCCTTTTTCGATTCCACCAGGCCTTTGAATGCTCTGTGATGGTTAGTTTCTTCGTTGCAGCATAGAGAGAAACAGTGGCTATCCATCTTGACATCAGGTCAATCCCGAGTTCGGGGTCGCATTCCTCCAGGACATCCCATGGGATTGCCTGAGCTGCATAAACACACTTTTCAGGATTAAGGTAGTTGGGGGCTGTAATTGTTTTGGTTTGACTTTCCTTCTTCCAGAAGTGATGGGCATTTCTATTTGTACAAAGAGAATGATGCGGTTATGATCAGACTGTATGTTGCTTATAGGGTTTTCATCAACCACAAAATTTGCTGACATGAACGCAAGGTCTAGTGTGCTTTCGCCCCTCGTGGGTGGTGTGCTAACCAGTTTGAGACCTAATATACCTAGTCGCTCACTCAGTCTTGCTCTTGAGGTTTCCCTCAGTATTCGGTAGATTGAAATCCCCACACACACACAATGTGTTTCAGTGATGAATGGAGACTTCTTATTCTTACCGAATCTGCCATCCTAACATTTCTGGTACATCCTTGGTTTTCTTGCGTTCTAGTTCTATCCAGGTGGCTCGGCTGTTATGTCTTACTTCCCTGCTCCATATGTTTCTCCCAGAATCCCTAATCATCTTCTCGGGTGGTCCGTTCCCTTCTTTCCTGTCTTCTCCGAGATTTGCTCTCTTTGTATCGGGAGCTCTCTTTGTATCGGCGTAGTCTCTTTCTGAGTGCAAGGAGGTTCTGCTTCAATGTGTCCAAGTACTCTCCTATTCTCTAATTTTTTTTTTTTTTTTTTTTTGTCTCATGTTTGCTGTGGACGCTGTGTCTCTTGAGGATGCTCTTCACGTTTCCAATTAATTTCTAACTCCTCTTGCCCCGTTGGTACTGGGTCAATTGCCTATCTTGACTCTTAATTCTTCTATCTTCTGCTGAAGCTTTCTTTCCCAAGCTGGCGGTTCCTTTTGTTTTCTGTTCTTCTGCTGCTGGTCGCTCACTTCTCTTCCATTAATCTTCGTGGCTGCTACCGCAGCACAATACACGGCTGTGTAGATGGCCTCCAGTGTTGCACCATTGCTGTCGAGGTAATGTGGTATTATGTGCCGATTCAGGTGGTCTGTGATTCCTTACAAGTTTTTATTCGGCCTCTGCTTCGGTATCACATGAGTCGTAATGGGGTCCATTCCTTCGAATTCTGTTAGGGCCTTCTTGCACTCGTCGTCTATTCTGGATATCTTGACCTTTCCACTTTCGTCTCTTCCCAGTACGGCTGCTGAGGGTTGTATTTCTTCTTGCTGTCCCTCCTCTGATTCGGTGATGGTATATTCTTCCTCCTGTGGTTCCGTATTCTTTAACCTTTGCAGTTGATCCCTCATGTCCTGCTTGATTTTTTTCAAGATTGCAGGAACCATCAGGTTCTTTGTGACGATGGTCCTCCTCTGCTCCGCTGTTCGCTGTTCGGTGACCTGAATATCCGGGAATCGTTCCAGTCACTTGGTGTGTAGTCTCGCCCTTTAAGTTGTCATATCGATCTCCAGCTTCGTTATTTCGCAGTATGCTTGCATGATGTACGTATTCATTTCGATGCTCCACTTCATGCGTTGGCGTTTTCTCCCTTCCCGGGTGGTCACCAGCACAGTTGGGAGGAAGCACTTCCAGTTGGTGAGGCCGGATGGTCTTGCCCTTCCTTTGTGGTAGCCATAGGGGGGAACAGCGCCACTCGCTCCACTGTCTTCCTAGTGAGACCGTCTCTAGTACTGCCTGGTGTTCGTATTTGTAGTATGGTACACTTTCTTTGGTCAATTGGTATTTCCTCGCTAGTTTCTGATGTATTATCCTGGCTCTGGATGATCACCTTACACCCCGCGCTGATGTTTTGGATCGTTTCTGAGGCTAGGTGGCATCGTCGACATGTGTCATCTGACATTCCGGGCTACTTTGCGATAGTTTCTTGCGTTGATTACCTGGTCTTGGATGTCCAGCATGAATTCTTCAGTCTCGGGGAAGAGCGCCCCCCATGTGAGCCATGCATTGGAAGAAATTATTATTATTATTATCAGGTGTCGACTAATGATATTCAATACCCACGATCTGATGGTTTGTTGGATAAACATATGATCATTCGGAAAAATATGTCACAATGTACATCGGAATATTTATATGTGTGCAATTCGGCTGAGGCATGATAACAGAGATTATATGCTAAAAGCTTGTGCATTAATTGCAGCTTCAGGGAAAGCATAAGTGTCAACTTTTCAACTAACTTTTTTTGACTGATCAGTTAAAAAATATACCAAAACAATGAGCATTACGACTCACTACTAATATATCGAAATCCAGGATATAAATGCCTTCAGTCTCCCTCCCCCTATATGCCTTCATGGACAGTGCATTTGGTATAATGACAGTCCCTCCCACAAAAGGGAAAAAGACTTCAGTTACAAACCCATCAATGACGAAAACAATTTTGGTCTGAGTTATAGTATCTCAGGCGAGAGTAGCATGATTTTTTATCCGACCAAAGAACACAATCAATTTACAGACATTTATATACGGAATAATATGGCCGAAGTTGATAATGCGCTTGAAACCCTACAAACTTCTTTCGTGAGCATGCGTTCATTGTTTAACCATGGTTAAATTATGGTATCAAATAAAGGTATACAGGGTGTTTCAGAAATGATGGTCAATAATTTAAAGGTTAAAAGTACGAAAAAAAATCAAATTATTATATGAGGACCACCCATTATTTCTAATATATACTCATATAGGTATTGTGTCTGTAATTTGCGTGTGTTCTTTGGTCGATTTGCCGGACGAAAAAATCCCAGTTTCTGGGCAAAAACCTTGCTATCTATGCCTGAAACCAACTAACTCAGCCACGGAACGAAAAATCCATTAAAGTTCTTCGCGTCTTCGAACACGGGCCTTTTCCACCCGGTGTGGGGAGGAAGGTGACGTTACCACTGTGCTATCCGCGCAGACTGAAGAAGTACAAATTAAAATAAGCAAAAAAAAGTCCCCGTTAACATGGGGCCTCAAATGAACCGTTTTCGAGAAAATGTACATTTTCTGTTAAGATCCGCCAATGACAATGAGAGCACTAGTTTAGCAAAAAGCTATGAATCTTTTACTAAGGGTGGTTTTATTAAACATTTTAATACATTTTTAATTTTTGGTTTGAACACCACAGGATTTTATAGATGTTACTTGTTACAGGATGTTCTTTCTAACTCCCTTTCCTCAACATCAGGTGTTATGCTTCTGGGTCTACCTGTTCATACTCCACGTGCGAAGCACCCATGTTCTGTAAGGCGTTGATGTACCCTGATCAATGTGCGCCGGTTGGGCTGCCTTCGGCGAGGAAATGCTTCTTGTTACAAACGAGCAGCCTCGAGTGCACTGCCGTTTGCTTTACCATACATGAAGTGCATGTCCGCATACTCTTTTGCTGTAACCTCTTTTCATGTTTGACGAGTACTAGTATGCCTGCTATATCTCAGAGCATTGAGAGAGAAGAAAGGGAGAGAATGAGCATAAACTAACCTAAACGAACAAATCAGTGGTGAATCCCGACTAGAAATGCGCAATATCTCCAAAACAATTCACTTAAGGACCCATTTTACTAGGCTTTTTTTTGCATATTGTAATCTGTACTGTTCACCGTTAAATTATTGACCATAACTTTTGAAACACCCTGTATAGTAAAACTACTCACGTATTTATTTTTATGAAGTAATAAAGGCAAAGGACCGAACGTGCAAGTGAAGTTAATTATAGTGTATTTGTAGTCGCTTCAGTCGATGAACTGCAAATCGAAGGTCAAAGGATTGAATAGTTTGTTGTGACATCAACACAGGGAAAATAAAAATGAGAGTAATGGCTGTGATGATTAAAACAAACAAACAACTATACAGAAAAATATAGGGCGCCAATAAAACAGAATATCTTATAATAGTGGATTTTAACTGGAATTTATCGGCTGATCGTTCACACACACACACTAGCAACAATTTTGGGAATTTCAAGGATGATTGTTCTATATCGCAGCATGTCAGGCAACAAGAGGAAGAAATATACTTCAGGCATTAAGAAACTGCAGGTAAAATACCCACTAGATGATAGTAATCTAAATGCACTGATGTGGGATTTATAACTAATGTCAACAGTAAAGGAAACGGCTTTTTCTTTCGTGAGCGTGAACAGTGGTTTCTCATATTTTTTAAACTTTAAACTAGTACGTGCTTGTTAACATGAGAGACTGCTTCTATAGGATGAGATACGCTTAAACAGAAAGGTGCAAGAATTTTTACTGATGCTATCGACGCAGTATTGGGTGGGTCGGAAAACTGCTAGTTTTGGGGGGATACACGGACTAATAGATTAACAGTAGCCGCTGGAAGAGGTGAATGTAATTCTTGCAGTGCTTCTATTGGAATGAGCAACAGCCTAGAAAACAAGAGGCAGGGAATTTCACACACTGCTGGGAGACATTGCAGCTCTATTTCAATAAATACACTGTTGTGCAAAACTGAAAGACCAAACACGATTTCTAAAGATTACAACCACAAAATCTGTTTTTAATTACTTGGGAAAATTATTTAATTGGCATTTAATTACTCAGGAAAAGTAATTAAATGCATGGGATACATAAAAAATTAACAGATGACACGGAAGCCTAGGATAGATATATCCGGCGTTTTTATATTTGGATGATGACAAGCTACATCCATACATCTGTAACATCAGAACTTAAGATGCTTGCTACACTATTGTATCCTAAGATGGATCACAGTGAGGCAGCAGGGTATGTGATTAATGGTTAATCTTCTGATTGGTGGGGTCCCTGAAGTTCTGAAAGCATTCTTATTACTGGTTTTCAATCAAGACATCGATGACGGATGAAGGGCGTGATATCAAAATTTTAAGATTACGTGAAGAATTGGAGTGATTAGCGCCAAGCAGCTCTATTTCAATAAAACTTAGATAGGCTTTAAGAGTGGTGTCGGAAAAATTACATCTATGTTTTAGTGCAGCAAAATGAAATATTACACTTGAATAATAGCAATACAAAATAGCTCGTTCACTTCGCGTGCTGAATTAAAATCAATAGAGGAAGAACGGGATTTGAGAAATACAATATTGGTGAATGCAGTTCTCTATGCAGTCTAGACACGCGGCAGGGAAGTCCTTGTTGTCCTACCGATTTTTAAACATTTGTTTGTGGAGATTGGGAAGTCATAATCTCATTGTATAATGGTATTTGTAAAACTGATTATTCCATGTTTTACAATTTTCCAATTGCGAAACTCGGAATTGAAAATTAACTTGACAAAGGGGTAGTTGTAATCGCCCAGCTGAAGGAAGACTTCAAATATGTGAGCTAAGGTTTCACAACACTAATCATGTTGAGGAGATAATAAAATGAATGCATTCAAAATTTTCACTTTTATAAATGATTACAGAACTGCAGGCAATAAATTAAAAGTCTGGGGGAGATGTTTAAGCTGGATTGTAGGAATTTTCTTTTAGCTAGCGAGTTTTTAATTATTGGAATAAAATAATATCTCTGTGGTTAATCGAGGCCTACAGCTTGGAGAAGTTCAGATTTAACCTTGATGAAATCTTCAGAGTAGAAATTTTGAGTAGAGATTCGAATATAGTGCTAATATCAATGTGCCAAAGTGAGTAGTAGATGAAATGTGGTTAATGATAATTTTTTTACGATTTGTAATATATAAATAACATTTTTATATTACAAATCGTAGAAATTGATCTTTAACTGTAATATTAAATTATCATTATACGTAATACAAAAATAACATTTTTATATTACCGATAAAAAAAATCTGATTTATTATTATCAGATTTCATTAGCCAAATATAAAATTTGGATATTGAATTGCATACCTATTAAGAAACATTGTTCAAGGTTTAGGCCTAAATGGATGACAAGTGAACTAATGAGACTTGTGGCAGAGAAGAAATATGTATGCGATGCATATAAATTATCAGGTGACACAGAAGCCTTTGGCAGATGTAAGCTAGTCTGTAATCAAGTCGCAAAGGCAGATTATCAGAAATCTTTGGTAAAGGATGCTAAGAAAAACAGTAAGGATTTCTTTACTTATATAAACTATAAAAGGAAGGGAATGAATCTGATTTGTCCATTTGATATCGATGGTTCGACTGTTCATGATCCTGCTCAGATAGCAAACAAACTGAATGAGTATTTTGCATCTACATTCACAGAAGAGGAGTTATTAAGGATTGAAAATGCCAGATGATTATCAAATTGTAGCAAGGTGCTTAATGATTTTGTAATAACTGAGAGAAAAGTGAGGAGAAATTGTTGAAGTTAAATATAAGAAAGGCACCTGGGATGGATGGGATCTATCCAGTTATATTAAAGGCGGTAGCAAAGGAAGTAAGCAAACCCTTGGCCATAATTATTGAGAGCTTCCTTGCACTCAGGGGAGGTACCCATGGATTGGAGATGTGCAAATGTGACCCCAATTCACAAAGGAGGATGAAAGGCTGACACAAGTAATTATAGACCAGTTAGTTTAACTTCTGTTCCAGGAAAATTAATTAAGTCACTGATTAAAGGTGCATTGCAGGATCATCTAGACAGGACTGCAGGAATAATTCAGACACAGCATGGGTATGTTAAGGGAAAATTTTGTCTGACAAATTTGATTGGTTATTATGATGTGGTTACAAAGGAACTGGATGAAAAAAATAATTTTGATATCATACACTTGGATTTCAGGAAAGCTTTTGATGCTGTTGTGCATGGAAGACTACAGTACAAATTGGAGCAGAACAGTATTAAGGGTACGATGCTAAAATTGGATAAAAGGATGGTTGAGTGGGAGAAGACAGAGGGTGGTAATCCATGGACACTGCTCTTCGTGGACTAATGTTATTGGTGGAGTCCCACAGGTTTCTGTGTTGGGTGTACTGTTGTTTTGTATATTTATCAATGATATTGATCAGGGTATATCAGGCTTGGTGTCGAACTTTGCAATTGATAAAAAGGTTGTCAGGGTTGTTAATGACAGTAATGGTAGTGTGCTACTGCAACAGGATTTAGAAAATTTAGGAATGTGGGCTGAGAAGCGACAACTGAAGTTTAACATTGACAAATTCAAAGTACTTCATATGGGTAGAAGTAACACCAGAGGAACGTACCAATTGTGTGGTATTACACTTAAGGTGGTAGGAAATGAAAAAGACTTGGGAGTAATTGTGTAGTCAGATAAGAAGTTTTCTAAGCAATGCAGACAGGCTGCCAGAGAAAGGGTTTTGTCAATGATATACAGGAATTTTGCTAGCAGGGAAGAGGAGGCGATTGTACCCCTGTATAAGACAATGGTCAGACCACGCCTTGAGTACTGCGCACAGTACTCAAGGCGTGAGCATTGCGTACAGGTATGGAGGCCTCAATTTAGGAAGGATGTAGATTTGCTTGAGTGTGTATAAAGAAGATACAAGATTGATAAGGGGAATGAAGGGATCCTCTTACCAAGAGTGGCTTGAGTGCTGCAAATTGCAGGGGCTGGATACTATGCACCTACGAGGTGATCTGATTGAGGTGTATAAGGCCTTGAATGGGTTGAGCACGCTGAGTTCTGATGGGATTCTTCCGCTTGTT
The DNA here is from genome assembly GCF_048544385.1 of Mastigoproctus giganteus. Taxonomy (NCBI): domain Eukaryota; kingdom Metazoa; phylum Arthropoda; class Arachnida; order Uropygi; family Thelyphonidae; genus Mastigoproctus; species Mastigoproctus giganteus. The sequence goes on along the minus strand of NC_143586.1, from coordinate 164,024,445 downwards.
CAGATTACGAACCTAAGGGGGCATAAATTCTAAGTGAGGAAATATAAATGTAGAATAGATGTGCGGAAATTTGCCTTTAGCTGGGAGATGGTTAATTGTTGGAAGAAACTTCCATCTGTTATTTTGGAAGTTGATAGGTTAAATAAATTTAAGGAGGAACTGTACAAACATTTAGAGGGAATGGTTGTGTGAATTTTTTTTTTTTTTTTTTTTTTATTTGGCTGATGCTGCATAAGCTCATACACTTGCTTTCTTGCATCACATGCCACTACTACTAAATCTGAATTATTATTATTATTATTAGCTTTATGGTGCAAGGAAGCCTGAGGCTTATGCTGCACCAGACAAAAAAAAATTCCCGAATTACCCTAAGAGAGAGAGAGAGTGTCAAAAGGGAATCACGAAGAAAGAGAACAATGATGATGATATCCAGCTCAGGACCCTGGGTGTGCCAAGCCCATACTCACCAGATGTGAGCCCCTGGGGTTAATTCGTGACGAAAACCGTTAAACTAAATACTAGTCAATTGTTGCTGTAATTTCACACATTTGACCTTAGGATATACATGACTGGAGTCCGTATATTGAGTCACTCAAGTGTGTCATGAATCGTAGGCTGAGCGAACGCTACCAGAATATTAAACCATTCACTTTTGTAAACAGGATATTGTAAAATATTGTTATGTGTTTTCTTTCACTTATTTCAAGATTATGTGTATTACATTAGCATAACAAGAAAGAAAAAGATGTGAGGAAAAATCCCAGATTATATACATCAACTAAATAAAAAAAAAAAAAAAAAGTTTCAATATCACATATCTACCCCACAACACCAGGTGTAATTTTGTTCCAAATACCCCCTAGCTGAATGCAATTTCCACACATCTATACTGCAGCTATGCTTCCTCAATTTAAATTTACCCTCCTCCCATATGTGGGTGTATGTTTCATCAAGAATTAGGATGACATCAGTACTACTTCCTTCATTAATCTCATTGCCATTCTCTGCACTATCCAACAGGGTTGGCACATCCAGTTACCTGAGCTGGATATCCTCATCATTCTTCTCTCTCTCTCTTCCTCTCGCTCACAGGGTAACTGAGGATTTTTTTTTTTTTTTTTTGGGCTTCTTTGCACCATAGGGCTAATAATAATAATAAACACTCCTCCTAAAGTGAAGTTTTCAGACCTTTATGCAGAACTCAAGACGAGGCCTAACTTTTTCCTTGTATAAAGGGTCATGATCACTTTATCTCCGATAGCAAAGTTCCTGTACACCATCGACAAAACTCCACAAGTTATCCTAGCAGCCCATCTGCACTGCTCAGATGGGCTGCTAGAATAATTGTGTCGGGATAATTGGGAAGAACTGGGATAATTGTGTCGTCATGAATGACGACACAATTATCCCAGTTCTTCTTTCTCCGCTACGTTAGCGTAGTAGCACACCGGCGTTATTCTGGGATTACAACTACTCCTCTGTCAAGTTAATCTTCAATTCCCACTTCTCAGCCCATCTACCTAATTTTTCTAGAGCTTATTGCAGTATCCTGATTACTGTCATTAATCAACCTCCCAACCTTTGTACCATATGAAAACTTATACATTGTCTGATATGATCTCATTAACATCATTCGGCCATCCCTTTATCCGCTGAACTAACTTCCCCTAATACCCCATTGTTCCAATTCGTACACATCTTTCATGCGGTATAATATCAAAAGCTTTTCTGAATGTTTAGTGTTGTTGTAATGCTGATGTTATTAAATAGAAAATCGCCTCCTACTACTCAGGCCACGCGTTGAGTACTGCGTACAGGTCTCGAGACCTCATTTTAGAAAAGATGTAGATTTGCTTGAGCGTGTACAGAGAAAGGCAACAAGATTGGTGAGGGGAATGAAGGGATCCTCTTACCAAGAGAGGCTTAAGTTCTGCAAATTGCAGTGGCTGGAGACTAGGCACCTGCACGGTGATCTGATTGAGTTGTATAAGGCCTTGAATGGGTTGAGCACGCTGAATTCTGATGGAATTCTTCCACTTGTTCAGATTGGGAACCTAAGGGGGCATAAATTCAAATTGAGATAGGGCAGATGTAGAATTGATGTGCGTAAATTTGCCTTTAGCCAACGTGTTGTTAATTGCTGTAACAAACTTCCATCTATCGTTGTGCAAGTTGATAGGTTAAATAAATTTAAGAAGGAACTGGACAAACATTGCTGGAACAAACTTCCATCTGTCGTTGTGCAAGTTGATAGGTTAAATAAATTTAAGAAGGAACTGGACAAACATTTAAAGGGAATTGTTTTGTAAATTTTTTTTTTCTTAGCTGATGCTGCATAAGCTCATACACTTAGTACTAGTGGCATCGTATGTCACTACTACTACTTCTAAATATTTAAGGTTTGTTTGTTTGTTTGTTTGTTTGGGTTTTTTTGGCGCATTAGCAACTATGGCTATAATGCGCCAAGACTAGAATATTTAAGGAAGAAATATTTTTGCCATGATTTGAAACAATTTGGGTTTGTTCATTTTGTGACAGCACAAAGAGAGAAAATTTATGTCGAAACCTTCTCGCCAATGTTTCATTTTCATAGTTTCAGTTTTATCAGATGAAAAAAATAATAATAATAAAAAAACTCACATTAATTTTTTTTTATCAAATCACCATTCTCGTACTGGTGTATTTGTTTTGTGATTGTAATGTGATGGTTTTCAACAATTCATGACGCCCATTGAGCACTTTTGTACGACGAAAATCTAGAGAAAAAGGAGAGCCGAGAAGAAGGGGGTTCTTAGGGTAATGCCGGATTTTCACAGCCTGGGAACCCCAACACATATAAATACACGAAATATTATATTGATCTAAAAAAAGCAGCACAAATTATAGTAGTGATATATTTACAAATAGATTTAGGCGTAATAAACAAAAAGCACGAGGTATAATTAAAAACTTAATTTCTTGGGTTAATTTCAGGTACCCGCGACCTTGGGCACTGGTGCCACCACGCCAATGCACCTGGTAAAGCCGGCTTTGGGACATGAGAAATCCTAATGGAGATGCCATATTTCGTCCTTTTGTATTTCTTCTATGCAGTGCTTCTGAAATAATATTTCAGAAGCCCTGCATATTCGGTCAGAAAAAATAATAACCACCCACGCCTAGCACCAGTATCCATTGTGGGGTAAGTAAAAAACTATAAGGAGAAGAAAGAGATAATATATTTAGGAAAGAACGTTACCGGTAATTTTTCATGATTTTTTTTTTCCTCTTGGAATGAGTAGCTATTTAAAGAGCAAAAAAAAAAAAAAAAAAAAATCAGTGATAATAACAAATAATGCAATACAAATTTTTACATCTTTCAACACATATACAAGACAACTTATTGAGAAAATTTAAATTCTTTATCAACAAGTTCTTTATTATTTACATTTCGTATCACTGCTACGTACACTGTGTTGCCACTTTATTAGGTGCACCCCTGATGTGCACACAAATGGTTTGTCCCACAACGTTCCAAGTTACATGATCATAGTTGTGGATATAAATGCAGAAGAACAACCTTTCTAGTATCAGTTCAGCGTATAAACCATAGCAAGAATGGAGAAAAGGAATGATCGACCGGGCTTCGAACGTTGCATGATAGTAAGTGCTGGACAAAGCATCTCTGAAACGGTTGTTCTCCTAAACTTTTCATGCACCAAAGTTTCAAGGGTGTATCGAGAATGGTGCAACGAACAGAAACATCCTCTTAACAGCAGTCCTGTGGAAGAAAATCGCATGTCGATGAGAGAGGTCAGAGGAGGATGGCTAGAATTGTGCAAGCAAACAGACGGGACACAATGCCGCACATCACGTCAGAATACAACCTTGGTGCGCAGGACAAAATATCACAACGGACCACTAGTCGCACTTTGTCGCAAAATGGCTACAACTGCCGACGGGCACATCGCTTACCTTTGTTATCAATGAGAAACAAGAGAGCATGCTTCCTGTGGGGACATGAAACACCAGCACTGGACTATCGAGGATTAGAAAACAGTTGATTGGTCTGACGAGTCGAAGTTCCTGGTGCATCATGGTGATGGAAGTCTCAGAATTTGGCGAAAACAACATGAATCCATGGATCCGTCTTATCTCACGACTACCGTGCAAGGTGATGGGGGCAGTGTCATGGTGTAGGGAATGTTTTCTTGGCACACACTGGGGCCATTGGTACCCATACATTCACGTCTGAATGCCACATCGTACCTAAATATCGTTGCTGACCAAGTGCATCCGTTCATATTGACAGTTTATCCTCAGTCAGATGGTTACTCCCAGCAGGATAATGCGCTGGTGACATGACAATGATTTTCTTTGCTGCACTGGCAAGCTCACTCCAGGGATCTCAATCCTATTGAACATATTTCGGATCAGCTAGAAAGGACTGTTCGCTGCTGGCCTACACTTCGTCGAATCTCAAGGAACTGCGTGACACACTCATGTCTGCATGGTACTCCTTTCCTACAAAACGTTTTCATCATCTTGTTCAGTCCATGCCTATGCGAATTCAGGCTGTTTTGAAGGCTAAAGGAGGCTCAACATGCTACTAGGTAGGTGAACCTAATAAAGTGGCAGCATATTGTAAGTCATTATAGTAATGGAGACGTGATGCAAGGAATCAGGCATATGAGCTTATGTAGCATCAGCCAAAAAAAAAAAAAAAAAACCACCCAATTACACTCCTCCATTCATTCCACATGCCTGTCCAGTTCCTCCTTGAATTTATTTAAGTTATCAACTTCCACAACGACTGATGGAAGTTTGCTCCAGCAATCAACAACTCACCAGCTAAAAGCAAAATTCCACACGTCTGTTCTACAACTGTCTTTTCTCAATTTCAATTTATTCCCTCTCAGTTTCGTAATCTGAGCAAGGGAAAGAATCCCAGCAGAATTCAGCAAAGATTATGCACCTCAATCAGATCAGCTCGCAGGTATCTAGTCTGCAGATGCTGCAATTTGCAGAACTTATAAGCTTTTCTTGGTAAGAGGACCCCCCCTTCATTCGCAACACCAATCTTGTTGCTCTTCTCTGTACTCTACATCCTTCCTAAAATGAGGCCTACAGACTTGCACGCATACTCAAGGTGTGTCGTGACCATTGCCTGATACAAAAGGGCTAATCACCTCTTTCTCCCTTCTAGCTAAATTTCTATATATCATTGACAATACTCCATGACCTGCTCTGGCAGGCTGTCTGTGTTGTTCAGAAAACTTCATATCTGGCTGCACAATCGCTTCCAGGTCTTTATTTTCTACCACCCCAAGTGTAGTACCACACAGTTGGTACGTTCCTCTGGGGTTACTTCTACCCACATGCAGTATACTTTGCATTTTTCAATGTTAAACTTCAATTGCCACTTCTCACCCATCTGTCCAAATTTTCTAGATCCTGTTGTAGTAGCACACTGCTATTGCCGTTATTAACAACACTGCCAACCTTTGTATCATCCGCAAACCTCCAAACTAAGCCTGATATACCTTCACCAATATCATTCATAAATATACAAAACAGTTGGCCAAACACCGAACCCTGTGAGACTCCACTAATAACATTAGTCGACAAAGAGCAGCATCCATTGATTACCAATCTGTCTTCTCCCACTCAACCACCGTTTTAAAAATAATTTGATGAAAAACGAGTATAGACGTTAACATTAATGATTTCATTTTTTTTTTTTTTTTTCTGTAAATTTTTCATTAAAATTTCCTATGGAAATTTTAATTTCCCAATAAAAAAAATCTGAAATACTTTTTGTAGTGTGCTTTTTTATATATACTATACCTTAAATTTTCATTTAAGGATTATTGTATTAAAGAAAACTCTTGGCATAAGCTGCGATTCCAAACTTTTAGACGGGAGTGTACATTCAGTTGTGCGTTTGACTAACAGGATACTGCATAGAAGTTCTCTGCAAATCTGTTCTTATGCCAACCGATTCAGACTTGGACAGAACTGAATAAGTTTCCAGAAACATGACTAAATTCAGATTACTACAATGGCTGTCCCGGTCATTAGATTTCACTTCAGTTGAATAACCGTGAGTGAATGTGGAAGCAATCTTCAGAGTAGAGATTCGTACAATTTATACTGTCCAATTTATGACATATGTTGGAACTAATTGAGTCAACTGGATTATCTCTGTGGCACATATTTGGCATCTAGCCGAATCCACGCTAAGGCAAATCCGGATATTCCGGTGGGGTGAAAGGAAGCTTATTCACTTTAGGTAGGAGTATCAAATAAATTAGTTCTGTGTAATATAATATCCATATTTTTCCCTTGCATGAAGTACAAACGGCGTTTTTATATTGGGTTGATGACAAGCTACATTCATACATCTGTAACATCAGAACTTAAGATGCTTGCTACACTATTGTATCCTAAGATGGATCACAGGGAGGCAGCAGGGTATGTGATTAATGGTTAATCTTCTGATTGGTGGGGTCCCTGAAGTTCTGGAAGCATTCTTATTGCTGGTTTTCAATCACGACATCGATGACGGATAAAGGGCGTGATATCAAAATTTTAATATTACGTGAAGATTAGCGCCAAGCAGCGCTATTTCAAGGAAACTTGGATAGGCTTTAAGAGTGGTGTCGGAAAAATTACACCTATGTTTTAGTGCAGCAAAATGAAAGTATTACACTTGAAGAATAGCAACACAAAATAGCTCGTTCACTTCGCGTGCTGAATTAAAGTCAATAGAGGAAGAACGGGATTTGAGAATTACAATATTGGTGAATGCAGTTCTCTATGCAATGTAGACAGGCGGCAGGGAAGTCCTTGTTGTCCTACTGATTTTTAAACATTTGTTTGTAGAGATTGGGAAGTCAATCTCATTGTATAATGGTATTTGTAAAACTGATTATTCCAAGTTTTCCAATTGTGAAACTTGGAATTGAAGATTAACTTGACAAAGGGGTAGTTGTAATCGCCCAGCTGAAGGAATGCTTCAAATGTGTGAGCTAAGCTTTTCAAAACACGAATTATGTTGAGGAGATAATAAAATGAACGAATTCAAAATTTTCACTATTTTAAATGATTACAGAACTGCAGGCAATAAATTGAAAACCTGGGGAGAGCAGTTTAGGTTTGATTTTAGGAATTTTCTTTTAGCTAGAGAGTTGTTAATTATTGGAATAAAATAATATCTCTGTGGTTAATCGAGGCCTACAGCTTGGAGAAGTTCAGATTTCATCTTGATGAAATCTTCAGAGTAGAGATTTGTAACTGTCCAATTTATGACAAATCTTGAAACTCATTGAGTCAACTGGACCATCTACATGGAGAGAGAAAAAACATACTGGGAGTTCATTTTCTCTTATATATATATATATATATATATATTGTTGTTCTATTTTATTTATTATTAATTTTATTTATTTTTTGCTGGGTACAGCAAAAGCCTGTGGCCTCCTTCGCACTATAAAACTAATCCAATATAGTGCTAATATTAATGTGGAAAAGAAGTGAGTCATAGATGAACAATGGATAAATATAAATTCATCTTTAACTTTAATAATCTTTATCGGTAATATAAAAATAAAATTTTATATTACCGATAAAAAAATGCGATTTATTATTATCAGATGTCAATAGCCCAATATAAAATTTGGATTTTGAAATCTGATAATAAATAAATCGAAATTTATCACGAAAACCGATAAACTAAATACAAGTCAATTGTTGCTGCAATTTCTCACATTTGACCTTAGGATATGCATGACTGGAGGCAGTACATTGAGTCACTGAAGTGTGTCATGGAGCGTAGGCTGTGTTAAGGCTACAAGAATATTAAGCTATTCACTTTGGTAAACAGGATATTGTAAAATGTTATGTATTTCTTTTCATTTATTTCAAGATTATGAATATTAATATAACAAGAAGGACAAATGATGTGAAGAAAAATCGCAGAATATACAGCATCCGCCTAAAAAAAAAAAAACTGTTTCAATATCACATATCTATCTCACAACACCAGGTGGAATTTTGTTCCAACTACTCTCTGGCTGAATGCAATTTCCACACATCTATATTGCAACTATGCGTCCTCAATTTAAATTTACCCTCCTCCCATTATGAGTGTGTTTCAGCAAGAGTTAGGGTGACATCAGTATTGCTTCCTTGACTAATCGCATTGCTATTTTCTGCACTGTCCAACAGGGCTTAGCACACCCACGGCCCTGAGTTGGATATCATTCTTCCTCCTCCTCCTCCTCCTCTCTCTCTCTCTCTCTCTCTCTGGGTAACTCGGGGATTTTTTTTTTTTTTTTTTTTTTTGGCTGGTGCAGCATAAGCCTCAGGCGTCTTTGCACCATAGGGCTAATATAATAGCAATAATAAACACTCCTCCTAAAGTGAAGCATTCAGACCTGTATGAAGAACTCAAGACGAAGCCTAACTTTTGCCTTGTACAAACAGTCATGATCACCTTATCTCTGCTGCCAAAGTTCCTATACACCATCTACAAAACTCCACAAGCTGTCCTAGCAGCCAGTCTCCACTGTCAGACAACTTCATGTATGACGACACAATTATCCCAGGTCTTCTTTCTCCGCTACGTTAGTGTAGTAGCACACTGTTTGATGTTATTCTTGGATTACAGCTACCCCTCTGTCAAGTTAATCTTCAATTCCCACTTCTCTGCCCATCTACCTAATTTTTCTAGAGCTTATGGAAGTATCCTGATTGCTGTCATTATTCAACCTCCCAACCTTCGTCTGATATGCTTTCATTAACATCATTCGGCCATCTCTTTATCCGCTGTACTAACTTCCCCTAATACCATTGTTCCAATTCGTACAAATCTTTCATGCGGAATTCAAAATCTTTTCTGAATGTTTAGTGCTGTTGTAATGCAGATGTTATTAAATAGAAATTCGCCCTTATACTAGTTCTAAATATTTAAGGAAGAAATAAATTGATTGTTTGGAGTTGTTTATTTTGTGCACAGCACAAAGGCAGAAAATTTATCTCGAAACGTTTTCATCGATAGTTTCATTTTCTTAGTTTCAGTTTTATCAGATTAAAAAAAATAATAATAATAAAAAACTCAAATAATTTCATTTTTTTTTTATCAAACCACCATTGTCTTACTGGTGTGTTCGTTTTGTGATTGTAATGTGATGGTTTTCAACAATTCATGGCGCCCATTGAGCACTTTTGTATGACGGAAGTCTAGTGAAAAATGAGAGCCAAGAAGTAGGGATTATTAGGGTAATGTCGGATTTGAACAGCACGGGAACCCCAACACGTATATATTATATTATATTGATCTAAAAAAGCAGCACAAATTATAGTAGGAATATATTTACAAATGGACTTTGGCGAAATAAACAAAAAGCGCGAGGTTATAATTAAAAACTATATTTCTTGGGTTAATTTCAGGGTCCCCGCGACCTTGGGCCCTGGTGCCACCACGCCAATGCACCTGGTAAAGCCGCGCTTTGGGACATGAGAAATCCTAATGGAGATGCCATATTTCGTCCTTCTGGATTTCTTCTATGCAAAGCTTCTGTCTCGCTGATAAATAATAACTACCCAAACCAGTATCCATCGCGGGGTAAGTAAAAAACCATAAGGAGAAGAAAAGGATAATATAGTTAGGAAAGAACATAACTGGCAATTTTTTTTTCTCTCGGTATAAGAGTAGCTATAATAACAAATAATGCAATACAAATTTTTAAATCTTTCAACGCATATACAAGAAAAGTTATTGAGAAAATTTTAATTCTTTATCAACGAGTTCTTTATTATTTACATTTCTTATCACTGCTACATAAACTGTGTTGCCACTTTATTAGGTACACCTCTGCTGTGCACACAAATGGATTTATACCCACAACATTTATATCCACAGTTGTGGATATAAATGCAGAAGAACAACCTTTCTAGTATCAGTTAAGCGTATAATAAACCGTAGCAAGAATGGGGAAAAGGAGTGTTCGAACGTTGCATGGTAGTAGGTGCTGGGCAAAGCATCTCTGAAACGGTTGTTCTCCTAAACTTTTCATGTACCAAAGTTTCAAGGGTGTATCGAGAATGGTGCAACGAACAGAAAACATCCTCTCAACAGCACTCCTTTGAAAGAAAATGGCATGTTGATGAGAAAGGTCAGAGGAGGATGGCTAGAATTGTGCAAGCAAACAGACGGGACACAATGTCACTTATCTCAAAGATATTCAATCCTATTGAATATCTTTGTGATGAGTTGGAAAGGGCTGTTCGCTGCAGGTCTACACCTCCGTCGAATCTCAAGGGACTGTGTGGCACACTCATGTCTGCCTGCTACTCCATTCCTGGAAAACATTTTCATCATCTTGTTCAATCCATGCCTAGACGAATTGAAGCGGTTTTAAAGGCTAAAGGAGGCTCAACATGTTAATAGGTAAGTGTACCTCATAAAGGGGCAGCACAGTATAAGTAATAATAGTAATGGAGGCATGTGATGCAAAAAATCAAGCGTATGAGCTTAGGTAGCATCAGGGAAAAAAAAACCAATGTCACCTCTCCATTCGTTCCAAATGCATGTCCAGTTCAGTTCCTCCTTGAATTTATTTAAACTATCAACTTCCACAACGACAGATGGAAGTTTGTTCCAGCAATTAACCACCAGCTGCCTAAAGGCAAATATCTATTCCTCATATCTATTCTACAACTGATTTCCTCAATTTGAATTTATGGCCCCCTCAGGTGCGTAATCTGATCAAGCGGAAGAATCCCATCAGCATTGAGCCTGCTAAAACCATTCATGGCCTTATACACCTCAATCAGATCACTTTGCAGGTGCCTAGTCTTAAGCCGCTGCAATTTGCAGAACTTTAGTCTTCTTACCAAGCCTTTCTTGGTAAGAGGACTCCTTCATTGCCCTCACCAATCTGAAGCACAACCTTTTGTACCTAAGGGACAAATGTTTCGAACCCTTTCCCGTTTGAAACTTTTGTCCCACATTAATCACATTCTGTTTTTTCTCCAGAACGAAACAAGCTTGAAATTAATAAGAAATGCAAATTTATTTATAAAAGATCAATTACTTGTTTTAAAAAAATGGTTTTATTTTAAAAATTCGAAATTTAAGTTTTGCAGTTTTTAATCTAGAGCAGATTTTTCTTTTAATGACCTGATGCTCGAAGTGGGAAGTTCTTGAACTTAACGAATTGTACAACCGATATCATTTTAAAACGAAATTAATAAAGCCTGCAAAGGCGAAAAATAAATTAATTTTAATATAATTAATACATCTAATGAGAGCAAAGTGGAGGAGAAATTGTTGAAGTTAAACATAAGAAAGGCACCTGGGGTGGATGGGATCTATCCAGTTATTTTAAAGGAGGCGGCAAAGCAACTAAGCAAACCCTTAGCCATAATTATGAGAGCATCCTTTGACTCAGGGGAGGTTCCCACGGACTGGAGATGTGCAAATGTGTCCCCAATTCACAAAGGTGGATCGAAGGGTGACACGAGTAATTACAGACCAGTTAGTTTAACTTCTGTTCCGGGTAAAATAATGGAGTCACTGGTTAAAGATGCATTGCAGGATCATCTAGACAAGACTGCAGCAATAATTCAAAAAATGGTGTGATTTTTTTTTTTTTTTTTTTTTGGCTGATGCTGCATAAGCTCCTACACTTGCTTTCTTGCATCGTGTACCACTACTACTATCTAAGTGACATAATAAAATTGCACTTAAGTCATATTTTGCGTTCTTTCCCAACCGATTTCTTGAATTTTGAAATGTGGGCAGCCACATTTGTTGTTTATGGGCTTTATGGCCAAGGACAGAAAGGCCATAATGCGCCTATGATGATACAGCCATAATTCTACACCTTATTTTTATAATCAAATTTCGCCATAAAATCATAAATAATGTTCAGTATATGTTTTTTCCCATACTTGTTTAAGATCCTACTCTCTAGATTAAAATAAAAATAATCCTTGATTGTTTGTAAGTTAAGTCTACAGTAGGACCTAATTGTCAAAAATTCTATTTAAGTTCTAAAGCAGAGTATTATTATAGAATAATATAAGACGATAAACATTTGGAGCGAGTGGATGGGTGAAATTAGATTTTTTTTTTTTGGCTGATGCTACATAAGCTTGCTTTCCTGCATCATGTTCCTTTACTAATACTAATAATATTATATTATATAATTATACAATATTTTGTATTTAAGCATTAAGTGAATTCTTCTTTCAATATTACTTTAATTTCTGTTTTTAATACTTAAATTTCTGTTCCCATAATTAAAATATTGATTTTAATTTTAAATTAAAAATTTTATCCATAAGCCTAAATCGCAATGCTTAGAAATCACATCTACATCGGTGAGGCAAAACATTATGACCACCTACCCAATATGATGTTGGTCCTCCACGTGCAGCCAAAACAGCTCGTACAAGAATTCTAAATGTGTCTTGTGGTATCTGGTACCAACACGTAACCAGCAGATCCTTTACTCCTGTAAGGTCCGTGGTTGAGCCGCTGCCGATCGGAGTTGATCTTACAACACAAACCACAATTGCTCGATGGGATTGATGTCTGGGGAATTTGGAGGCTAGGGCAATACCTGGAAACCTTCCTCGTGTTCCGCGAACCAGTCTCGAACAATCCGAGCGGTGTGGCATGGTGCATTATCCTTCTGAAAGACGGCACCGCCAGAGGGGAAGACCGTTGCCATGAAAGGGTGTACCTGGTCAGCAATGATGTTTAGGTAACGTGTAGTTAGGTTCAAACGGCACCAGAGATTCCCCAATTTCTGCGTTGTTTACTTTGTGTGGTGATACAGTTTGCTCAAAATGGAAAGTAGAATGCAATGTGCTATCATCGGCAAAACTATGGATAGGATTTCCAGTTAATGAAAGAAGGTCATTAATATACAAGAGGAAAAGAGTGGGAGGAAAGAACTGAACCTTGGAGGACACCGGTATTAGTGGAGAAGTTAGAAGACAGAGAGCCATTTACCATCACCCTCAGTGAGCGATCAGAGAGAAAACTGGTTAACCAATTACTAAAAACAGTTGGCAAACCATAAGATGGAAGCGTGTTTAGAAGACCTTTATGCCAAACACGATCAAAAGCCTTTGAGATGTCAAGAGCAACTACCTGTGTTTCACCGATCCTTCCCATTGAATTAGTCCATAAATGGGTAACATAAGCCAGAATATCACCAGTGGATCGACACTGACGGAATCCATACTGGCGATCGTTGATCAGACGGAAGGTTTCTAGGTAGTTTAAGAGATGGCGGTTAATTTTTTTTTGGTAGTTTTTGGCGCATCGGGTTCTGTGGCCATAATGCACCTCCCAAGGTTTTTGCAGTACTTTGATCCAAGCCCGAGGCGGGATTCGAACCCGCGAACTTTGGGTTGCCAGGTAGCCACTTTACCCACCCAGCTAGCCCAGTTGGCGGGGGTTAATTGATTTCTCCATTACTTTAGAAAGAGTAGAAGTAATTGCAATGGGACGATAATTGGATGGGAGGGATTTGTCACCCTTTTTAGGAACTGGCTGGATATGAGCAAATTTCCAAGCAGAAGGAAATACACCTTTAGAATAAGAAAGTGAAAAAAGCGGCAAAGAATAGGAGTAAGTTCATGAGCACAGGTTTTGAGAACAAGTGGAGAAATACCATCAGGACCTCGAGCTTTCTTAGCATCAAGATTCATCAAAATCCTTCTGATATCCTTTTGACGGAAGACCACAGGAGGCATTGAATGGAGCGTGTTAGGAATGGTGGGAGGTGTTTTACCAAGATCATTAATACATGAGCTGGAAGAAAAATGGGATGCTAGCAGGTCAGCTTTATCCTTGGCTGAAGTGACAACAGACCCATCTTGTTTGGACAGAGGTGGGAGCAGAGCTGGGCAAAAGTTGCGGCCAATAGCTTTGGCAAGAGACCAAAATGCTCGGCTACCATTAGGGCAAGAAGCAAGTTTTCTACTCTTAGCCTGTTCAAACTCTAGTTTGGACTGATTAATAACTGCTTTACAATTGTTGCGAACTTTGATGAAGGCAGAAAATGAAACTGAAGAATTCGAAACAAGCCAATTACGATATGTAACATTCTTCTCTTGAACAGCCTTAGCACATTTATTGGAAAACCAAGGTTTAGATAAAGGACGAGATTTTAAAGTGGAGTGTGGGATAAATGATTCCATTCCTGCAAGAATAATTTCACTGACACGATCTGAGCAAACGTTGACATCAGAACTTTTGAAACAGTAATCCGACCAAGGAAAAGAAGAAAAGAAGTCTCGCAGGTCATCCCATTTTGCATTCTTGTAATGCCAAACAACACGAGGTTGGGAATAGCCATGAGATAAAGGTTCCATTGGAGAAGAGACAATCACCAAGTTGTGATCAGAAGTGCCTAAAGGACCTGTCACTTCGACCGTGTACTTAGAAGGGTTGTTTGTGAGAAAAAGATCAAGTGTATTGGCTGTATGATTAGGATTGTCTGGAATTCTTGTAGGTAAATTAACAATCTGTGCTAGGTCATTGATAATTGCAAAAGCCTCAGCATCTCGACCTGCTGGGTCAGTGTGACTAGAAAACGGAAGCCAGCTGGAGTTGTGAACATTAAAATCACCAAGGAAAATTACCTCACTGTTAGGAAAGTTGGACTGGAGAAAGTCAAGTTGAAAGGAGAAGAAGTCAAAGAGCTCCAAGTGATTAGTGGAGTTGGGAGAACGGTAGAGACAACAGATGAATTTGACACAATGAGGTAAAGAGATTTTAAGCCAGAGATCATCAAAGAGAGGAGATTCCAAATTTCCAAGTCTCTGACAGGGAATATCAGAACGGATATATGCACAAGTACCACCTTTGAGGCGAAAGGAATCATACAACAAATAATTTGGGCATCTGAGATGAGCAGTAGTTGAATCAACCGATAACTGAGATTCTGTCAGAAAAAGTACATGGGGTTTGGCAGACTGCAAGTGGAAATGGACATCGTTGAGATTAGAATTGAGACCACGTATATTTGTGAAATGAATTAGGAAGTGCTTGGGAGGTTTAGATCTTTTCGCAGATAAGTTTGCTCTATTATTTTGATAATTCATGGTGTATTCAATAGTAAGAAAAAGTGGGTGGGACATGCTGTATGAAGTAATGAAATTTTTGGATAGGGCGTGCACGTGGTAAGAATATACCCAGATCCTTGACATAACGTGGCCTCGACAATGCTCCCCGCATACACACTACTCGGACTCCCTCCATACACACTACTCGGACTCCCTCCAATCACTATCTGGCAGAGTAGAGGTAGCAAGATTATACACTAGCTGATCCGGAAGCCTTCTAGAGAGTTACCAATAGGTTCGGTCCGGTGTACTAACTAGCGTCCAGCCTGCGAACACCGTTTTAGAGCTGTACCCTCGAAATGTAAGGAATATTGGATCTCGCCACGACATTCATCATAACCTCAAAAGTCATCAATCATACTGCATGATGGAAGAGATAGGGAAAGGTTGATCAGAACTTTGCTCTAGAGACTAAACATGGGTTCCACCACTTCAAGCCTCCAATAAGCAAAGCGGTGGTATTTCACCGGTTGATGAATCATCTACCACCAGTACTGCTTGGTAACATAGAGGGGCGGCGTTCCTCCATGTGGTGTGGGCACCACACCTCGACCCCTGCTTACGTTGGTTCACACCGGGTGGTCACCCACCATATACTTGTGCATGGTGGTTATACCCAGGATTACTAACAGTCCCACCATCGTGAAGGTGCAAGCAGAGGATTTGGCTGTCACAGACCATCCGGACTTCGCCGAAATTGGGTTCACTTGACTTGTGTGTCACCCGAATATCAGTTCCATCAGCGTTTTAGACTCCCAAGTAGCAAGTACAGCTTGTCTGGCATATCTGAGAGAATGTCTGTGACAACCTCAAGGACCAACAACAACATACTACTTCATTAGTATGTAACCGTTTTTGCACATATATGAAATAATATTGTAAATCTGAAGCAAATTTCCTGAAACCTTTTCTAATTATATACATGAAGATAGCCGCATATATTAAGAAATACTCTTTGAATAGATCAAATAGGTCACATGCTCTCAATGTTTCAAGTAAGGAATGGAGACATACAAGGAAAAAAAAAGGTAAACTGCAGCCATTATCAATCCACCGCAGGATGGAAGCCTCCTCAAAGTGCAGATTGACAGACGGACTGTATTTTACAGTCAAGGGCTTGAACCCCAGTTTACAGAGGGTGTGCTATGCACTCTTCTGACCACTGGGCTACGGAGGCGAAAGAATAGCTTTTAACATGTAAGGCAGGGTACATAAGTCAGAAGCTTTTGACTTATATTCCTGATAATAGTATAAATGTTGTACATATATATTGTACACACTTAGCATTAGTAGAGGCATACGATGCAAGAAAGCAAGCTTATTCAGCATCAGCCGAAACCCCCCCCCATTTCACACCTCCATTCATTCGAAATGCCTGTTCAGCTCAGCCTTAAATTTATTTCGGCTCTCAACTTCCACAACAAGAGATAGAAGTCTGTTCCACCCAGTAGCGTAGCTACCCTTTTTCGGGCCCGGAGGCAAAGAACATGTTCGGGCCCCTACTTAATTAATGAAAATTGCAAAACAGGAGACAGCTAAAGACGCCAGCTATAAAATCGTATAATTTTTAAAGAGCCCGGAGGCAATTGCCTTGCCTGCCTACATGGTAGCTACACCACTGGTTCCACCAATCAGCTACCCGCTAGCTAAAAGCAGATTTCTGCAATTGTCTTATCTCAATTTGAATCTATGCCTCCTCAGGTTCTTAATCTGAGCAAGAGGAAGAATCCCAATGAGCATTCAGCTTACTCAACGCATTCAAGGGCTTATACTTGTTTAGTGATAACAAAAAGTACAAAACAGTGACATTTTGTTTATGCAAAATCCCTGGCATTACAATGCCGTGAAGGGATTTGTATAGCTTCTCTTTCCACAATAAAGATTATACACACACTGGCCTAAAAAAAAAAAAAAAAAAAATCAACATTTGTATTGACATTCACTAACAGCGGAAATGCGAATAAATGGAAAGAAAACTGATGTGAGAAAGGCATAAATATTATCACTTTTTATAAATATATCTTTCGGTATTAAATATGAAAAGCAGAATTTTGATTGCAAAGTATACCTTGGAAATCGATCAACTGAGATAAGCTAATATAAACCACGGAAGTATTCTCAGTAATACAGGATAAGGCGTTGCCACCTTCCTTTTGGATTATTGCGGAAGCAAGATTTTTGTTTGCTTCCTGAGTTAAATTTGTCCTTGAACCAAGAGCCTTTCATTAACGACATATGGTAGTATTAGTGGCAAATGTGAAAGCAAATTGACAGTATCAGCCCCTTCTCCACCCCAAAATCCATATGGGAGTTCGGAACAAAAGTGCTAGTTCAATCGCAACATACGTAATACAAACGTGGACAGATAGTTCTTTGAATGAAGCATAACAGTTGGGAGAACTCGTTAACAAGAAAGCCAAGTGTAATAAAACTGCCCTTCACACTGTTGCATTTTATTTTATTTTTTTATTTATTTATTCCATCTTTTCTATAAGGAGGACTTTTTTTTAAATTACCTAATGCACCAATAGGTGCGAGGGTACTATGTTACTGTACTTAGTTTTAAAAGACAGTTGCTTTGAGTGAGATGAATGCAACCGTCCTATAAAAGCCCTTTATTGGGGTCGGGAGTAAGACAAAATGTTGCCAATCGTATAATTTTTAAGGAAATAACACCCGCCTGCGTGTCCGCATGAATTTTATGAGTTGTAATTAATGAAAATAGATGATAATGGTTACTAATGATAATAGTTGATGTTATTGAGTGGTAGGATATGGACCAACATCTTCAAGCGCTAAGCTGCCGACGAAGGGTGTTAGTTAAAGTATAATATAAAAGAAATTTTAATGCCATAATATCAAGTATTCATTGCGCAGGATATTAATCTGGAAGAATTAAGGAAAGAGAATGTATAAGAAAGTTGTGTTTAACGACACAAGGGCTACTAAGGCCAATTTGTGTCTGTTCATAGTTTATTTATATGTAGCTTATAATATATATATATATTTGCTATAATCGCATATAGCGAATTGTTTATTTGCTACATGCAATTATATAGCAAATAAACAATTTTTCATAACCAAGGACTAGGATGAACTTCAATGAAATAGGAAAAAAAAGTAAGGTATACTAGATCATATAATGGTAAATGGCTAGGAAGAAAGTAAGGTATAAGGCAGCGGTTCCCTACCGGTAGTTTGCGAAAGTGTTGTGGTACGTGTTCAGACTGCTTTGAGAGAAAGAGCAGGAATTATGGAAGCCAATTCAGAAGAACAGTGCCCATGGAAGTATCTATAGAAAAGTATTTGAGACAGAGTTCACAGATTCTGTTAGAAATTAGACATTAATTAACCTAACTGCCCTCTTTTGAATGGAATGTAGAAGCCTGGGAGAGGTTTTGGGGGTACCACCCCAGATGTGGGAACAATATTCCATGGTAGGGTGGATTTGCGATTTGTACAAAGTGAACAGCTGTTTGGAAGAAAAGTAACGCCGAGAGCAAAAGAGAAAACCAAGTTTTTTGGATGCAGAGAAGCAATATTTGTAATGTGCTTGTGCCAAGAGAGATTAGAAATCAGCATGATCCCCAAGATCTTGCCTAGAAATCGCAGTGTCATCGAAGATAAACAGCAGCAGAAGAATCCTTTTTGCGAGATAAGACAGGACTGACTTTTAGAAGGATTAAAATTAAGTTATCATTGCCCCACTGAAGAATCACCTGGAGATCGGCATTTAAGGAAATGGTACTGTATATTCGAAAAGCCTTTGAAATGTCAAGAGCAATGGCTTCAGTTTCACCAAACTTTTCAATTGAATTTGTTCATAGACAGGTAACATAAGCCACTGAACGGAATCTATGCTGGCAATCGTTGATCAGATGAAAGATTTCCAGATAGTTTAAGAGATGGCGGTTAATTGATTTCTCCATTACTTTAGAAAGAGTAGAAGTAATCGCAAATGGGACGATAATTGGATCGAAGGAATTTGTCACCCTTTTTAGGAACTGGCTGGGTATGAGCAAATTTCCAAGCAGAAAAACACCTCTGAAATAAGAAAGTGAAAAAAGACGACACAAAACACAGGTTTTGAAAACAAGTAAAGAAATGCCACCAGGACCTGGACCTTTCTTAGCATCAGATTCATCAAAATCTTTCTGACATCCTTTGGATGGAAGACCACAGGAGACATTGAATGGGGGTGTACTGGGAATGGTTTGAGGTGATTTACCAATATCATCAGGACATACATGAGTTGGAAATAAAATAGGTTGCTAGCAGGTCAATTTTATCTTTAGCTGATGTGGTGACAGAATCATCTGGTTTTGACAAAAGTGGGAAGGAATGGGCAAAAATTGGGGCCAATAGCTTTGGCCAGAGACCAAAAAGCTCCACTACCACTTGGACTCGCCAACCCTGATTTTCTCCTGGTGGGGCATGGGCATGCCCCTTTTATTGGGGTCGTCTTCTCCATCGATCCCATTTCTTCTGTCTTTCTCCCCCCAATCTTCAGTCTCCTCTCCATCATATACCCCACAGATCAAAATTTAATAGTTACAAATTAAGTTCGCTCACATTTCGGTCTTTCAATCTAGCGATCAACACACGCAAACATGTTTTTTTTTTTTTTTTGTTACGTCCAAGTCACTGAAATCAGAGGAAACTAGGTGGCAGGACCTGCCAGAGTAAACTACAACTACTGGGTACCTGGTCTGCTTCCACGGGGCAAAGTGTGGGCAACGTCAGGCCTCAGCAGGGGTCTGGCGGCTAAATGGCCAGAAGAACAACGGTACACGACATCACACACCTCAAGATCCATTTACTTTTAAATCTCTGGCCTTTACAGTGAACTGTATCACACCACAATGTAAACTGCACAGAGATGGGGGAAACCCCTGGTGCCGTTTGACCCTAAACACTTTACTACCACTTGGACAAGCAAGTTTCCTACTCATAGCCTGTTCGAAATCTAGTTCGGACTGATTAATAAATGATTTACAAAATATAAATAATACTTAGTAATTTTTATTATTACACCATGTCACTTATAAAAAGAGGACAGTGACAATACCACTGTGCTAACGCGCAGACTAGGCTTAGTGGTTCGTTTTAAAAATACACCGGTGTACAAAACTTAAGGACAAACACTATTTCTAAAGGTTACAACCACAATCTTTACTTAAGGTACTTTTTACTGATGAGAATAGATTCAGTCTCAGCAGCGATTCTGGACGGCAGCTAATCTGGCGAGAGGTTGGCACACGGTATCATCTCGCAAAGATCACTGAAAGGGATCGATATGGCAGTCGAGGTTTTCTCGTCTGGGGGGCGTTATCTTGGATGGATGTACAGAACTACAGATACTGGAAGGTACTACTGTCAACTACCCCCTGGCTACAGTAGTGCTCCAGCACTACAGGTACTCGCTGGAACACTTCCTTTGGACCTGGAGGTCGTTTGCACAGATCTGCTATACTTGCTATCCAGGGGAGTGGCAGCCACACATCTGGACTACACAACTGACCCAGCAAACAATCTAAAAACTAAAAAAGCTAGATTACAGAACCACCTGCTAAGATTATGGCAGAGAAGATGGATGGAGACCACCAAGGGCGAGATAACCAGAAGATATCTACCAGACCTCCAGAAAATCTACCCAAAACAGCCGACCTGGTACTTCCCAGGGTAACAAGACACGGACCCTACAATGAGAAGCTGCACGGATTCAGACTCACTGAGGACCCCAACTGTACGTGTGGGAAGACAGAAGCAAGCTGGAATCACATAGTGTACGAGTGCCCACAATATGAAGACCTCAGAGGGGTACTTATAACAAAAATAAGATACCTACCAAAAGGATCGGAATACCATTTCATAGATACTGAGGATGAATATAGAGCATTATCCCAGTTTGCAAAAGACCTCTTCGTCAGGAGGACAATCACCACCTACAATGACTGACATCAAGTACTACTATTGAGACACCAGCCAACACAATGTAAAGGCTGAAACTAAAGATAAGGGACACAAGCACAAGGACGGAGCTTGCCCCATGAGTAAAAGAAACTTGAAAACAGAAATAGCTGCCAATAGCCACATGGTGATCTGAAGAGGACACTCTAGCCCCCCTTTACCTTTATACCTACTCCCTTGGGGAGAGGAGGGACATTTTCGTCCTTCCTTCTCTCCACCCTATATCTTCTACTCTGGTGGGACATGGGCATGTCCCACTGAAAACTGGGGCTACCTACTCTATTGGCCCCATATTTCTGTCTTTCTCCCCCCCAGCCTTCTGCCCCTCCTACACACCAAAAACTTAACGTCTATATAACCTTACGCCCATAACTTGGCCTAGCAAAACTAAGCGATTCTACCCCTACGTCGACGCGTTTTTTCCTTTTCTTTAGGTCCTAGCTGCCGAAATTTCAGGAAATTAAGCGACAGGACCTGCCTGAGTGAAACAGACTACTGGGTTCCTTGTCTGCCTCCACGGGGCGTAAGTGGGGCAACATTGGGCCTCAGCGACTAAATGACACGGTACAAGGCATCACACACATACAAAGTCCATACACTTAAATCTCTGGCTTTTCCAGTCAACTGGTTCACCCACAATATAAACTACGCGGAGAACCCCTGGTGCCATTTGACCCTAAACACACTTTACCCCCTGGCTAAAGGCAAATTTCGGCACATCTGTTCTTCAACTGTCTTTCCTCAATTTGAATGTGCCCCCTCAGGTTCTTAATCTGAGCAAGAATCCCATCAGCATTCAGCTTGCTCAAGCCATTCAGGGCCTTATATACCTCAATCAGATCACCTCACAGGTGCCTACTCTTCAGGCACTGCAATTTGCAGAACTTAAGCCTTTCTTGGTAAGATCACCCCTTTGCTCCCTTCACAAATCTTGTTGCATTTGTACTCATTCTCACAACTCTACATCTTTCCTAAAATGAGACCTCCAGACCTGTACACACACACACACAGTACTCTGGGTGTGGCCCGACATTGCCTTGTATAATGGGATAATCACCTCCCTATATATCATTGACAAGACTCCATGACCTGACTTGGCAATCTGTCTACACTGCTCAGCAAACCATATTGGACTGCACAATTACCCCCATGTCTTTATCACCTTCCACTTCTGAGTACACAGTTGGTACATTTCTCTTCAGTAATTGCTACCCATATGCAATACTTTGCATTTGTCAATGTATAATTTCAGTTGCCAGTTCTCAGCCCATTTGCTCAACTTATCTAGATGCAGTTGGAGTAGCATACTGTCTTTATTGTCATTAACAACCTTTGTATCATCTGCAAACTTGGACATTAAACCTGATATGCATTCATCAGTATCATTGATAAATATACAAAACGAGCCCAATACTGAACCCTAGGGAACTCCACTAATAAATTTGTCCACAAAGAGCAGTGTCCATTGATTACCACACTATCATCTCCCACCCAAACATCCCTTTATCAATTGTAGCAACTTACCCTTAATGCCATCTCTCTCCAATTTGTACAGTGCTCTTTGACGTGCAACAGTATCAAAAGCTTTCCTGAAATCAGACAAAACCTCCCTTTACCAAGCGCATGCTGTGGTTTAACTATTACTGCACTCTTACCTAGATGATCCTACAATGCTGCTTTAAACAGTGATTCGATTATTTACCCCAGAACACAAGTTAAACTAACAGATCTATAGTTACCTGTCACCTTTTGAACCCCCCTTTGTGATTTGGTGATACATTTGCACACCTTCAGTCAGTGGGACCTCTTTTGAGTCCAAGGAAGCTCTCATAATTATGGTTAAGGGTTTGCTTACTTCCTTTGCTGTCTCCTTTAATATAAATAGATAGAGCCCATCCACCCCAGGTGCATTTTTATGTTTAACTTCAACAATTTCTCCTCCACTTTGCTGTTATTAAAAATTAACTTAGCTGCCTGTGTTTGATAAACTTCTGACACTCCCCTCACTGAATAACTCGTGTGAATGTAGATGCAAAATACTCATTCAGTTTATCAGCTACCTGAAAATTGTCATCAATAGTCAACCCATCTATGTGAAGTGGTCCAATCTGATTCATCCCTTTCCTTCTAGACTTTACATAACTCTGCTGTCATTTCTTTGCATCCTTTGCCAAGAATTTCTCGTAATCTGCCTTCGCCTGCCTAATCTCCTTTGTGACTTGATACTTTATATGCATCCCATACATTTTTCTTCTTTGCCATGAGCCTCATTAGTTCATCTGACATCCATTTAGGCATAAACCTTGAACTGTATTTATTGTTATTTGGTTTTTAGGAGCATTAACAACTAAGGCCATATTGCTCTGGGAACATGTGGTGGTCATTCCCTGACCTTTCTGCATCCTCCATATTTGGTGGTGACGGGCTCGAACCCCACTGTATTTCTTAGTTGGAATGTAAAGACTAATAGCCTCCAAAATTAAGTCCCTGAAGGCTTCCCATTTAGAACTCAACTTTGGTAACATGTTGATTCCAATGTACAGAATTTAAAAACTGTCTGAGACCCCTGTAGTCACCTTTACGAAAGCAATAGCTCTTCCCTTTAGCCTTGATGGTAGTTCCCACAACAGTACATTGTCATCACTGTTTCCCAGTGTATCTTTATCTGTAAATTCTTAATGCAGGAATAATCACTGCTGATAATCAGATCAACAGCATTACTCCCTCTGGTTGCCTCTCAAACATGTTGCTGTAGAAAAGTCATCCAATAAATCCACAAAACTCTAGTATGCAAGTGACCAACCCACAAGTTCCAGTCAATATCTGAAGTTAAAATCCCTGAAGACATTCTGATTTACTGGTCCACTATTTCTCTGCACAATTGCTCATTATACTCATCAGGCCTATAATACACACCTACTCTCATTTTTCCTTTCCCAGTGCTTATGTCACACCAAACAGACTCAACATTGCATTGTCCACCAACATCAATTGAATGCACTTCCTTAGATTTTGTTTCTTAACAGCATAACACATCCTCCCTTCCTGTCTTGTCTATCTTTTCTGTGCACATTGTACTCCCCAAATTCCAATTCTGCACTGCTTATGTCTGTGACACCACATCTCTGATGTCCCAAGAATAGTTGCCTTTGATATCTTGACTAACACTTACAGATCAGTAAATTTATTAACTATACTCCTAGCTTTGGTGTACATGCATCTGTTTCTACTCTTAGTTACCCTAACACAGTCCATGTATTTATTTGTTCCACTCTGACTCCTAGCAGTCCTGGAAATCTCCATTGCCTTGCTTTCCAGCTGCTGCTCATTTTAATAGAAGAATTATTCTGAGCAAGAGAAAGAATCATATAATCATTGAGCATGCTGAAACCATTCAAGGCCTTATACACTTCGATCAGATCACCTTGCAGGTGCCTAGTCCCCAGGCACTAACTTGCATAACAAGCATTTTTTCATAAGAGTAGTCCTTTGTAACATTCACTAACCTTGTTGTCCTTCTCCGTACTCATCCCAGCAGCTCTACATCCTTCTTAAAATGAGACCTCCAGACCTGTTTACAGTACTCAAGGTTTGGCCTGACCATTACCTTATACAAGGTGATAATCACCTCCCTGTCCCTGCCAGAAAAATTCCTGTATATCATTAACAAGACACCATGAGCTATTTTTGCAGACCGTCTGCACTGCTCAGAAAACTTCATATTTGACTGCACAATTACCCTCCTTTTCGTTCTTTACCGCCATCAGGGTAGTACCACACAGTTGATATGTTACTTTTGGGGTTACTGTTTCCCATATGCGGTACTTTGCATTTGCCAATGTTAAACTCAAATTGCCACTTCTCATCCCATCTGCTCAACCTTTCTAGATTCTGGTTGCAGTAGCGCGCTATTAACAACCCTGCTAGCTAACCTTCGTATTGCCTGCAAACTTAAACATTAAGCTGATATACCATCAATAAATACAGAAAATAACACCGAACCCTGGGGGATCCACTAATAACATTAGCCCACGAAGAGCAGTGTCTATTGATTACCATTGTGTTCTCCCACTGAACCATCTTTGTCCACACCAGCAATTTGCCTCCAATGCCACACTGCTCCAATTTGTGCAGCAGTATCAAAAGCCTGTCTAAGATCGATATATATGATAAAGTTTTCCTTGCATCCAGTTCCTTTCTGACCACATCATAGTATCCAATCAAATTGGTCAGACAAAACTTCCATTTAACAAACTATATTGTGTCCAAACTATAACTGATATGTTTAGATGATCCTGCAGTGCTTCTTTAACCAATCCTTTATTAATTTCCCTGGAACAGAAGTTAAACTAACAGGTCTGTAATTACTTGTCATCCTTTGATCCTGCTTTGTGAATTTGTATCAACATTTGCACAACTCCAGTCCATGGGTACCTCCCCTGAGTCCACGAAAGCTCTCATAATTATGGGTAAGGGTTTGCTTACTTTCTTTGCTGTCTCCTTTAATATAACTGGATAGATCTCATCCACCTGAGGTGCTTTTACGTTTATCTTCAACAATTTCTCTTCCACCTAGCTATCAGTTATTAACTCATCCAGCTCACTGCTAGAGTTTAATCCATCTCTGACATTCATCTTCCTGAATAATTGCTCATGTGTGAATGTAGATGCAAAATACTCATTTAATTTGTTAGCTACCTGAGCAGGATCATCAACAGTTGAACCATCGATATCAAGTGGACCAATCTGATTCATTCTCTTCCTTCTAGAGTTTACATAAGAACTCTTTGCTGTTTTTCTTTGCATCCTTTGCCAAAGATCTCTCGTAATCTGCCCAACCTCCTTTGTGACTTGGTTACAGACCAGCTTATATCTGTCATCGGCTTCGGTGTCAACTGTTAATTTATGTATCCCATGAGTTTTTCTTCTTTGCCACATGTCACTTTAGTTCATCTGACATCCATTTAGGTGTAAACCTTGAACAATATTTCTTAGTTGGTATTGTTTTTTTGATAGTTGTTGGTGCATCGGCTTCTGTGGCCATAATGCACCGCCCAAGGTTTTTGCAGTAATTTGATCCAAGCCCGAGGCGGGATTCGAACCTGCGACCTTTGGGTTGCCAGGCAGGCACTTTACCTACCCGGCTAGCCTGGTCGGCCTTAGTTGGTATGAAAAGCCTAGTAGCTTCCAAGATTAATTCTTTGAATGCTTCCCATTTTGAATTTGCTGTTGGTTCCACTGTAAAGCATTTATAAACTGTCTCAGACCACTGTAGTCACCTTTACGAAAGCAAAAACCCTTCCCTTTACGCCTGATGGTAGTTACCTCTGACTAAATCCCACTTCAGCACACTGATCACTGCCACCCAGTGGTTATCTTATCTGCTTACTTCTTAATGCATGAAGAATCACTACTGATAATCACATGAAGAGTATTACTCCCTTAATTTGCCTCCCAAAATGTGCTGCTGGAGAAAACAATCTTCTAATAAATCCACAAAAGCATTGCAGTGCACAAGCAACCAACCCACAAATTCCAGTCAATATCTGGGAAATTAAAATCCCCCATTATAAGATACTGATTTAATGGCCCACTGTATTTCTCTGTCATTACGCCTATAACACAGTATCAATTTTGCTTTCCCAGTGTTTGTCACACCAATCTGACTCAAGTTGCCTGTGCTCTCATGTCGACTGGCTGTACTTCCTTGGATTTTGTTTCTTAACTAAAAACAAAACCCCTTCTCCCTTCCTGTACACACTGTACTCCCCAAATTCCATTTCTGCATTCCTTATATACAGTGTGGCACCACATCTCTGATATCCCAACAATATCTGCCTTTAATGTTTTGACCAACACCTCAAATTTATTTACAAAATTTGTAGAATTGGTGTACACACAAATACACTGGCATTAAAAGAAAGTGCATCACATAGGAATTTCACAATTCTAACCCTTTTTCACAATTGTATGTTATATTAATGACTAGCTTCACAAACAGAAATATAAAGAAAAGATATTAATAGTTAAGGCAAACTAAGTAATATTTGACAGGTGCTCTCAAAATATTCCAAAATGAGCATTTGCAACCTTTATATAATTGTAAACATAATTGTCATGTTTACAAAAACTTATACAAGTCTTTCTAAACATGACAATTATGGCTGAAATGTTATCAGAAGCCCTGAATTTGCTTTAGTTTATCATTTTAAATGGAAAACAGAATGAAAAGTTTGCCAGGTGCAAAACAAACTAATATTTAGTTGAATCCCATCTGACTGATAACAGCAGCACACCGTCGAGTTATTGACAAGATCAATTTCTGAAGATAATCAACTGATAGTTCGTGGTTCCAAACATGAATTATGGCTTCCTGAAGTTCACGAAGGGTCTTTGGTTTCTTTCTGGCAACTGCAGATTCCACACAATGCCAACAGTTCTCTATAGTATTCGAGTCTGGGCTGTTTCCTGGCCAGCTAAGAGTTGTAATGGACCCTTCTTCCATTTTTTACCTGTAACAAATGTAAACACATTACTGTCAACCTCTAATGCTGAAATGAAGCTAAAGTAAACTACAGAAACTCCTACTCACTTTTCGTCCAACGACAAAAAGTGTAAGTAATTTAGAGCAGATTTGTTCTGAAACATGGCAGTTACTTGGTATTGAAATGATCTCTAATGGTTGGCAGCAATCTGCCTTTTTTTTTTTTTATTTATACCCGGTTATCCATTGTCAATTACAGTACCTTTATAAACTGTAGGTGACCTAATCCACAATACACCCCCATATCATTTGGCTACTAGGTAATTTCACTGTAGACACCATAGTCTGGAAGGTGTTCTTCTCTAAGTCTACGGCAAATCGGTTCCTTTTTTTTTTCCTATCAACAGAACCACTATTCTTGAGTTTGGAAAGAAAAACTACTCACTGTCAACTGATGACACTAAGCAATACGATGGGAAGAACATCTTTCCTCACATAAAGCAACAATAGCACTCATTCTTCATGGCATCAATTGCATGTAACTCACCATCCTAACACATGAAAGGAATGACTGCAATTCTAGCAGAGCATGTTTATACTGCTGAAAGTAAAAGCTGACGCAATCTGTAAGAAATATTGCCATATACTTACGTTATTCGGACAATTACAATTTTAAGGGGTAATGCACTTTCTTTGAACACCAGTGTATACATGCACCTGTTCCTATTCTTAACTGCTCCCAGCAGTCTCTGCAATCCCCCACACCATGTTTTCCAGGCTGCTGCTCATTGCAATAGAAGCAGTGTAAGAATCACTTTCACCTATGCCAGTGACTACTGTTGTTAGACATCTATTAGTCCATATATCCCCCAAGCTAGTTTTCCAACCCACCTAACACAGCCTTGATAGCATCAGCAAATTGATGTCTTCATTCTAATATTATTCTCCTTCATTTCAGTATTGTGCATTACACTTTAGTAATTTTTTGTCATATTCCATTTTACAGACAACTTGAGTAGTCTGTCCAACTGTCTAATAAAGTTGAGACTTTAGGATCTCCACATTTTTTTTTTCTATTTTAGTTGACATCCAGTGTTTTTTTTTTTATACTTTTTAAGAATTAGACTGATCACATCCTGAATATTTGTTGCTTTCCACATTATGTCTAGAAACTTTACTTTTTCTAGACATTCATAACTTATTGTCTTTTCTCTTCATTTATTGTAATAAAAAGACTAAGTGAGAGAGAAGCAGAAAGTACAAACTTAGTAACACTGAAATTTTAGATTTATGGAAAAAAAATTTGAGCCTAAAGGCAACCTGGGGTTGATGCATATACCCAGTAATTTTGAGGCTAGCAGTAAGAATGCACTGAACCACTGAGGTTGTCACTACACTCAGTTATTATTTTGGATTGGAGAAGTGCAAACGTTCTGGCAATAAGTTTTACCACAAACCACTAAGGGTGAAGTGGGTAAACCATTAAAGGTCAGTCTAACTTAGGAGAGAGAAAATCATGCAATAAGGAATGCACTTCACGATCACTTAGACAGAAACAGAATTCTAAAGGAAACAGCATTGTTTTGTAATGGAAAAATGTTTAAATAACCTGGTTAGCTATTTTGACAGTCGCTCATTAGCTAAATGCAAGAAATAATTTCAACATTGTTTACTTAAATTTCAACAAAGTATTTGACTCAGTCCCAAATAAGAGGTTACTGCATAAGCTATAGCATGTTGTGATTAATAGTTATTCTTCAGACTGGGTTGAGGTAAGAAGTGTGGTTCCCAAGGATCAGGTACTGGGACCACTTGTTTCCCATATTCTATTGGAATGAGCAGCAGCCTAGAGGGCAAATTTCTGGGGATTTCAAGAACTGCTGGGAGTCATCATGGAAAAGTAAATACATGGGCCATGTTAGGGTTTGTTTGTTATTAGGAGCATTAGCAACTAAGGCCATACTGCTCCGGGAATATACGGTGGTCATTTCCTGACCTTTCCGCATCCTCCGTATTTGGTGGTGACTGGCTCGAACCCCGGTTTAATCAAGAAGCGTGTGCTACGCACTGCTGCTCCTTCCCACCTGGCTACGGAGGCGCCCCATGTTAGGGTAACTAAGAGTAAGAACAGGTGCATGTATACTTGCACATACATCAATTCTAAAAGTATAGTAAATAACTTGAATTTGAAATGCTGGTCAAGACATCAAAGGTAGATTGTTTGTTATTTGGTTTTTTTAGGAGCATTAGCAACTAAGGCCATATTGCTCCGGGAATATGCAGTGGTCATTCCCTGACCTTTCCGCATCCTCCGTATTTGGTGGTGACGGGCTCAAACCCCAGTCTAGTCAAGAAGCGTGTGCACTGCTGCCCCTTCCCACCTGGCTACGAAGGCGCCTCTCAAAGGTAGATACTGTTGGGATATCAGAGACATGGTCTACACAGATATAAGCAGTACAGAATTGGAATTTGGGGAATAAAATGTGTACAGAAAGGACAAACAGGGAGAGGTTATGCCGTTAGTTAAGAAACAATCTAAGTGCATCCAGTTGACATTGATGAACAGTGCAATGTCGAGTCAGTTTGGTGTGACATAACTGGGAAACGGAAAATGAGGACTGTGCTATAGGCCTAATGACTCTGATGAGCACAATGAACAATTGTGAAGAGAAATAGTTGACCAGTAAATCAGAAAAGTCTTGTAATGGGGATTTTAACTTTCCAGATATTGACTGGAACTTGTGGGTTGGTCACTCACACAGTAGCAAGACTTTTGTGGATTTATTGGATGACTGTTTTCTACATCAACATGTTTGAGGGGCAACCAGAGAAGAGTAATACTCTTGCTCTTGATCTGATTATCAGTAGCGATTCTTCATGCATTAAGAATCTTCAGATAAAGGAACCACTAGGTGGCAGTGATTACAGTGTGCTGAAGTGGGATTTAGTCAAAGAGGTAACTACCATCAAGGGTAAAGGGAGGGTTTTTGCTTTTGTAAAGGTGACTACGGTGGTCTCAGTGTGGTATGGTTGTTTATTGGCACATTAGCTGCTATGGCTATAGTGTGCCTATTTGTAGGAATATCAGAAAATAATCAAGAATGAAGCAGTTCAATTTCATTTCAGTTCTGAAACCTATTCAGTGAAAGATTATACACTCTGATTTGTTTCAAAATGTAGAAAGTTCATTAATATTTGCTTCCTCTCCAATGATATGATGTAATGTCAATGGTTCTTGAAGATTAGCCAGATTTTGAAGTACTGTATTGAAGTATGATGTTGTTGATAGTGTGAACAGTCAATCAAAATATGTTTAACTGTTAGATGTTCTGAGCAGTGTGAACACTGAGCAGGCGGTCTCAGACAGTTTTTAAATTCTACACAGTACGATCAACTTATGTTGAAAACCATGAATTCCAAATGGAAAGCCTTCAATGAATTAATCTTGGAAGCTATTAGGCTTTTCATACCGATAAAAATTACTGTTCCAGATTTAGACCTAAACAGATGTCTAATGAGACTCGTGGCAGAGAAGAAAAATGCATGGGAAACAAATTATCAGGTGACTTTTTTTTTGATTTTTGATTTGGTAGTTGTTGGCGCATCGGCTTCTGTGGCCATATTGCACCTCCCAAGGTTTTTGCAGTACTTTGATCCAAGCCCGAGGCGGGAATCGAACCCGCGACCTTTGGGTTGCCGGGCAGGTACTTTACCCACTCGGCTAGCCCGGTCGGCTTATCAGGTGACACAGAAGCCTATGTTAGATATAAGCTAGTCTGTAATCTAGTCACAAAGGATGTTAGGCAAGCAAAGGCTGATTACGAGAAACCCTTGGCAAAGGATGCAAAGTTCTTCACTTATGTGAACTCTAGAAGGACGGGAATGAATCAGGTTGATCCACTTGATAATGATGGTTCGACTGTTGATGATCCTGCTCAGATAGCTGACAAACTGTATTAGTATTTTGCATCTACATTCACGTGAGGAATTCTGTAAGGAAGGGGAGAACAGAAGCTTACTAAACTATAACAGGGAGCTAAATGAACTTGTAATAATGAAGAGCAAAGTGGAAGAGAAATTGTTGAAGTTCAACATAAAAAAAAAAGGCACCTGGGACATATGGAATCTATCCAGTTATATTGAAGGAGGAAGCAAGGGGAGTAAGCAAACCTGCAACCATAAATATGAGAGCAACCTTAGATTCACAAGAGGTCCCATGGAGATGTGAAAATGTATCCCCTATTCACAAAGGGTGACAAATAATTATAGATCTGTTAGTTTAACTTCTGTTCCGGGTAAAATAATGGAGTCACTGGTTAAAAAAGCATTGCAGGATCATCTAGACAAGACTTTAGTAATAGTTCAGACACATCATGGGTTTGTTAATGGGAGATAGTGTCTGACAAATTTGATTGGATACTATGACGTGGTCACAAAGGAACTGGATGCAAAAAATAATTTTGATATCATAATTGGATTTGAGGAAAGCTTTAACTGTTGCACATGGAAAACTACTATACAAATTGGAGTGGTATGGCATTAAGGGCAAGTTGCTACCATGGATAAAGGGATAATTGAGTGGGTAATGACAGAGGGTGGTAATAAATAGATACTGGTCTTTGTGAACTAATGTTAATAGTGTAGTTGCCAGTGTTTGGTGCTGGGCCCATTGTTGTTTTGTGTATTTATCAATGATATTTAAGAATGCATATCATGCTTAATATCCAAGTTTGAAGATGATACAAAGGTTGTCAGGGTTGTTAACAACAGTAAAGACTGTATGCTACTGCAATAGGATCTTGAAATGTTAGGCAGATGGGCTGAGAAGTGGCAACTTAAGTTGAACATTGACAAATGCAAAGTACTGCATATGGGTAGCAGTAACCCAAGAGAAACGTACCAACTGTGTGGTACTACACTTAGAGAAGTGGAGAATGAAAAATACCGTGAGGTAACTGTGCAGTGGGATATGACATTCTCTGAGCAGGGCAGATGGACTGCCAGAGCAAATCATGGCGTCTTGTCAATGATATACAGGAATTTTGCTAGCAGAGACAAGGTAATTATCCCTCTGTATAAAGCAATTGTCAGGCCTTAAGTACTGCATACAGGTTTGGAGGCCTCATTTTAGGAAGGATGAGGAGTTGCTAGAAAATTCATACAAAGGGCAACAAGATTGGTCAGAGGAACAAAGGATGCTCTTATCAAGAAAGGCTTAAATTCTGCAAGTTGCAGCATATGGAGACTAAGCACCTGCAAGATGATCTTGATTGAGGTGTATAAGGCCTTGATTGGTTTGAGCACATTGGATAAATTGCACACTGGATCTAGCTTATGTTTAAAATTAAAAAAAAAAAAATTGCTACTGATGTAGTAAATGTGTTCAATGACACAAGCTCAAGCCTTCACATTAATTGAAAATAGTACTTAAATTTTTTTCCCTCTTGTTTAATACTGATTGCAACCTGTCCATCAGTGAATCAATATGAAGATAAGGAAAATAATTACATTCCCAATGACTAGTAGATAGTTACTAATGTGGCCGAATCAGAATCATTATCAAGAGAATCAAGGTTA
This sequence comes from Mastigoproctus giganteus, assembly GCF_048544385.1. Taxonomy (NCBI): domain Eukaryota; kingdom Metazoa; phylum Arthropoda; class Arachnida; order Uropygi; family Thelyphonidae; genus Mastigoproctus; species Mastigoproctus giganteus. The sequence goes on along the minus strand of NC_143586.1, from coordinate 163,991,285 downwards.
TACTGAAGTGGTTGTGGGATATATAATTATTGTGGTGGTATATAATAACTTTCCAAATTTAAGTGGTATGTTAACAAAAAGATTGAGAGCCCCTTGTGAAATGTATTTGCTTCTCTTTCCATTTCTGCAGCAGGTAAAAATTAATCATGTGTAACATTTTATTAAAATGTTATTTTTCTGTATAATACATGCAAATAAGTACAATTTTGTGCACAATGGCACTAAATAATAACCTTCAATAATTCACAAAGGAAAAATATTCATAGATACAATAGACCGGAATAATAATAAAAAAAAAATGCTATCATGATACATTATAGAATGAAATAAGGTATGTTACAGGGTGCTGCAATTTTAAGTTCTGGGGTCTACCTTGTTTATTTTTAGGTTAAGGAGATTTGTCATGCAGATCCATTTTTATCATATATGTTCTGAGATGCTTTAATATTAAAACTGGACTAAATATTACTCTTTCAATCACAAAAAATAAAGGAAATCTACCTGTGATTCATTTTTACTCTTTTGTTACCAACCATATTGGTGATAGCTGAATAAGGGTGATTACTTTTAAATTTTGGGGTAGATTTCTTTTATTGAATAAGTCATGCTATGGAAAATTCATGCCAAATTTAACATTACATAGCACAATGTGACAAAAAAAAAAAGTCTAAATGGCAAACCTTCTGAATCTAAATAATTAAGATAGATTAAACTTTAGACTGCATCCCCATATGTCAATGAAAACATTAAAAATTCACATGATGTTAAATTATCACAGAAAGCTTTTTTAACTTTTCACTTAACTACTCAATATTCTTTATGTTCAAAAATGCAAATTTGACAATATCAACTTACGTAAGCATTTTACCTTCAGTAAAAATGCTCACTACAGTCCATTCAGCCTGACTTTATTCTTTAGTGAAGGCCATTAATTACTCTTAAAAATGGTAAAAAAAATTTAACACAAAAAAGCAAAAGAATGAAATGAAGACATAAATAGCACCATCCACTTTAGCTTATAAATAAAGACCAATGGTATTCAGAATAGAACAGACAAGTACTTTACATGTGTACTAGTCAGGTTTAGAATCAAGGACTGAAAAATACATTTTTATACTGGAGTAAATTTAGTGCATATTTTCAATTTATTTAAATTATATTAAATATTTTACTTTTATGACAAAGAAGCAAATAAAAATGGTAAGGAAAAAGTATTTACTATTGGTAGTAAACACTTTCCCTCAATGCAATAACTTATGTCCAAGACGTTCCAGGACTGATATACTGTAAAATTTTTTATTATCAATTATTGATAGATATTCATGTAATTTCTATCATGCATATGTTAAGTTATTCAAGTTCGATACCTCCCAACAAATATTTGAAAATTTCTGTCACAACACATACAGCATGCTTTCCTAGTATCTTCATGCTGCCTAGTTTTGATCAGTATTATTCTGATGTTGTAAAGAGATAGAAAAGCAATCAGTGAATAGGGAACAGTAAATCTGAAAACCTGTTGCAAGGACTTAATTTTATCACGTTTTCGAGATAGTCATTTTTTTTCAATGGAAGGGAATATGCTGAAGATATATCCTTTTTTATATCCTGAGTCAAAATTCAGTTTTGACTGAGGATATAGAAAAAAAAGAAAATCATACTCATACGCAAAGCTGTTTCTACACAGTCTGATACCAGAACAAAAGGAAATGATTAGTGAGGATAGGTCCCATATGCACAACTTTCAAACAGGGATTTCACTTTCAACTTATGAACACTAAGTTTTTTCAAGAAAGAATATAGGATTTCCATCCACTCTTGGCTTGCTTTTCATTTGAAAGGTCATTGTAAGCAAAAACTTACACCTATAGTAGTACTGGAAATAGTGAAGTTTGTAGAATATCAACACTATAATATAACCAAGTTTTTGGTAAAAAGATACACTGTTACCTCATTCATCATATTCACTGGTTTTGTCACTACCAGAATTTTCTATTTTTCATGGGTAAAGGCTATCACTATGAGTGACCTATGAAAGTCTCTCACTATGAGTGACATTCCACATATTCAAGTAACTATGACAGAATGAACAAACAATATTCTCAAAAATGACTACCATACTTTTCTAACCTCCTGTAATGTTGGCAACAATGAACTGATGCAGAGAGAGATTACTACATGGAAAAAATATTTGTTTTTGTTTTTCTTAGTTAGTCCATGAACATTTGGGACAAAGGTTGTATAACAACTTTTCAGAATAACTGCAATAAATATAATTTGAATAAGTACTTCATACAGTTCACACCTTTCTTTTGAGGGACCTCAATTAAATGGACTTTGGAAATAATAGAAGCATCCACATGAACCAGTCTTTTTGTCCATAAAGGATCTGGCAACAACTACCTCTGTATGAAGGTATAGTGAATGCTGGTTAATGTTATTACTGGTTATTGTTATCAGTCACTTATTAAAATCGAAAATGAAAATCCAAAACCATCTATATTATAATGTATGTAAATTCTGCTTTATATGCTTTACTACCTTTTGTTATAATTTTTCATTTCAATTGGGAAAAATGTTTTCCCAAACACCTAAAATTGTGTATAGTTAAATTTGTGAAATATTTACAACCCTGACCACTACAAAAAATATTTATGAACTTATTCCTTGTATGAAAGTGATAACTTTTAACTTCTAATTTCTGCCACATCTCTATATCCTTCAGGAAAAGCAGGATAGCACCCGTATTATTGTTGTTATTTGGTTTTTAGGAGCATTAGCAACTAAGGCCATATTGCTCGGGGGATATGCGGTGGCCATTACCTGACCTTTCCGCATCCTCCGTATTTGAAGAGCACTCGTAAATAAAAGCAAGTGAACAATCAAGAATGATGCTTTTGGGCTGTATGGTCGGGGAAAGGTGCAATCTAAGCCGCTATTGTAGTTTTACAACTAAATATGTAAACAAGTTACTGGTGTTTAATTACACTGTCCACACATTTGAATCCCCATACGTGATCTCAGAGTACATATGTTGAGAATTGAACAGCAGTTTTTTTTTCCCTCAGAATAGAAATGTTTGCAGAAACAGATTTAAATTTGAGTGAAAAGAACAAAATTCTAAGTGCTTATGTAGCACTTAAGTGTGGTCAGAGAAGACAATTAAATGGTGTTCCACAGCTTCTTTTGTGCAAACCTTTTAATAAAAACACACTAGTTAGGAGTGACTGAGAATAACAATCTGAGAATAACAAACTGAATAACAATCAAATCAGTGAAAAAGAAAAGAAAAAGATGTGGAAAGAAAGAACTTGTGGAAGAAGCACTTCCAAGATGGTTTACAAATGAAACAAAAAAAAATGCTTCTATCAGTAGAAATATCCTATGTGAAAAGGTAGGTGAAGGAATTTGCAAATAACCTCATGTAAACAATTCTAAGCAATTCGATGGGTGGCTAAGCAGGTGTGCAAAATACAACCTTGCATGTAAAACTTTATGGAGAGAAGTCAGACCGATATAGGTTCAGCCCAAAAATAGGTGAAAATGTCTTACTAATTTATTGGAAGAATTTAGTCCTAACAGTATTTTCAACACTGATGAAGAGTGTTTATTTTAGAGCAATGCCTGAGCATACTTTATTCAGAAATGAACAGTCAACAGCTGGATAAAAGCAGAAAGAGAGAGTGACTGTACTTCTTATGCACATTTTGACATGAAGAAAAAGGAAAAAGGGAAAAAAAAAAAAAGTTTATAATTGAGGAAAGTAAGCATCTTCAGAGGGACAAAAAAAAAAACCTCAATAAAAATTTGAGACATCTGTTTGCTTTTATATTCATCTGTCAAATTTTTGACTTTCTGAAGGAATGGAATAGAATTATTTCAAGTCAGTAAAAAAAAAATTACGCTTACCTTAGATAACAGTACAGCTCCTTTGAATGTGCAGTTAGATACAATTCAATGACAGATGGTGCTTGGGATTTAATTTCCAAACAATCAAACACTTTTCATAAGCTATATTTAGCAGGTGTTGTGAGATGCTGAAGAAAATTGTGCGGTAATTCATTTACTATTACACAATTTTGACAAGTGGATACAAATTGATGAAAATCTTCCAACAACAGGTGATCTGTTAGTGAAGGATACTATCAATGGAATTATGCCAGATAAAACTGACTGAGGAAAATAAATTCTAATAAAGAAAATAGAGGCCCAGAGTTATGTCAACAACCAGAGAAATTAGGAAATATTTGAAAGTGTTACAGAGTGCATTGAGGGGAAGGTGAAGACTACAAATTATTGTACAGGTTACAAGAAAGTATTGAAAACTAAACTGCTAAGGATTTAAAAACAACAAACATTGGAGAATTTTTTTTTTACTAAGTTGGTGTGTTTATATTGTAATTATAGTATGAACCAGAGCTGTGATGTCCTATATTGAGGTTAACTTCTCTTATTATTTTACAAGTATTGTAATTATGTATGCAGAATATCATATAACTTTACCATATAATAAAAAAAAAGATTAGCAAGAGGAACTTTTTATTTCATCAAAAACAACTCCCTTCATTTAATGTTATTTCTGTAATCCAAAATGTGATCACAAAAAGCAGCACCCACTACATTACCATTGGGCAAAAACATTTTCACAGTAAAGGGAGCTGGAATTTTCCTAACCATCACTTTCATCAGCCTGTTGAGCATGTTAGACAATGGTAGGGAGTAATCTGATTTTTCAGCAAGGATAGCTCAGAGCTATTCAGACTTTGAATACATTTTAGTCAGAATTTCCAGTGCCATTATATGAAATGGAACATCAATTGTGCTTCACACAGTTTTTTTGTGATTATAGCAACTTCAGCTATTTCACTTATTTCAAGTATAGACAATCAGATTCAGCAGACAGGTCTTTCTCCCATAAAGTCCATCAAGACGAGGTTTTACTGTAATGTAAAATTCTATTATGAATACAAAGAAAACTTGATTGACTGCTGTTCTTTTTTGATAGCAAGCTGCATGAAGTTCAATGATTAGTTTCCCTGAAATGTTTGAGAGATTCTTAGTTGTGGAATGTTCATATTTTAAAGTATGCTGAAATCAGCTTATAGTCATGTTATCAAAGTAGAGTGTTTAGAATTATATTATCTGTTACCTTCTTGTGCATTCCCATACAAGAACGTGATATGAATAAAAATGTATATTCAAGACTGAAAAAAAGGATTTCCATAAAGCACAGCCAGAAACATTTAAACACCATGAAAACTTAATCTTTAATAAATATAGAGAAAAATTAGCTAGACTTTTTTATGAAAACAAACAGAATTATCAAAATTATTTTTCACTACAAGCCAATTTAAATTTGTGCAATCCAAATATCAGTAATTAAAAATTGAGTTGCACAAAATTTGAATTACCCTATACTTGTATACAACAGCTATTCAAAATAAGTAGTCTAATGCATGTATAAGTATAGTGCGAAAGCATCAATAACATCAATTTGTAGTCTAATGCAGTATTCCACAAAGCATAAAAAAAAAAAAAAAAAAAACACCACACAGGTGCCCCCAAGGTCACCTGTTTTTTTTTTTTTGCTTGGCTTCCTGCTCATGCCATAGAGGCCAAATGAGTGAGCTTGAGATAGCTGTTATTTTCTCCCCCCCCATAGTACATTTAATCACACCTTTTTAAAGTCTAAAATGCATCATATGTATAAAATTATCTTCTGTGATCAGATCCTTACAAAATGCACTGGAAACCTTATATCAAAGCCTTCTCATATAAGAATAATAAAAAAAAAAGCTTAATATTACATTTACAAAATATAAAATAGTCTATGGTATTACTATAAACTATTTTCAATAAATTAGGATAAAAATCACATATCTTGCCAATTTTGAACAGAAAACTACCATTGTACTTTGCAGGATGTAAGGGCACACCAAGGAATAGATTCTTCTCAAACACTGATGCTCTTAGTTTTACTAAGATTTATATTTATAGGACTATTTATAGTCCTAGAAATTCATTTAATTTTATTATTTTGTAAATGAAATAATTTCTTAATTAAAATTAGATTAAATTAATTAATGACAACTCCATATTTTGTTTATTAACTAGTAATAAGAAATCTATATCTAGAACATTCAAAACACTCTTGCTTATTTAGAAGCCATTTCAGATTCAACTTTGGGAATCTTATCAATTCAAAGCAAAAATAAATACAACTGTATTCATACACAGATAAAAAAGAAAATGAAGTGGAAAGAGTCCCCCATTTATTTACAATCATGTTTATTTTAGCTGTGATTTTACAGAATCAAGGTGATAGAATTCTAATATGAAATCTTAAACAAGCAACTAGTTTAGTGCCTGTATTGCAGAACTAACAAATAATTTGTTGCATTTAAAATGTGGTGTTTAGATAAATACTTGAAATGAAAGTTTCAAATTTTGAAATGAAAGTGTCAAAAATGACACTTCATTGTGTCATGTTTGGAATATATAGAGTGGTGTATAAGTAAAAAAAAACATTTTGAATAATTACTGATGTAAATAAGTTATATGAAAAATAGTTTATTTTTTTTTTTTCTTTGTTTCAGAATAATTTGAACATAGGAAAAGTATCATGAACCTTATGATGAAGTAGAAGATTGAAACTGTAAAGTAGCACACAAATTATGAAAATGCTGCAAAAAAGTTCAATGCTAGTTCAAGATGTTTTTTTGGGCATAAACCCAAAATAAGACTATAATGCAAATTGTGAAGACATTTGATGTAATGGGAACAGTGCAATTTATCAAAACCTGATATATCTTGTATCTTAAAGAATCTGAAACTTGTAAGAGGATATCGAAAGAAGTCAAAAGGTTTCAAAGAAAGTGAAGTTTGGAACTTAAAATACCCAAAACAAGTTTAAACAGAACCATAAAGGAACTTAAATACAACTTATGTTACTAAAAGGTTTGAGCAAGGAAGATCCAAATAGAAGACTGGAATTTTTCTGAATGGTTTTCAGCCATGAGAGTTACCAACCCACTTGTTGACAGTGTTCTATAGATAAAGCCACATTTAAACTAAATGGAACTGTTAATTGCCATGATGCTTAACAACATCCATTTATTCTATAAATGGAAGTTAAGAGTGATTTACACAGGAGGTGATCTTGGCCCTTTCTGCTATGAGGAAACTGACAGAAGAAAGCTATCTGAGACTGCTAAAAGAAAAAAAAAAAAAGAAAAATCATTCCATTAATGAAGTCCGAAATCAATTTTCAGCATTGCTATTTTATGCTAGATGGTGCACCAGCTCACTATACAAAAACTGTCAGTGACTGTTTAGACAAAAAGTCCCCACGTTCCACTGAATGGCTACCAAGCTTCCCCAGATTTAACACTCTGTTATTTACTTTTTGTGGGATGCTTAAAGGATAAAGTATTTAGTAATAAGCACAGGTCTCTCTCCTGTTCTTACTACTATATACTTTGGAAGCTTCAGCAGCCAGTAGTTAAAGAATTTGAATACATTTCTGAGGAACTGTGCCTTGCTACATGTCACTCTGTAACCAAAAGACAGAATTTTCTGAAGACCATACTGAACAGATTTTTTTTGAAAATTAAAATAGTGTTATTTAGTCATATGTTTCATTATTTATGGAGCAGATTATATTCATTACAATGAAATAGCAGAGAAAACAATTGGCAAAAAACTTGCCAATGTTTTCTCTGCCATTTCTTCAGTGATTGTAACCTAGTTGTTATGCCAGCACAAAAATACCATGAATAAAATCATTGAAGTGGAGAAGAAAACACCTGTGAAATGAAGATTTTAAACTATAAGTAATAAAAATTCTAAACTTTACAAAAGGCAGAGTGCTTTAATTTCAAGTATTGATCAACATAACTTGTGCATTGCAAACTTTTCAACTGATGTATGCCATTGAAATAAAGATTTTGAAGTATTGCCATTCAAACATATTAGTGGAATTAGTGGTAATAATTTAATCTAATTTTAATTATTAATTCCTGTGTGGTCCCTTTCACTCAACAGATCATTTATTTCTGTACAAAAGAAATCAGTTTGATTAGGAAAAGCAAAGGAGTCTCTACACTATTATGGTTGATTTAACTGATACAACCAATTTTACATATGAAAAAAAAAAAAAAAAAAAAAATCTGGATTAGAATTTAAGAGGAACTCCCCGCTTAATACTAATACATGAAAAAAAAATTCATTCATGGAAAAATTGGTAAATGCTTAACAAAGTTCCAAATAGCCATATAAAACCAAAAAGTATATATATCAAAACCACACCAAGTTTTACTTCTGACTACCATATGCAGTGTTTTTCCTAATTTTCCTATTTCACCATGAAAAAATAAATGTCTTTTTGCTTGTGGCTGTCAAAAATAAATACCTTTGAGTTAAAAATTAGCATTTCTTAAATATGAACATTAAAAGATGTCCAAAGATGTTAGAGCAGTGTACATAACAAGTGCATCTCCTTAATAATGCTGCTTGCAGCTGTAACAAAGTTTCAGAATCATGCTAATCAAATCTATTTTTCTTTCCTTTCCTGGGAATCATTTCTTTCTGGAACATGATTATCAATTGCTTTCTGAAGCCACCATGAGAAGATATACCACAGCCATTCTGGTGTAAAGTAATACATTGCATACTGAAACAAAATTAGAGATTAATAAGTCAATTACTGCAGTAAACACTGGTAAACAAGAAAAAAATGAAATATTAGTTAAAATAAAATGTATTATTTTCATTCACAATCCTGTCTGATTATTAAAATCAGTGTTTCTGGCTTAACATCTTCAGTATGTTATAACATCCCTTTAGCATAGCAACATTTTCACTACAACTGTTTTCAAATTGAAGAATTGAATTTGTTAACACAAATTCAATGATTCATTAATTACATTTTTGAATATCAAATTGCTGTATACATACAGCTTTGTTACAGCAGTTTCTAAAGGATTTAGAACCTGCCTTCTGTTTTGATGAGCATCTCTGCAAAGCCAGTCAGGTGTGCTGTGTTACACGACTAGAAACTAACAACTAGCCATTAGCTAGCTCCCATCTTTTGGACCTTTTGCTACAACCTTAGGGTTGCAGTGTGAATGCTCAAATAAAGGAAAGGAGGAAGGCAAACAGGGCTATTTTAAAAATAGAAAAAATAAAAAATTAAAATAAAAAAGAAATTATTTAAAAAAATGAGGATAATTTTTTATAAGATGAGAGCATCCTTGGATTCAGGCAAGGTCCCACAGATTGCAAATGTATCTCCTATTCACAGGGGGGGGGGGGAGGTTCAAAGGCTGACATGAGTAATTACAGACCTGTTTTATCTTCTGTTCTGGAGAAAATTATGGAGTCATCATTTAAAGAAGCATTGCAGGATCATCTAGACAAGACCACAGTTATAGTTCAGATACAGCGTGGGTTTGTTAAGCAGAACTGGATACAAAAAATTATTTTGACATCATATGTCTGGATTTCAGGAGAGCTTTTGATACCATTGCACATGGATAAAAGGGTAGTTGAGTGGGAGAAGACAGTAGTAATCAATGGACACTGCTCTTCATGACTAATGTTATTAGTGGAGTCCAAGGGTTTGGGTGTTGGATCCATTTGTTGTCTGTATTTATCAATGATATTGCTGAAGGTACATCACGCTTAATGCCCAAGTTTGCAAATGGGTTGTTAATGACAGTAACGTTAATGACAGATCTAGAAAAGTTGGGCAGATGGGCTGAGAAGTGGCAACTTAATTTTAACATCGACAAATGCAAAGTATTGTATATTGGTAGCAGTAACCTCAGAGTAACCTACCAACTGTGTGGTACTACACTCAGAGTAGTGGAGAATGAGAAGGACCTGAGGGTAATTGTGCAGTCAGATATAAAGTTTTCTGGGCAGTGTAGACAAGCTGCCAGAGCAGCACATGGGGTTTTGTCAATGATATACACATGAATTTTGCTAGCAGAAATAAGGAGATGATTATCCCCTTGTATAAGGCAATGGTTAGGCCACACCTTGAATACAGCATACAGGACTGGAGGCCTCATTTTAGAAAGGATGTGGAGCTACTGGAATGAGTACAGAGAAGGGGGAAACAAGATTGGTGAGGGAAACAAAGAGGTTCTCTTACCAAGAAGGGGCTTAAGTTCGCAAATTGCAGTGGCTGGAGACTAGGCACCTGCAAGGTGATCTGATTGAGGTGTATAAAGCATTGAATGGGTTGAGCAAGCTCAATACTGATGGGATTCATGCTCAGATTGCGAACCTGAGGGGGCATAAATTCAAGTTGAATTTATGTAGAATAGATGTTTGTTGTTGTTTGTTTGTTTGTTATTTGGTTTTTAGGAGCATTAGCAACTAGGGCCATATTGCTCCGGGTATATGCGGTGGTCATTCCCTGACCTTTCCGCATCCTCGGTATTTGGTGGGCACGGGCTCGAACACCGGTCTAGATCAAGAAGCGTGTACTAAGCACTGCTGCTCCTGCCCACCTGGCTACGGAGGCACCAGAAGATGTGCAGAAATTTGCCTTTAGTCAGTAGGTAGTTGATTTCTGGAACAAACTTCCATTGGTCATTGTGGAAGTTGACAGCTTAAATAAATTCAAGGAAGAACTGTACAAACTTTGAGCAAATGGATGGGTGAAATGGAGTGTTTTTTGTTTTTTTTTTTAGCAGAGGCATATAATGCAAGAAAGCAAGCTTATACAGCATCGGCTGTATAAGCGTGCTTTCTTGCATAATATGCCTCTATGAATGCTAATGAAAAAGGAAGGACATAGCTTAGGGGGTAGAAATTGCATTTAATACTATGGGGTGACAGCCATAGTAGGTAGTAGGGTAGGCATTTCCTACTGGAGAAGGATTATAGGTCATGTGTTGGAGAAGTCACCAAGCTCTATGCATGCTGTCTGATAACATTACAGGGCCTGTTTAACAGAAGCTGTTATACAGACATAAGCAGAGTAACATTGCTTGCTGTATGAAAGTGCTCTGTTCTATGGTGAGTACACAGTGATGCAATAGAATTATTAGGTTACAATACAGGTAGAAGTATAGATGGATATATATAACATCCAATGACTTTTGCAAGAGACCAGAACATTCAACTACCATTTGGAGTGATTAATAACCCCTTTAAAAACTGTTGTGAACTTTAGTGTAGGCAGAAATGAAAATGGAGATTTGGACACAAGCCAATTGTTATACAGAATGCCATATACTCTTCTTTTTAACAGCCTTAGCACATTTATTGGAAAATACCTAAACCAAGGTAGATAAAGGACACCATTTCAGGGTGGAATGTGGAATGTGTAATAAATGATTTAGCCAGTAGGCAGCTGATTTCTGGAACAAACTTCCATTGGTTGTTGTGGAAGTTGACAGCTTAAATAAATTCAAGGAAAAACTGGACAAACTTTTGGAGCGAATGGATGGGTGAAAATTCCTATGAGAATAAATTCCCTTACACAAAGTGATCAAACAACGGGAAGATTTCAAACAGTAATCAAACCTTGGAAAAGGGAAAGAGCGAGAGAGAGTACTCCAAAAGAGACCATCACCAGGTTGTGATATGAGGTACCCAGAGGACCAACAAAGTGACTACATATTTTGGGACATTGCTAGAGAGAAAAGATCAGTGTTTGGTGTGTAGCAAGGGCTGTCTGGTTTTGGGTAGGCAAATGAACAAATTATGTGATCAAAAGAGCCTCAGCATCCAAGACCAGCCAAGTCCATGTAAATACAAAACTGAAGCCAGGTGCAAACATTAAAATCAATGAAAGTTGCCCTCACTGTTGGGAAAGTTAGACTAAAGAAAGGAAGTCTTTTTGAAATTAGAGTAGTCAGAAGAACGATAGAGGCAGCAGATGAATTTGATAGAATCAGGACGAGAGATGTTTAGCATTAGCATTAGTAGAGGCATTTGATGCAAGAAAGCAAGCTTATGCAGCATCAGCCAAAAAAAAAAAAAAAAACCCACTTCCACTTCACCCCTCTGTTCGTTCAAAATACCTGTCCAGCTGAGCCTTAAACTTATTTAGGCTATCAACCTCCACTAAAAGGGATGGAAGTCTGTTCCACCAACCAACCACCCGCTGGCTAAAGGCAAATTTCCGCACGTCTATCCTACATCTGTCTTTCCTCAATTTGAATTTATGCCCTCTCAGGTGATTATTCTGAGCTAGAGGAAAAATCCCATCAGCATTGAGCATGCTCAAACCATTCAAGGCTTTATACACCTCTATCAGATCACCTTGCTGGTGCCTAGTCTCCAGACACTGTAATTTGCAAAACTTAAGCCTTTCTTCGTAAGAGCACCCCTTTGTTCCATTCACTAATCTTGTTGCCCTTCTCTGTACTCGTTCCAGCAGCTCTACATCCTTCTTGAAATGAGGCCTCCAGACCTGTATACAGTACTCTAGGTGTGGCCTGACCATTGCCTTATACAAGGGAATAATCACCTCCTTATCCTTGCTGGAAAAATTCCTGTATATCATTGACAATACTCCATGAGCTACTCTTGCAACCCGTCTGCACTGCTCAGAGAACTTCATATCTGCCTGCACAACCACCCCCAAGTCCCTTTCATTCTCTACCACTGTCAGTGTAGTACCACAGAGTTGATACATTGCTCTGGGGTTGCTGTTTCCCATGTGTAGTACTTTACATTTGTCAATGTTAAACTTCATTTGCCACCTCTCAGCCCATCTGCTCAACCTTTCCAGATCCTGTTGCAGCAGCATAGTGTCAGTAGTGTCCTTGACAACCCTGCCAACCTTTGTATCGTCTGCAAACTTGGACATTAAGCTTGATATACCATCATCAATATCATTTATAAATACAGAAAACAATAATGGACCCAACACTGAGCCCTGAGGGACTCCACTAATAACATTAGTCCACGATGAGCAGTGTCCATTGATTACCACTCTCTGTCTTCTCCCCCTCAACCACCCCTTTATCCATAGCAGCAATTTGCCTCCAATGTCACACTGCTCCAATTTGTGTAGCAGTCTTCCATGTGCAACAGTATCAAAAGCCTTTCTAAGATCCAAGTATATAATATCAAAGCTATTCCCTGCATCCAGTTCTTTTGTGACTGCATCATAGTATCCAATCAGATTGGTCAGGCAAGACTTCCCCCTTAACAAAACCATGCTGTGTCCAAGCTATAACTGAAGTCTTGTCTAAATGATCCTGCAGTGCTTCTTTAACCAGTGCCTCCATTAATTTTCCTGGAACAGAAGTTAAGCTCACAGGTCTATAATTACTTGTGTCAGCCTTTGATCCTCCTTTGTTGAATTGAGGTCACATTTGCACATTTCCAGTCTATGGGTACCTCCCCCGAGTCCAAGGAAGCTCTCATAATTATGGCTAAGGGTTTGCTTACTTCCTTTGCTGCCTCCTTTAATATAACTGGATAGATCCCATCCACCCTGGGTGCCTTTCTTGTGTTTATCTTCAACAGTTTCTCCTCCACTTTACTCCCAGTTATTTCAAGATTCTGTAGCTTACTGCTCGAGTTGAATACACCTCTGGCATTCCCCTCGCTGAATAACTCCTCATGTGTGAATGTCGATGCAAAATATTCATTTAGTTTGTTAGCTACCTGAGCAGGATCATCAACAGTTGACCCATCAATATCAAGTGGACCAATCTGATTCATCCCTTTCCTTCTAGAGTTTACATAAGTAAAGAACTCTTTGCTGTTTTTCTTTGCATCCCTTGCCAAGGATTTCTCGTAATCTGCCTTCGCCTGCCTAATCTCCTTTGTAACTTGGTTGCATATCAACTTGTATCTATCATAGGCTTCTGTGTCATGTGTTAATTTGTAAGTATCCCATGCATTTTTCTTCTCTGCCATATGCCTCATTAGTTCATCTGACATCCATTTTGGCCTAAACCTTGAACAATATTTCTTAGTTGGTATGTAAAGCCTAGTAGCTTCCAAGATAAGTTAGCATTAGCATTAGCATTAGTAGAGGCATATGATGCAAGAAAGCAAGCTTATTCAGCATCAGCCAAAAAAAAAAGAAAAAAAAAAAAAAAAAAAACCAACCACTACTCCCATTTCACCCCTCAATTCGTTCGAAATACCTGTCCAGCTGAGCCTTAAATTTGTTTAGGCTATCAACTTCAACAACAAGCGATGGAAGTCTATTCCACAAACCAACTGCCCGCTGGCTAAAGGCGAATTTCCGCACATCTATCCGACATCCGTCCTTCCTCAATTTGAATTTATGCCCTCTCAGGTGATTATTCTGAGCAAGAGGAAGAATTCCATCGGCATTGAGCATGCTCAAGCCATTCAAAGCCTTGTACACCTCTATCAGATCACCTCGGCGATGCCTAGTCTCCAGGCTCTGTAATTTGCAAAACTTAAGCCTTTCTTCGTAAGAGCAACCCTTTGTTCCATTCACTAATCTTGTTGCCCTTCTCTGTACTCGTTCCAGCAGCTCTACATCCTTCTTGAAATGAGGCCTCCAGACCTGTATACAGTACTCAAGGTGTGGCCTGACCAATGCCTTATACAAGGGAATAATCACATCCCTGTCTCTGCTAGAAAAATTCCTGTATATCATTGACAAGACACCATGAGCTACTCTTGCAGCTCGTCTGCACTGCTCAGAGAACCTCATATCTGCCTGCACAATTACCCCCAGGTCCTTTTCATTCTCTACCACTGTCAGCGTAGTACCACAGAGTTGATACGTTGATCTGGGGTTACTGTTTCCCATATGTAGTACTTTACATTTGTCAATGTTAAACTTCATTTGCCACCTCTCAGCCCATCTGCTCAACCTTTCCAGATCCTGTTGCAGCAGCATAGTATCAGTAGTGTCCTTAACAACCCTGCCAACCTTTGTATCGTCTGCAAACTTGGACATTAAGCCTGATACACCATCATCAATATCATTTATAAATACAGAAAACAACAATGGACCCATCACTGAACCCTGAGGAACTCCACTAATAACATTAGTCCACGTTGAGCAGTGTCCATTGATTACCACTCTCTGTCTTCTGCCACTCAACCATCCCTTTATCCATAGCAGCAATTTGCCTCGAATGCCACACTTCTCCAATTTGTGCAGCAGTCTTCCATGCGCAACAGTATCAAAAGCCTTTCTAAGATCCAAATATATAATATCAAAGTTATTCCCTGCATCCAGTTCTTTTGTGACTACATCATAGTATCCAATCAAATTGGTCAGACAAGACCTGCCCTTAACAAACCCATGCTGTGTCTGAGCTATAACTGAATTCTTGTCCAGATGATCCTGCAGTGCTTCTTTAACCAGTGCCTCCATTAATTTTCCTGGAACCGAAGTTAAACTAACAGGTCTATAATTACTTGTGTCAGCCTTTGATCCTCCTTTGTGAATTGGGGTTACATTTGCACATCTCCAGTCCATGGGTACCTCCCCTGAGTCCAAAGAAGCTCTCATAATTATGGCTAGGGGTTTGCTTACTTCCTTTGCTGCCTCCTTTAATATAACTGGATAGATCCCATCCACCCCGGGTGCCTTTTTTATGTTTATCCTCAACAATTTCTCCTCCACTTTCCTCTCAGTTATTAGAAAATCATCTAGCTCACTGCCAATGTTTACTTCACCTACGACATTCCCCTTCCTGAATAACTCCTCATGTGTGAATGTAGATGCAAAATACTCGTTTAGATTGTTAGCCACCTGAGCTGGATCCTCAACTGTTGAACCATCAACATCCAGTGGACCAATCTGATTCATCCCTTTCCTTCTTGAGTTTAAATAGGTAAAGAACTCTTTTCTGTTTTTCTTTGCATCCTTTGCCAAGGATTTCTCATAATCTGCCTTTGCCTGCCTAATCTCCTTTGTGACTTGGTTACAGACCAACTTATATCTATCATAGGCTTCCACATCACCCATTAATTTGTATGTATCCCATGCATTTTTCTTCTCTGCCATATGTCTCATTAGTTCATCTGACAACCATTTAGGCCTGAACCTTGAACAATATTTCTTGGTTGGTATGTAAAGCCTGGTAGCTTCCAAGATTAGTTCCTTGAATGCTTCCCATTTTGAATTTGCTGTTGGTAACATCATCAGTTGGTCCCACTGTATAGAATTTAAATACTGTCTCAGACCATCATAGTCGCCTTTACGAAAGCAAAAACCCTTCCCTTTACCTCTGATGGTAGTTACCTCCTTGAGTAAATCCCACTTCAGCACACTGTGATCACTGCCACCCAGTGGTTCATTTATCTGCAGATTCCTAATGCATGAAGAATCACTACTGATAATCAGATCAAGAGTATTACTCCCTCTAGTTGCCTCCCGAACATGCTGGTGTAGAAAACAATCATCCAATAAATCCACAAAAGCCTTGCTAGTGTGTGAGTGACCAACCCACAAATTCCAGTCAATATCTGGGAAATTAAAATCCCCCATTATAAGACTCTCTGATTTACTGGCCCACTCTATTTCCCTGTACAGTATCTTATACTCATCAGAGTCATTAGGCCTATAGCACACTCCTACTCTCAATTTTGATTTACCTATGCTTATGTCACACCAAACTGACTCAACACTGCACTGTCCAGCGATGTCAACTGGCTTCACTTCCTTGGATTTTATGTGTTTTTTAACTAATAGCATAACCCCTCCTCCCTTCCTATCCTGTCTATCCTTTCTGTAGACGTTGTACTCCCCAAATTCCAGTTCTGCATTCCTTATATCTGTGTGACACCACGTCTCTGATATCCCAACAATATCTGCCTTTGATGTTTTGAGTAATACCTCAAATTCATCAAATTTATTTACTAAACTCCTAGCATTAGTGTACACGCAAGTATACATGCACCTGATTCTATTCTTAGCTACCCTAACACAACCCATGTGTTTACTTGTACCGCAATGACTTCCAGCAGTCTCTGAAATATCCTGCATCTTGTTTTTCAGGCTTCTGCTCATTCCAATAGAAGCAGTGCAAGAATCTCTTTCACCTCTGCCCGTGGCTACTGTTAATCCATTAGTCTTTGTCTCCCCCCAAGTTCTTTGAATGCTTCCCATTTTGAATTTGCTGTTGGTAACATCATCAGTTGGTCCCACTGTATAAAATTTAAAAACTGTCTCAGTCCATCGTAGTCGCCTTTACGGAAGCAATAACCCTTCCCTTTACCCCTAATGGTAGTTACCTCTTTGAATAAATCCCACTTCAGCACACTGATCACTGCCACCTAGTGGTTCATTTATCTGCAGATTCTTAATGCATGAAGAATCACTGCTGATAATCAAATCAAGAGTATTACTCCCTCTAGTTGCCTCCCGAACATGGTGATGTAGAAAACAACCATCCAATAAATCCACAAAAGCCCTGCTAGTGTGTGAGTGACCAGCCCCCAAATTCCAGTCAATATCTGGGAAATTAAAATCTCCCATTATAAGACTCTCTGATTTACTGGCCCACTATTTCCCTGTACAGTTTCTTATTATACTCATCAGAGTCATTAGGCCTATAGCACACTCCCACTCTCAATTTTGATCTCCCAATGCTTATGTCGCACCAAACTGACTCAACACTGCACTGTCCAGCGATGTCGACTGGCTTCACTTCCTTGGTTTTTTATGTGTTTCTTAACTAATAGCATAACCCCTCCCCCCTTCCTATCCTGTATCCTTTCTGTAGACGTTGTACTCCCCAAATTCCAGTTCTGCATCCCTTATATCTGTGTGACACCACGTGTGTCCATGTTAAGAGGAGATCACAAAAAGAGAAGATTCAGAATTAATTAGTCTGACAAGGAATATCTGAGAACACATCATTCAGATATCTGCAAAATGAATAAGGAAGATTTGAAATAGCATACCCTGATTATTGTCATTAATCACTATGCTGACCTTTGTGTCATCAGCAAACTAAGATATCAAACTTAATAATAAAAAAAAGAAACATATCAAAAGGTGGTTACTCTTTGTCCAGTACTGGAAGGTGACTCCGCAGGGGTACAAGATGTAGGATGTCTTTTTCTATATAACCCAAAAGCAAGTGCAATTTCTTTTCAAAAAAAGAAAAACCACAACCTGTTTGGCAACAGTGTTGATAATGTGTCCGTTATAACAAGTCTGAAAACTGAAGTAGTAAGGGTATTAAAAGGAGACTGAACACTTGGGTAATAACACTGTCCTTTTCATCTTATTAGTTTGTGTCATGTTATAATCAGTCACTGGGAATTATTAACAGAATAGTTGTGCTACCTGATAGCTTTGCGGTAGAAGTTTTCAGGATACCAAATTGTATGTAAAAATATGTGTTGCTGAGTTATTTATTACTGTTATTTTCAAGGTCACAGTCATCCTACCAAGTCAGCCATTTTCATGAGATAAAACTACTACAGCAGTTCCACCTGCTTGTTCAGTGGGATTAGAAATTCAGCATAAATTGTGTAAAATTATTAAATTGAGACATCACCATTGTATAAGAGCTACCACTTCTATATAGCTGCGTAAGGCTTGGCAGATCAGCAGCTTAAATCCCTAGCTAGGATAGATGGTGAAGGTTGACATCAGGAAGGGCATCCGGTTCTAAAAACTATGCCAAAACAAAAGGTGATTGATGGAAAGTAGATGTGTCAGGGCTACCGAACAAATAACGGGTCCAGTTAAAGAAGTTAGTTCGGCTAGAGATAGAGTTGAAAAGTGTTAGAAAGGAACATTGGGACGATGAATGAAAAGAGCAGAGAGATTGGATTTGATGTGCTGACCCCATATGAACGTGGGAAGAAGGCGGAGACAAAGAAAGAGTTTGTGTCATGAAAAGGGAGCTACATGCATTCCTAGGAAGGTGAATGAATACTTGGTAGACATTTATTACTATCTAGAGACAAGTGCTGAAAGGAAAGAAAGATAAACTATTTCAACTGATGTATGCCATTGAAATAAAGATTTTGAAGTATGTGTAACATGTTTGTTGCTGACATGGAAGTTATCTTTGGTTGAATGTGTAACCAGATTGGTAGAACAATGGCAACCTTTGACAAGTCTGTTTAAAGAAGAGGTTAGAAGTGGGAAAAGTTTGACTGCTGTTGGAAGTTTTAGTGTTAGAAGTAACGAGTTCCCCTGTTAGTACTGTGTGTCCATCTCTCTGGATATTAATTCTCTTCACCCATCACCCCTTGATTTTTCATTTCTTCTGTTTTCTCTTCGTCAGATAAATTTACAAGGCTTTCAAAGCTTTTATCGATCACAAATGGAGACATTGTCCTAATATCTGATCTCCGGCATCATGTACGAGAAGAGTGTCAGCACTTTATGATATGAGACAAGCTGCTGTCCGAGGGCAATCAGACTCCTGTCTGATTGAGGATGTTCTTTATCTTGGCATTAAGCCAGCCCAGACCAATGTGAGGAATTTATTTTTTTTTTTTGTTCATTACTTTTACATTTTTTTTTTAAATAATGAAAGTGTGTGTATTCCAAAACTACAATAAAGACCGACTCTCTCTCTCTCTCTCTCTCTCTCTCTCTCTCTCTCTCTCTCTCTCTCTCTCTCTCTCTCTCTCTCTCGGCAAGTCCTTTTATGTACCTTTTTCTTTTGCTTTGGTATTTCACAAATTGTCTGCATGTTGACTAGATGGGAGAACTTTTCTTTTAAGCATATCATAAGTTGCACCTTGTAATCGACTCATACACAAAACTCCAAGTTCATTTTCTAACTACACCAAAGCTTGCAATAATTGTAAAGCAGTTATTAATAAGTTCAAACTAGATTTAAAACAGGTTAAGAGTAGAAAACTTGCTTCCTGTTCAAATGGTAGTTGGGCATTCTCGTCTCTTGCCAAAGCTATTGGCCGCAACTTTTGCCCATTTGTTCCCACCTCTGTCAAAACCAGATGGTTCTATTGCCACTTGAGCCAAAGATAAAGTTGGCCTCCCAAGTATTATATTGTTCTTCCAATTTGTGTATTTACAATCTTGGTAAACCACCTCCCACCATTTCCAGTACACTCCATTCAATGCCACCTGTCAAAAGGATTCTGAACTCTTGATGCTAAGAAAGCTCCAGGTCCTGATGGTATTTCTTCACTCGTTCTTAAAACCTGTGCTCCTGAACTTACTCCCCTGTTCTGTGTCACCTTTATCACTTTCTTATTCCAAAGGTGGTTTTTCCCTTCTGCTTGGAAATTTGTGCATATACAGCCAGTTCCTTAAAAGGATGACAAATCCTTCCCATTGCACTCACTTCTATTCTTTCTAAAGAAATGGAGAAATCAATTATTCACCAACTCATAAAACTATCTAGAAACCTTCTATCTGATCAATGTTGTTGTTTGGTTTTTAGGATCTGATCAATGATCACCAGTACGGATTCAGTCAGTGTCGATCCACTGGTGATATTTTGGCTTATGTTACCCATCTATTGGAAATCTTCCAATGGAAAAGTTTGGTGAAACAAGCTGTTGCTCTTGACATTTCAAAAGGTTTGATCATGTTTAGCATAAAGATCTTTTAAATAAGTTTCCATCTTAAGGTTTGCCAACTGTTTTTTTGTAATAATTGGGTATCCAGTTTTCTCTCTGACCACTCACTATGGGTAATGGTAGAGGGCTGTCTAATTTCTTCATTAATGTGGTATTCCCCAAGGTTCAGTTCTTTCTCCCACTCTTTTCCACTTGTATATCAATTACCCTCTTCCATTCACCAGAAATCCTATTTATAGTTTTGCTGATGATAGCACATTGCATTCCACCTTCCAGTTTGAGAAGCCTTGCTCTGCACAAAGAGCTTTAACTACTCCAATATCCGCCAGCAATTCCTTAAATTGTAATCTCCAAATAATTTTTCAGTGAGTTAAAAATAACCTAGTAGATTTTAATCCTTCAAAAACTCAGTCCTGTCTTATATCTCTCAAAAAATTCTTCTGCTCCTATGCTTATCTTCGATGACACTTTCTAAGCAAGTTCATATATCTCTATTGGGGATTACCCCACCTTCTAATCTCTCTTGGCATAGGCACATTACAAATATTGCTTCCTCTGCATCTAAAAAAAGTGGCCTTTCTCTTTCACTCTCAGCATTACCTTTCTTCCAAACAGCTTCACTCTGTACAAATCGCAAACCTGTTCTACCATGGAATATTGTTCTTACATCTGGGGTGGTGCCCCAAAAACCTCTCTCAGGCTTCTGGATTCCATTCAAAAGAGGGCAGTTAGGTTAATTAATGATAGAGTCTATCCACACTGTCTCACAGACATTTTTGCTGCATGCCTTTTCTATAGATACTTCCATGGGCACTGTTCTTCTGAATTGGCTGGCTTCTATAATTCCCCCTCTTTCTTCTAAAGCAGTCTCAAGATGTGTTGTAACCAGTCAACATCCTTTTATTATCCAAGTTCAAACTCACAGAACCAACTTTTCTTCTTTCACATTTATTTGTTCAACTTCTGTTTTCTGGAACAGCCTTCATTCATACATATTTCCTGAAAATTACGATTTGCATAAGTTCAAGTCTAATGTCAACAAGTATCTTGTTATCTTCTCAACCCTCAACCCATGCATGGTACTAAGTACTATAGGTTCTAATACCTCCAATCCTTGGGGTTTTCATTAAAAGAAGACCTTGTATACATGAAAGATGTTTTTATTTTATGTGAAAACATCATTGGCGTGGAAGAGGTTAGCAAAATCCAAGCAAATAGCCTAATTATCTATTTGATTGTAGCCATTTGTCAAATAGTATGACATCACAATCCTGTGCAGTTACACTGCAACAATACAAATATTTGTCAATTTCTTTTTTCTCTTGCATTTTTGTTACATTCCATTGTTAGGTGCCACTATAGACCAAGTGGCCATTGGGTTAGCTAGATTTAAAGAAGAACTTGGTTTCTTACCATTTGTTTTTGCCTTAAATATTCAACTGAATTTTACTACTGGTAAAGTATGGAGCTGTTTTATTAAAATACAATATACAGCTAAGTGACTAAAACTAGTATATTCACTATTAAGCCCACTGAATTGTTGTGAATTGTTCAGTCATGTAACAATCTGAATCATCATCTGTTAACGGTGATATTTATTACATGATGCATAAACAGATGAGGCCTATAGACATAAAAAGACCAAAAAGAATCTAAGAAATTAAATTGTCATTTAAAAATTTATGGCTAGTATTTATTTTATAAAAATTAACCAACCTGAATTCCATGAGACCAGTAACCTGTTGTTCGATTTGATACACCAATAGTTCTTATAGCACTTCTCACAAAAGTTTTTGCATTTGGCACTATGAAGCTTGGTTTCTGCAAAAAATTGCTAAATCTAACTAGTTTGGTGGCAATGTATGATGGAATTAGACTCTGAACTATAATGCCTTGGTCTTTATATTCGTACTCCAAAGCTCGGGAAAACCAATCGACAAATGCCTAAGTAAAAGAATTATTTCCTATATATTTATAGAGACTAATAGAAAAATGGCATTATTAAAATGTTACCTTACATATCAGATGCATTTATAAATAAATTAAGTATAATATATATGTTTAAATTATACTTAATATAAACACATTAAGTAAAATATAAACTATGTTTACTTTATTTAATATATTTATAATATGTTTCAATATATTATATCGTTTCAAATGTCTTTATGAATAACTAAATAAATAACCATTTATTTGTTGAGCCAGGCAAATACATAACTGACTGGAGACAGGTGGTATTGGCCAAGGAAAGAAAGGTTCACATCAGATTTGCAAAAATAAATAACAAAATGAGTCTTATTTACATCAAGAATCAAACACACACACACACACACACACACACACACACACACACTAGAAGACATGATGGCATTAATAGTTTCCTTGTGGTATTGGTAATCTACAGAGAATAAGAATATATCAATATTGATCTGCTGAGTAAGTATAAACAATGCACAAGGAATGAACTTTTTCAGCCTTTCCATATATGATAAAAGAAAGATGGGTTTTTACATATAGCAAAGAATGGTTGGAGACATGGACTTGTCTCAAAAGCCACATCTCACAGAGGAAAAAGAGCTTTAAGAAAGTTGATGTGAGAATGAAAAGTATTCTATTGAAGAGTACCCCAAGATCTTTATAAGAGAAGCAATTTAACTGGCTGAGACCCAATAAGGATAAAATTAAATGGAGGTTTTCTTTGAGAAAGAAAGGGCACACTAATCAGGATTAATATGAAGACCCAAAAGGCTGAAATAGTTGGTAACTACAGCATTATTAATAAGTGACTTGTTTTTCTGTGCCTCCTGAATTGAGATCAAGATAGCCCAGATTTTAAAATCATAAGCAGTAGAGGTGGGATTCCAGTGGATACTTCTTTAATTAGACAGGAATAATTAAACTATAACAAGAAGGGTTCCATGCAGGACAGATTCTTGTATGAAAAGAATCAAATTACCTTGTATACCATAAAATTTCTCCAACAGGTGCTGAAGCACTGATGCATAAACAGCATCAAATGCCAAGGATAAATCAAGATAAACTAGGTCAAATTGATTCTTGTGGTTAATAGCAAACACAAAGCAGCTATTAAAAGATTAGATGAAGATACTTCTTTCCATAGTGTGGAAGAAAGGGATGGTAGTATGTGAAGTTAGAAATGGCAGAACGGATCACAAACAATTTAAGCAGTGAGGAGGATACACAATAGGCTACTAGTCTTAAGAGTTTAAGACTTTAAGGAATGAGAAAGATAGATAATAAATGACAATAGGATGAAGATAAAAATTTTCCAGTACAATATCAGTTAAATAGAGAGACATTCTCAAATGCAAATTCTGGCAAGCTTAATAACAAAGCTTGGGCTGTTGTCAGGCCTGGCAAAATTGGGGAAGGGGGGAGCAAGTTATTAATGGTTTTTGAAGTCCAAAGAGAATTCTGATAATATTCCCACAGAACAGGTTATAGGCAAAATTGAGAGATCAGAGGAGAGGAAGGGTCATCAAATCTGCATACACATTCAAGCCACCCATTTAAAGAGGTCTGGCAGACAAAAGTAATCAGTCAAAGAGAACAAAATCTTTTTACGTGAGGGAAGGTGGGATCCAAAGAATTTGGAAATTGTTTTTTTGGGAGAGAAGTTGCATGGGTCTGAGTATAGTGTCAAAAGTTAAGCTATTTGTAAGGTTAACCTTTGCTGTAACGAAGAGATGATAAAATAAAAATGTACTCATGGGGGACTTTGTTTTTTTCTAAAGCACTTCTGCTTAAAAACAACAACATCCAGTTTCCTATCCTACCAAAATTTGGAAATTAGTCCCTACTGATTAAAATACTATATTGCAGTATCATGATAAATGGAAATTAATCAATGCATTTATTTTACACCTTTCCTTTTATCAGTGCTAAATCAAATATGGTCTTGGAATTGCTGACTTCCTTATAAAGATAACCCTGTATAATACCTGCAAACTGAAAATCTGAAGACTTAATAGATTCAGTTTTAGCTGGAATGCTCCAGAAATGCCTGGCATTCCCAGACTTTTCTTCCAAATTAATGGAACTAATTAATACATGTCACACAGTGTAGCAAGAAAATTATGCATGAAATGTAATAAACCATATTTCACAGTTCTCTGCTATAGTTAAGTATTTACATTAATTTAATCCTTCTCCCTCATTCAGCTCAATTACATAGGACAAATATAACATCTGAATTTTGAATTCTGGCAACCACTGGGCCCCAGTATGCTTCAGTACAGTCACTTTCTATAGATATTACAAACATCTCTTGCAATTTACAATCATCATTGAAATAACGAACATATGCCATTAGAAGGGGCTTATTAGAAGTAACTGTGAATTCATCAATCTGAATAGAAAATTCTCATTTTTAGTTTGTCAATTATCTGCTCTTCAACGTTAACTGACATCTCATCAATTCGTCTTCGAATTGAATCACTGCTCAATGGCAATGCTTTTAAAATACTGGAAGGATTTTCACGCATCACTGTTGAAATTAGTCTCTAATGTAGGTTGTATAACAGTCTCAGCAACTGTGAGCGCTACCAGTTTTTTGCAATGATTTCTGCAATTTCATAAGATTGACAATCTTATACAAATGACAATCATTCCATTGTTATTTGTTTGTGTTCTTAAATAATGAAGTAACAGTGTTATGTTGCTTAAAATTCTGTTTTAAAATATTTGATGTTTACCAACTTTATCAGGATGTTTCCTTTTTAAGTGATCTAAAAGTCTATGATTTCATAGCCCCATTTGAAAAGGGGTCTAAAAATCGCACATAAGGCTGTTTGAGTCGAGTGGGCTTTCGACAAAACCATAAGCTAGATATTCATCCAGATACCATTGACACTTTCTATTCGGCACTTGACGACTGATGATGGGTTGAATAACCACAAAGAATTAAATAAAAAAATAAACTATTTTTATTTAACTCTCATAGCCCATGTCACTCACAAAAGCACTGTGGATCAAAAATAAAAACCCTCCACAACAAAACAATAAATCAATACTAATTGTCGGTTATAAAGTAGAAACAATAGACAAACATTTCCTCATCGCATCCAAGCCTCATATATATTGTTGTTGTTGTTATTGTGGTGTTTTCTGGCGCAAGAGCTACTTTGGCCATATTGCACCTTCCAAATTGAGTTACTTATGATAACTGCACGGTGGGCAGTGAGAAACGGTCATACATTTTTATTTGTTTTATATAGAAAAAGAATTCAGAGAGATTTGCTTCTTTACCTATTATGCTATTCAGAGAGAGAGGTTGCTGTAGATCTGAAATGAAACTAAAAGACATTCGTCGGGCCTTGCTGAACAAGTTACATTCAAGGAGTATATGTTTTACTGTAAGTGGTTGTGAGCAGAGTGCACACTGCGGAGGATCTTTCCTGTAAACAGATAGAGATGTGTGAGGTGAGTGTGACCTACACAAGTTCTGGCTAAGATTACTTCTTTTCTATTTTTACGAAGGCTAAAAGTCCATAATTGTGGTTCTGGTTTTATTTGAAATAGCTTATTTGTTTGGGTTTTCACAGAAGTGTCCATTGTTCCATAGATGTTCTCCGTATGTTATGTCTATAATCAGGATATGGGACTAGGTTATTTGTTGAGGATATGATGGAAGGATACTTAGCAGCACTATCTGCACATTTGTTTCCTGGAATACCACTGTGGCCAGGGATCCATGAAAAGATAAGTTTTCTGATGCTCATGAAGATGCATCAGCTTATGTTTTATGAGCTTTAATAAAGTATTTTTAGGTGGGGAAGTCCTTTTTAAAGCTAAAATAGCACTCTGTGAATCAGTATATATTATACTTTTATTTATTGACATTAGCAAGATGTTTTCCAGAGCAAGCTTAAGCATGGAGTTCAGCAGTGTGACTGCTGCATTCGGTCGGAAGTGAAATTGAGACAGTTGTATTAGGGAAGACTGCAGCTGCACCCATTCGACTGTCAGACTTCGAACCATCAGCATAGATCTTGGTAAAGTGGGGATACTTTTGTGAGTGAGCAATGTGTAGTTGTTGGATGTTAATTTCTGCTATAGAGCCTTTACCCCATTGCTCAAAGTATTCATCAGAAGAAAGTGTGAAGTTAGTCCACGGGGGGATCCAGATCTTTTTTTTCTCTGATGATAGTATCAAGCTGAATATTCCAGCTTTCTGTTAGATTCTGCAGTCTGATACCAGAAGGTAGAGTTGTTCTAGGTTTATTTGTATAATGAGTTTTCAATTGAGGATCATGCAACAGTGGCCAAACCGGATGAGTAGGCAGACTTAATTTTAGCTGAGTAGTTTATTAGCAACATCTTTCTTCTGATGCTAAGCAGAGGTTCGTGAGCCTCAACATAGACTTTGAACTGGTGATGTTCTATATGCACCTAGGGCTATCCTAAGAGAAGAATGTTGGATGGGTGCAAGACGGGCCAAGGTGCTCTTCCTAGCTGAGTCATAAACAGGTGCTCCGTAGTCTAACCGAGATCTAATTAGAGATTTATATAAGTGGAGCAAGGTATAACGATCGGCGCCCCAAGATGTACTGGAGATGACCCGGAGTATATTCATTTTCTTAGTGCAAGTGGTTCTTAGATACTTGATGTGCTCCTGGAAGTTTAACTTCTTATCAAAAATTAGCCCTACGAAGCGAATACTGTTCACAATTGGTAGTGGATGATCGGCCAAGTGCAGCTCGGGTTCAGGATGCATTGCACGCTTCGTGCAGAAATGTATAGCTGTAGATTTGTGGCTTGACAGTTTGTATCCATTTTGCGCAATCCATAATTCAATGTTATTAACAGATATTTGTAGATGCCTCTCAATATAGTTCATATTCTGGGAATGGCAGGATATGGTAAGATCATCTGCATAGAGATACGAGTCAACGGTATTTGGAATGCTGTTTGTGATGTTGTTTATTCGTATTGCAAACAGAGTGGCACTAAGAACAGAGCCTTGTGGGACTCCTTCTTGAATGTATGTTTGAGATAAAACCTGCTGGTACCTCACTTGGAAAGATCTGTGTTGAAGGAAGCTTTGAATAAAATATGGTGAATGGCCTCTCATATGAACAGAATGGAGATCTCTTAGGATACCGTAGGGCCATGTGGTATCAAAGGCCTTCTCTATATTAAGGCATATCACGACAAGATGTTGATTTCTGATGAATGCATTTCTTATGTTGGATTCAGCTTTGGTCATGAGGTCTAGGGAAGATCTATTGTTCTGAAAGCCAAACTGATTATTATTGATTATGTTTTCGGATTCGAGGTACCAGGTGAGTCGATGGTGAACCATTTTTTCCAGTCTTACTCAGGCAGCTGGTTAGAGAAATTGGTCTATAGTTGTTAGGAATCGAATGGTCTTTTCCAGGTTTAGGTATGGCTATTACATAAGAATATTGCCAGGAAGTAGGGAATATGTTCTGAGAATATTCTATTGTAAAAGTTTAGTAATGAAATTAGTGATTTCTGATTGGGGTGTTGAACCATTATATTGTAGATTCCATCAGGGCCAGGAGAGCTGTTTCTTGAGGTATATATAGATTATTTCAGTTCAGATATTGTGAGTGGTTGGTTATAGGTAAAAGGACATGCAGTTTTGAAGTTTAGTTTCCTTTTCTCAGCTTCAGCTTTGATTTTTTGCAAAGATGGTTGATATGCAGTTGAGGTGGACAATTCACAGAACACCGTTCCTAGGGCATTGGCAATTTCATCAACAGATGAGATCTCCTTCCCATTCCAATTAATAATAGGAGAAGGCAACTTATGATATTTACCATTTAGTTTCTTTATTTTTCCTGATTATTCAGGTATCAGTATCTTTGTTGATTGAGGAGGCAAATTTTATCCACGAGTCTTTTTTCGCCTTCCGCCGGATATAACGAGCTTTGGCTCTCAGTCTCTTGAAGTTAATAAGGTTGGCAGTGGTGGGATGTTTGCGGAAGGTGTTCCATGCTTTGTTTTTTTCTCTCTTTGCTTTATTACAATCATTATTTCACCAGTGATTGGTATACCAATGGTTTCTTATTTGAGACTGTGGGATGGCGGCTTTTGCTGCTGTTAGTATCTGCATTGTGATATGATCGGTGACAGTGTCAATAGCAGAAGACTATGGTGTCATCATCAAAAGATACAGGACTGGTAAATTTCTTCCAGTTTGCTTTGGAAAATTTCCATTTTGTTTGGAATGGGTGGTTTGAATACTACAGATCAGAGGATAGCGGTCACTATTTAGAGGATTGTCATGTACTGCCCACTCTATAGTTGGGAAGAGGATCGGAGAGCATATTGAGAGATCTATTGCACTGGTTGATCCAGTAGGAAAATGGATATATGTCGGTAAGCCATTATTCAATAGTGTCAAATTTTCTAGGTCAAGTAACATTTCAATGAGTTCACCACTTGAGACCAGAGATCCCCATAATGGATGATGCCCATTAAAATCTCCTAGTAAACAAATAGGAGGTGGTAATTGAGAAATTAGATTTAACAGTTGCTGAATTGTACATGATTGATTCGGCGGAAGATAAATTGAGGCTAGTGTCGGTGTGATACCGATTACTATACGGGTAGCAACAGCTTCTAATGGTGCTTGCAATGGAATGTGCCTGGAGGGGACTCCAGATTCCACTAGTATAGCTACTCCTCCATGGGGGGCTGTTAGTTTGAGATCGATCTTTTCTGAAGATATAGTTTTTGACTGAAACGGATATTTTTGTTAGATTTGTCTCTTGCAAGCATATGGCAGCAGGATTGTAACGGTTAATTAGTTCATAGATATCATCAATATTGCTGCGAAAACCTCTGCAATTCCATTGTATGATTTGTTCCATTATTTGGTTCTGTGAGCGGAAGAGGAGTCTGTTTGCTTTTTTGTGAGAGGCTTGTTTATATCTCTCGTGTTTTGATTTTTCTTTTCTTGAAAAATTTGGGCGTCTTGAGTCATTGCCTTCTTCCATATCATCATCTGCATGTATTTCAAGCAGATCTGAGTTGGTGGTATCATCGGTGTCCATGCTTGAGGGGTGAGATTGCTTCACCTCAACTGGATCTAATTTTTCCACTGCTTGACAATGGGGAAATCTCCGGGATGGAACTGTCAGTGGCGTATTACTGCATTGATCGACTGCCTCTGATGGATGTTGGACCGAGAGGACTGATCGAGCCCAGTCTGAGATCGATGTATCTGGAGGGATGGACACTTCTGTCTTACATGCTATTGACTGGTGACTATATAAGTGCATTTTGGATTATTTAATCTTATTTGTTTTCTTGCCCCTTGGTAGGAAACATTATTTTCAACTTCATACTTTTGTATCTTTTTTCCCCAACTTCCAGATGTCGCAGTCTTTGGAGTATGCCGGATGGCTGCCCTTGTAATTTGGACACTGTGGGGTTGGTGCCTTACATTCTGTTTGTGTGTGAGTTTTACACCCACAGTTTGCACATTTATGTCTCCATGGCATGCTGTCTGGGAATGGCCAAATTTCTGGCATTTAAAACATCTTAGGGGGTTCGGAAATATGGCCAAACACAACAGTCTAAATATCCTGCCTTGACTGAAGCTGGTAGGTTTGGAGAACTGAAAGTTAATATTATACTCCGAGTAGGAACTAAACTGCCATCTTTTCGGATCATGATCCTCTTTGCCTGAGTGACTTTTTGTTCTTTAAGTTCCTGGGCTATTTCATCTTCAGGAACGTTTAATAGATCCCATTCAGTGATCACTCCCTTAGAAGAATTGAGGGTGTTATGAGGTGTGATTTGAACTGGGATTCCACTCAAAGATGTCAAACTTAATAATAGTTCAGAGTGTCGAGGATTGGTGGTCTCTATTAATAAATCTCCAGATTGGAGACGTTTCACCATTTTTGGTGAACCTGCAGCATGTTCGAGGCATCTCTGAATGATAAAGGGGGAGAGCTTGCCCACAGGTTGTGTTGACAGAGAATGTATTATCAGGAATGCTGGTAATTCCTGTCTGCCAATGTCTTTCTTCATTCTCTTCGATAGAGAGAAGTCATGGTCAGTGTCATGAATGTCATTTGCTTGAGAGCTCTTCGGCTCTAAGTGTGGAAAGTCACTTGTTTCCATCTCTGCTCCTTTTAGCCCCGGGGGTTGTATTATCCCCCGGGTTACCGGCCTCGTCACATGGAGGCAGGGGCGGTGGCACCAGTGATCAAGCGGTTGTTGAAGTAAATAAAGGGTTAGTAATGAATATATAGAATAAAAAAGAAAGGTAGATTTCCTCTCTCGGTTCTTACTTTTGTCCTTTAAAGTACAGAACCTCTTCAAGTAAACAAAAGAACAGGTGACACTAGAAAAGAATCGAAACTAACACTTTGGGAGATCACTATATATATTCGCAGGAAGAAAATCGCTTGGCACTCGGGGGCCCTCATATATTGACCAATGAAACAAAAGAATAAATAAACCACGCTGCCGCCAGCTGTCAGAAAGGCACAAATGCCAATTGCAGAGAATTACCTCTGAAAGCACTTAGGCATTTAATGCCTATGAAAAGCAAAGGTTGTTGAATTAAATCATGCCCACTATCTTCCTTTTATCAAAATTTCTCACTCGCTCCTAATATAATATACCTATAAGTTAAAAATCAGTTGTCTCAAGGGAAAAGAAAACCCAATGAGAGAAATTAAATATTAAGGAATAAGATGCTGTCAGGTAGGGTTGAACTTTGGATGGCCACAAACCCATTGTAATACCCATGATTTTTTCGCCTTTCAAAAACCAACGTTTGCTCCCTTAGGGGTGATATCACTGCCATTGAGAATCCCTGATCTAAATTCAATTTTGAGCATGCCAAGAATAGGAACTTGCTCTTATTCTTGCTTCAAATGATAGTAAACTTTTGGTCTCTGTCTAAAGTTATTGGTAGTAACTTCTGTCTATCCATACTTCTACCTTTGATGCATTGTGATAATTCTGTTTCATGCTCATCTAAAAGAGCCACCTTATTAGCATCCCACTTTTCCTGTAAGTTATGAATCCACGACCTTTATAAATCACTACTTAACATCAAATGCAATCCATTCAATTCCTGCCAATAGATGGAGAACAAAGGAAATTTGATGTAGAATCATGTCAGAAGTAGAAGTTTTTCAGCACTTATTTTGTTATGCCATCGAAGGCCAACTTTAGTGTAGAAGTAGACTTAGTTAAAAATAAGGTGTCTTGTTAATAGGTGTAATGAGTTTGAGTCAATTTTTGTAGTAGTTGGCTTTGAAATGTATGTGAGTAACTGTGGGAATTTCTATCCCCTCCCACATATGAACTTACTCTTTGCAGTCAATTTGCCAGCCGAAGATTGTTAATTACGGAAGATTTCTTCAATAATGTCTCAAAAATCAGTAAATCATAAGTATAAAGATTGAAAAACAGATATAGGAAATGTGACCTCAGAGACCAAACCTCAGGATCTGAATCTCGTAGTCTGTCAAAAGCAAAGTAAACCTTGAGGAAACAACAGATGAAGGGAGCAGATCAGGAACTGCCTCAAGCAAGACTGCAAGAATAAAGAGGGTTCAAAACTGAATCTCCAAAGAATAAAGAAAAATATTGAACCTAGCAGACAGGAAACAGAGACTACAATGGAAGACATAGAACCATCCTCCCAGGTAGCTGGCTCTACCCTGAATAAAGTTATTGAAGTCAGGCTCAAAGCTTAAGAAATTAATGACACTGCATGCTGAAAAAAAAAAAAAAGCTACCCTTGAAATGCATATTCAGAATGAAATGCTCAGGGTAAAATTAGATGCAAAAGCAGCAGTGTCAAACACAAAAACATTAAATACCATATGCCCAGGCATTAAAGGGCCTCCACCATGACCACAAAAAAAGTAAACTTGCAACAAAGACTTAAACTACATAAGAGGAAAACATTGTAATCAATGCCAACTGAGTCTAGTAAGCTGGACTCCAGTGAAGCCATAAAACAGGCCATTAACCAAGGATCTTAAACCTTAATTTAAAACAATTAAGATAAAGGAACTAAAAAAAGTAAGAATCAGAGGGATAGTAATAGAGACAGCAACTAAAGATGCTGATAAGATTAGGAACAGCATTGAAGTCAAAGTTGGGACTAAAGGCTGAAAACCTAAAACCAGAAGCCTAAACATATTAATCTTTAACATTAAAAAAAAAAATTAAGTTTGATCTGGTCAAAACTGATCAAACAGTTTTGTTTGATCAGTTTGAGAGCAATTTAACTCAGAATTTAATCTAAGATATAGTACCAAGTCTAGGTCTGCTCAAACCTATAACTGGACAGTTGAACTAATCACCCAGGGTTTGGCAAATAATCGCCAAACAAGTGTATATACATAGGACTGGGTAGTTACCAATATAAATGCATGAAATTTGGGCACACTTCCCACACGTGCACTCAAAAGGGGAGCACTTGTGACCACTGTGCAATCTGAGGGCATGACTATAACAGTTCCAAAAAGTCCCAAGAAGCAAAATGCTCAAATTTCAAGAGTGCAGGACTCTCCTTCAATCACTTAGTGAGGCACACCTAAACCACCCAAGCCAAAAGAAAAAGGAAGCTTGACAAACCCTTGCTAATACTTCTGGTAATGCATAATATAAAAATATTATTGAACCAATGAGTTAAGGGTTGTTAAGTAAATGCAAAATATCATGGCATAGTTAAAATATTATTTGTTAAGGGAAAAAAAAGATTTTTAATTAAATATTGAGCTCATCATATCAAAATTAAGTTTAATGTAAGCACATCAGAAATACATAGCTATATCTGATGCACTTGCACTATATTTATACATAGTCTAGACTCCTCCGTTGCTTGAGGCTTATGCCCTAAATGCTTGAGTTTAATGTTAACAAATGCACGTTTCAGAGTACCCTAGAATATTTTATGTACATTAATACTTTTTTTTTTTGCAACATCATTACAAATCCTTTAAGAATGAATATCATCCACTCAAAAGCATTAAATCAGTTGTACTTAAGCAATTGCAATGTCCAGTTGTTTAGTTTAAGTAAACAAGAATGTTATTGGAACCTCTATCTTAGGAAAACGGTAACAAGGTTGGAACAACTGTTTTAAATGAGCTTGCACGAGGCAGTTACATACTAAAATGGTTAATGGTTTTTTGAAGCCAAATCACTTTCAACAGAAATATATGCATTTGATTTTGAAACTTATGCTTTGTTTTTGATTATTTTGAATAAACCAGTTCATTCACAAATCTTGACAAAAGTTATTTCAGAAATTGCAATTTGATAACTGGAGCCTGTAATAAAGAATTTATTACAGGAATCCCCATGGCAAGAGTTAATTAGATTGGTGATAGTTAAAGGGTATACAGACACTGTCAGTAATTTTGTGTGTGTATACACACTGAACATGCATGACAATAGGCTTCTTGTGTTTGAGGTCACTGTAAATATATAGGTTCTACCTCTATCAGGTATGGTTATTCAGATACACCAAATTTATGGCTTATTTCCATGATTAGCCTTCAAAATAATGTCACTAAAAATGCATTAGCATGGATCAATCTGTGATTGTTAATGAGAAGTTTATCATAATAATTGATTTTTTCATAAACTGGGTTTAAATAATGGCAAAATTTTAATCAAACTTCCTAGAAACTATGAGCTATGTATAATTAGAGGCACTTACTAATCAAGATATTTAAATCTGAAGATTTAAGCATGCTTAATGGGTGCTTACTCATTGTTATTTCCAGTGTCTGGAATCTAGAAAACAATTCTTTTCAATCAAATGGGATAAGTCCTCTTCAAAACATGCTTATGACCTTCAGTTATGGTCCACTTCTCATTCATGTATGATATAGCAACTGAGAACAATGTAATACACCAAAAAGCCCTGTCAACTTACTGTATTTTCCTTCCCTTTCTAACTTAAGTGACAATGATTTTAGGTGAAACCCTTGTGTGAGGTACTTGTTAATAGGCAATATTTTTTTATTTTGTTTCCTTTTCATGTACGTCATTTAGCTCAGTCTGATCCTGAAGACTATGGGAATAAAAGCTATTATTAATAAAATATTATTACTGAATCATTAAAAAAAAAGCAACAGTAAAGAATGAAGAGTTAAGTCAAAGCTCATACACACTGGCAAATCAATAGGTGAAGATCAAGGCAGGGAACTGGAATCAAAGTGTTCTAAAAGCTTCCAAGGGAGCAAAGAAATACATGCTGATAGTTTGTTGTTAATTTGAT